>NC_061096.1:9185369-9192869 GCF_015104395.2 Macrobrachium nipponense
GTTTTTAGTCGGTCAAGATACATTAAATATAAATGATATAATGAAAATGAATCTATGAGTGTTTTAGCCACTGGGTCAAAAAAATCTATTTGTGACTATAAATACTGAAAAGAAATAAATACAAAAAATGCTGTTTCCTTGTGAGACCTGAAAATCATGTTTACTGAATTTTAAAACGCAAATATTTATTACACGTGGACTGAAAAACAAGTTGTTTATCGCATCAAAATTTACGATTTACTGGTATACCAAGTGAAAAGAATGTCTTGAAAGCGCACACACTGAGAGAGAGAGAGAGAGAGAGAGAGAGAGAGAGAGAGAGAGAGAGAGAGAGAGAGAGAGAGCATATTATTAGGGAGAGCGAGAGATTTGAAACTCGTCTAAAGTTAAGTATGGGTGAAACATTTACCTTTTAACACAAGAGTAACCAAAAATCTCCAAAACTCTATTATGCAATTCGTCTTCAAGCTTTGATTATGAGGAGCAGATTTATCTTATGCAGGAACATATAAATATTTTTTCCAGAAGCAAATGTTTTCATAATAACACTATAATAACTTTTTGACGATAAAAGTGCATAGAGGCACAGGTCACAATTCATATTACCTCATACAATTTGCTTATTGTGTTCATCTATGCTTTGTTTCCCGAAATACAATGTAATTTTAACTTCATTATTTATCTTTTTCATTACTTCAATACACTTATTTATGTTACTTACTTTAAGAAAAATGAAAGTTATATTTTCATGACATGAAGAATTATGCCGCTCTATCACAAGTACTACCATTCTCGTTTTAAATTACAAGTACTATTTTCATTTAATATGTTTTTATAAATTAGATGAAATACCAGAAAAAGATGTTAGCTTGAACTTATGGAAGACAACAGCAGTAGTATTAGGAAACATATGCAAATAAAATGAACAGCCAGTTTGGTAAAATATTCGGATTCTGGGCACGACGACTGTCAAGGAAACAAAAAACAAATGAAGCCCAGTTAACTGGTGTATAATAAAATAGAGGAAAGGTATGAAAAAGTAGAAAACAGATTGTAGAGAGAAAGTTGCCTTGTCAGAGCTTGTCAGTGGTGTCAAAGACATAACAATAAAATGAGAGCAATAGTCATAGTTACTGAACATGGATGAATAAATACTACCAACATTCTCTCTCTCTCTCTCTCTCTCTCTCTCTCTCTCTCTCTCTCTCGTTACAATTACAACTACAAAATCAAAGACCTTCAGTTTTTCTATATATACATAATATATATGTATATATATAAGATTTCTTATATTATATATTCTATATATACATATATATATATGTGTGTGTGTGTGTGTGTGTGTGTGTGTATAAAACATAGGCATCTAGAAAAAGTATGAATGATGTAAATAAATGAACGTGCAATATAAACATACACTTTGCTATGAAATACGCAGACCATATTTATATTTTTACAAAGATGAAAGTTGCTGGAAATGTGTATTTGCAAAAGTCTGTCCGCATTCACTGCATAAGCAAAATTATCTAGATATAAACATTATAAACATTTTCTAAATCTAAACTCAAAACCACAATTACAAACATCATCATCATCTTCTCCATTGCTGTGTGACCCAAAGGGCCTCTGAAATTCCGCCACTCGTGTCTTACCCGTGCTTTATCTTCCACAAATCTCTCTCTACTCCTCTCCAGCTCCCTTCTCATACTTCTCGCTCAGTGGGTCTGGGTCTTCCAACTCTTCGTACACATGGGAGTCCGACTGGCATTAACACTAGGTATTCTCCCAAGCCATCAACATTCTCTCTTGATTATGCTTATCATTATCTCATATACATAAAATACTTTTTACATATTTTCACTATCAGGAAAGAATTATGTCCGCACAGCAATACAGATTCTCCCATTCTCTTGTATAATCTTACTTTCGTAAACAATTTCATTCAAGTCGATTTCCAAATTCTGTTCATGCTGCCTTTCGTTTGAAGAACGTCCAAATCATGAATCCGGTATTATACTACATAGTACATATTTGAAAGATTCAACCTTGTTAGTTTCTACCTCTAATGTTATTTCATAGATTCATTTAAGTCCCAACTCTCTTGATATATGATGAATTTTACCTCGCAAGTGCTATAAATCATGTAGTGTTTTAATGACTGAAACAATATCATCTGCATATCTTATCTCTGTCAGGTTTCTGTTGTTACTCTAAACTAAACTTTGTAAACTTCTTCCATCCTCGACCACTTTTTCATTATAAAATTCAAAGCAAGACAAACACCAAGGGTGAAGTAACATTCTCTTGTAGCAGAACTGTTTTATGTGAATTCACTGGACGAGGTCCTACCAACACTACCTATGTATCTACTTCGTTCATGGATGATTTCATTTAGCTTTACACATTTAACGGGAATGGCATATTGCCACAAGACTTTCTATAATTCTTACTTTGCCGATGATGCCAAATGCTTCTCGCAAATCAACAAACGTCATTGGCAGCGGAACTTCTGCAACAACTGTTTCATTGCTAGGTTTTCGTCAGATTCTCTCTGCAGCTTTTTGAAAAGCAACAGATGCAACTGAAATTCTTCTTTAATTGCCACATTTAGGTAGGTCACTTGTCTTTGGTAGCTAAGCTATAACTTCTAATTCCAGATCATCCGGCGTGTTTCATTGTTCAATATTGTGAAAACTATCTAGTTAGTATGCAACCAGGCATTTCATCTGAAGTGATCGTATCATAACCTGATGTTTTCCATCTCATAAGTTTATGTGAATTAGAGCATTCTGCTTTACGTTCATCTCCGTGAAATATGTCTGAAAGTGCCCTTTGCTTTTGTGTGTTCCTTCCTCTATCACATGTTTAATACAATATCTAAGGTTTCCGTCTCATTGACCCATATTTTAGAACTTCTATTCTGATTCAACCCAGTCTTTATTCATTGTCTGCTCCTTTTGATATAGCCTATGGTTTTTGGAACGTGAAATCTATTTCGACATTCAATTCCAATGGACTTATAGGTGACCAATGACATCTTTTCCTTTGCATAAACTGATATTCCTAAGTGCTCTACTTTCTCTCTTGATTAATAGCTTTGTGACCTATTTACTTTCTATGACTGCCATCTAGGTATGTCCAAGTGCATTTATGAATTATTATAGGTGTCACAAACATTGAGAAAAAATGTTTCTTTGCAGTTTTCCCACGCCTTCCTTACCTATAACATCCTTCATTGTTCCATTGTTACGATCAATTTCCGCGTTTGTTTCACCACCATTAATTTTCGTATTTCTTCCTGGTACTTCATCTGTAATATTCTCCAGATCTATATAAAACTTATCTTTTATTTATTCAGCGTTCATTCGTTGGCGTATAGCACACTATTCTACACCTTTTGAACTGCGTTGATGTAAATATTGCAAGCAATGATATACATCTTACTGCTCTCTAGCCGATCTGTATCTTTTCTGCATTTGGCATTAATATCATGTCTTTATCAACTCAATCAGGTCTTACTAAATTACTAAATAAATATACACATTACTCCCCTCTAATCTTTCTTTTCTCGTTACTTGGAACCGTGAATCACAAACACCTATGAGAGCCAGTTCATATTATCTACCAGTTCTATCCTTTCCAATTTGATTCAGTGTTCTAGCATTCCAGTTTCCTATTTTAAAAACATCCTCAGTATCTATAACCACAAACAGAGCCATTTCTAAAAAAATGACGGTTTTTTACAGTACGCATTTCCTAGCTGACTAATGCCACGGCAGTAGTCAGCTAGGATACGCACGTAGATCAAAGTATGGTATGATATCCAAAGCTGAACCAAGGGTACATTTTTTAAAAGTTAGTGTGTGGCAGTATACCGAGCTACGGGCCATAATCAGGGTACTACCAGCTGGGCCAGCTGGAACTGGTAGGTACTTACTAAGAGGCAAGGTCGAAACTCTCTGCAGGTATACTCGTATACATACATTTCTGTATATGATATATTTTTAGTGGTACCTTTATTCCCTTCGGATAACGTTTCTCATGAAAGTACTCTTTATGGATATTGTGTTGCGATGTTATCAATCACTATCAAAACATTTTATTCAGTACTGTGTTCCACACATCTCTCCACATATATTTTGCCCTGTGATACTCTTATTACTTTCAATACGGGAAATTGTAAAGGAATGTTTTCCACGATATTCTAATACGAATTGTGCCTAACTATCACAGTACTTGAACTTCTTAAAGAATGCATCCAAGACAGCATTCATCACTAATGGCGTTAATGTACTTTACAAGATAAGCAAACATCTCTTATGATTAGATAACTTTATAACGCTTACATGTCTCTCTTCGCTCATAAACACTAAACTTTCAATGAAATGCCCTAAGTTCCAGTTACATTCTCATAAACTTTGCCCGTCTGCTCTACTTGATCCTCTTTGAGAGAAACACGAGAGATATGGCAACATTACTGTAGCATCTGTCTTCCAAACTCTAACTATTCAAATCCTCTCAAGTAACTTTGGAAAAGAGATTATTCTATGGAAAGCCGACATCTATATTCCACTAAGTACCAGAGAAAGACTTCATTGGAATTCACGCATGCCTCCCGGCTACATATCATATATATACACGTATATATATATATATATATATATATATATATAGTATATATATATATATATTATATATATAATAATTTATGCGTAGTGATTGTGTGTGAGTCTGCGTATATGTGTGTGAATGAGCGATATACGAACAATACGGTCTAACTCTTTGCCAAAAAAAAAAAAAAAAAAAAAGACAGACAGAGAGAGAGAGAGAGAGAGAGAGAGAGAGAGAGAGAGAGATGAGAGAAAATAGTGCAAATGGCGTTAGAAATTTCAAGTGTCCAAGACTGCGCAATTGTATTTAAGAAACTGCTATAGAAATTTACGTTAAAGATGCATGGTTTTCGACCTCAACAGGCGTATATCCAAAATCATAAGGAAAACAGACGATAGTGTGTGATCATTCATGGTACCAGTGACAAAAATTAATTTCGATATTATGTAGAGAAAATAGTACTACATTTTATGCAATTTGATTATCAGTGTAATTGTAAGGTACTGCTGTTCATATAAGCTCCACCCATCCCACACACACAAGTATAAAGGCGCAGGCAATGTGAGCGGCTGTCGGCTTATTACCATAGACAGTGTAGGGGAGAATCCCACACTTATGGCAGCTGTAAGTTTCTCCTCTTAACTTTTTCTTTGCCATCGTAGTTAAGTATGCTGGAGACGTCAGGTTAAATTCGAAACCGTTTTACCTTGTTTTTTTTCTTATATTTGTATACTTAATCACAATGGCGGAACCATACAAAAGGTACGGGGAAATCAATACGTTGTGTGGAATCAATAGAAACCCAAATCAACTCAAATAGATAAATTAAAATGAAAATGAGAAAATTATAGGGATAAATTAAAAGCTATGTACATGACAGAATGAGCTTAAAAGTAAATGGGGATCGAATGAAGGTCAAGAGGAGGTCTTCCAAAAACCCCGATATGAAACACATCAACAAACTTACTACATATTTAGCTCATATTCCGTCTCCAAAATGGAAGTGATTCAGAAAAATAAAGCAAAACATTCATTGTAGAATACCGTTCTAAGCCTAGAAATACAAATACGAACATGTAAATATCAATAATGAATTATTTGTCTATTCTGATATATTTCTGATGGTACTCGAAGGATCTGAAATGTATCAGAATAGACAAATAATTCATTATTGATATTTACATGTCCGTATACGAAATTAGAATGAATTAGAACCCGTTTACCAAATGAAATTGCACCGATGAACAACTCGATAAGAGAGACCATCCACACAATAGAACAAGTTGAATAAATGGATGTTTGATTTCATGGCCAGCATGGAAATGGAAAATTAAGAAAGACAAAAAACACATAATTAGATTGTCAAGGTAAAATCGGAAGGCCTTACAAGAAGGTAGAAGATGAACACAAAGCCTTCAGTCTCACTAAATGCGCTCTTTTCAATTACGTGAAGCCTTACACCTCAGGGTTGGATGAAAAGAGGTCAGACTCTTTTAAAAGGGCAATCATGGAAACCCATCCGACACCAAGACTAGTGGAGATACGGAAAGAGAGTCACCTGTCATCAAGTATATTTTGTGACTGAATAATAGGTATACCCTGGAAGGCGATCATTCTTAGCCATTTCATCTTTAACACAAATTGGGATCCACCATTAATATTTTACTGCTGTCATCGTTGTCATAAAGTAATGCAGCTTCTTTTTTCGGGCCAATATCCTTGAATCCGTTTTTCTTTCAACGTCTACCGGTTAAAAGTCAGGAAAAAAAAACAAAAAAACATAATTTTGGAAAACGGAATCCTTCGGATATTGGCGCGGGACGATACAAGTAAATTCTTCAAATGCAAAAGTTTTCTGAAGGTAATCATTATTCAGCAAAGATTTTTCTACGAAGGAAAACGAGCCGCATATCAATCCCTTATTCTCTATGCTGTTGCTTCTCCTGGAGACTGAGCCTTGTTTCATTTCCTTCGATTTCCCGTTTGCTGAGAGGTTTCTTCGGGTACGGGCAAGATAATGGACTATAATTGAAGCCGCACAGCCAACTAATATACTTGCGTTGTCATCGCGCCCTGGTAAGCAACCAGTCACCCGCTTATATAGCCTAAATTGCATGAAAGTTTTTGGTGGATCTGACGTCGAAACCAGGGATCCGATTCCCATTTATTTGTTTAATTTTCGTGCTAAGCGAATTATAAGTTTTATGTCCCATATTGTTTAATTACTTTTATGACATCGGAAAATGTGCAACTTTTTTCTTAACTTACTTTCCTTGATTTCTCCTTTGGCTGATTTATATTTCAATCCTACTAGTAATTACTAAGGGAAAAGGCCATTTGTCAAAATGCTTAAAACGAATATAAAAAAAAAACAAAAAAACAGAAATACACATGAAATTACAACGTAATTATTGGGCTTGAATTTGAGTGCCTCTCTATCTTAATTTACTGGTACTTATTAATGATTAACCAATTAAGGAATTGACATTATTAATAGAAAATTAATTATTTTTTAATGTAGATAGGTATTCCAATTAAGAAGTTAATCCAGAATTTGAAAAATCCGTGATAGATAAACGTTTTTTCAATTTCTTTTGTTAATGTACATTTTTCAACCTGTCAAGACTTATCACTAAATTAAAATACCTCACGTGATGAAATATTTCAATTTTAATTACTGCAATTTTGTGATAGTTCCCTGGAGACTCCAATCGATAATATTTTCATACTCTATTTCTATCGTCATATTAGTCTTATAACTAGAACATACATCAAAAACAGACACTTATTGTTGCTTGTGAATATTCCAGTATCATTCGCAAGTTTAGAGAGATAATCATGCATATGTTAAGGAAGAAATGAGAGAGAGAGAGAGAGAGAGAGAGAGAG
>NC_061096.1:9197869-9217869 GCF_015104395.2 Macrobrachium nipponense
ACTGCTAATAATAATTATTCAATAATAATAATAGTAGGCGTAAAACGTGATGAAACTTATGTTGACTATGTAATACCTGGCTTTTTTTTTATAGATGTACATATTTACCTTTACGCTCGAGAATATATCGCTTGTAGATTTGCTAAAATGCATATATTAATTATATTTATTCGAAGGACTGACTTGCTCATTACGCACACACACACATATAACTATATATATATATATATATATATATATATATATATATATATATATATAGATATATATATATATATATATATATATATATATATAATATATATACATATATATATATATATATATATATATATATATATATATCTGAATTACTTAACAATCATTAAAACCTAAAAGGATCGGTAGTTATTTTCACCAATTGCTTTTAAATTAACAGGAGATATGATAATGATAACCATGCACGGCCAGCATAGATATAAGTATTATAAATGTTCAAATGAACATCTGATGACATAAGTAGGAAGATTAAAATAAAAACTCTGAGTTTTCATTCTAACATATTCAGCGTATTAACAGATGCAACCTGCTAAGGGCGTACGGTGTCGGGTGTGTATTGTTTTGGGCGATTAAGATTATTATAATGGAAGTCTATCAAATTAAGAAAATGGTGAGCTATACCACTAACATATTTTTCCAATAGCTTAATGGACTGAACGATGAGACTACCAGAGAAAGGTCATGAAATGAAACCGCAGACTTGTGGAACCAAAACAAGGGTTGTGAATGGTTGGTGTCTGCAGATGATGGTTTTGTAAAGGAAGACAAAACAAGTGAAACTCATTTCGTCGTATTTTTTGTATTCCGTTTATTGTTGAACGTAAAAAAAAAAATTCACACGTTATATTTTCCCCAAAACACCTCAATCTTGCTAAACTAGGGGATAGATGTTGAAAAAGGGTGCGCAAGAGAACACATAACAAAGCAGGAAACCAATGTAATGACAACTATCTACAGCCCCACTAAGAGAATAACGTCTCAGATTTGTAGAACTGTTTTCTGTCAAGTAAGAAAATCCTTTCTCCTTTGTTTAGGTTTTAACGGTAGGATTTTAGGTAGGTTTTATGTTGCAAGTGTTTCTCTTTCTTTATCTTGTAAAACTGAACTTTGCTATAAATTAATTCGAATGTAGCGTGAATCTATTTTTATTTCATCAAATATGATATATAGCAATATAGCAATGGTCTGATTTAAAATTGTAGACCCAAATACTCGCCAAATTCGAACAGAAAAACCTTAAAAATTTCAAGATAAAAGAATACACATTAAATACACTAATGTTTTATATACATGCTACTACATATACATATATATATATATATATATATATATATATATATATATATATATATATAATGTGTGTACATCTGTATATTCATGAATATGTTTATATATTATATATATATATATATATTATAATATATAAAATATAATCTATATGATATAAGTATATATATTATATTATATATATACTATATATATATATATATATATATATATCTAGAATAAATATATCTATATTATATTATATTAATATATTTTATTATAATATATCGAATATCGATATCTATATGTATATATATATATATATATATATTCTATAGATATATATATTATATATATTATATATATATATATCTATATCTATATCTATATCTATTCTCTATATCATATCTAGATATATATCATATATATTATATTATATATATATATATATATTTATATATAGATATATATATACGTGTCTATATATATGTATATTCTTAATATAGATAAACCGACTAAATATCAATACTATATAATAATATATTTATATCTATCTATATCCTATCTAATATATATAATATATATTATATATTATATATATATATATATATAATATTAATATAATTATCTATATCTATATCTATCTCGATCTAATATATATATAGATATATATATAATATATATAATTTATATATAAGATATATATACCGTGTATATTATATATGGTATGTATAATATTTATTATATATATAATATATGATATATTATTTATATATATATATGTGTGTGTGTGTGTGTGTATATGATATGATTATGGTATATATGGTATATATAATAATAGTATATATATATTTATATTATATAATATATATATATATATATATATGTATATATATCAATTCAAGCTACAAATGTCCTTTAATTATCTAAATTTTCACTTTACCTCCCAAATGATATATTTTCATATATGTACCGGAGGGGAATTTTTTAATTGATAATAATTTTGTCCCCCTATGGGATCGAACCACCGTCCAAGTGGACGGGGACGAAATCAGGACAGTCAGTTGACGCTATCCAATCAGCCAACAGAGACGCTAATAAGTTCATATCGATTCTGACCTTACAAATCACCCTCGATCTGGGTGCTTTCGTAATTAGAATCGATATGAAACCCCGTCTACCATGTGGCCAATTCGAGCGTTTGACAGAACGTAGCATTTTGTTATGAATAATTATCACATCGAACCGTGATCCATTTATATATCAATTCAAGCTACAAATGTCCTTTAATATCTAAATTCACTTTACCTCCCAAATGATATATTTTCATATATATGTACCGAAGGGGAATTTTTTAATTGATAATAATTTTGTCCCCCCCATGGGATCGAAACCACCGTCCAAGTGGACGGGACGAAATCAGGACAGTCAGGTGACGCATCCAATCAGGCCAACAGAGACGCTAATAAGTTCATATCGATTTCTGACCTTACAAAATCACCCTCGATCTGGGGTGCGTTTTCCGTAATTAGAATCGATATGAAAAACCCCGTCTACCTGTTTGGCCAATTCGAGCGTTTGACAGCACGTAGCATTTTGTTATGAATAATTATCACATCGAACCGTGATCCATTTATATATTCAATTCAAGCTACAAAATGTCCTTTAATATCTAAATTCACTTTACCTCCCCAAATGATATATTTCATATATGTACTGAAGGGGAATTTTTTATTGATAATAATTTCGTCCCCCCATGGGATCGAACCACCGTCCAAGTGGACGGGGACGAAATCAGGACAGTCAGTGACGCTATCCAATCAGCCAACAGAGACGCTAATAAGTTCATATCGATTCTGACCTTACAAATCACCCTCGATCTGGGTGCTTTCGTAATTAGAATCGATATGAAACCCCGTCTACCATGTTGGCCAATTCGAACGTTTGACAGCACGTAGCATTTTGTTATGAATAATTATCACATCGAACCGTGATCCATTTATATATCAATTCAAGCTACAAATGTCCTTTAATATCTAAATTCACTTTACCTCCCGAATGATATATTTTCATATATGTACCGAAGGGGAATTTTTTAATTGATAATAATTACGAAAGCACCCAGATCGAGGGTGATTTGTAAGGTCAGAATCGATATGAACTTATTAGCGTCTCTGTTGGCTGATTGGATAGCATCACTGACTGTCCTGATTTCGTCCCCGTCCACTTGGACGGTGGTTCGATCCCATGGGGGGACGAAATTATTATCAATTAAAAAATTCCCCTTCGGTACATATATGAAAATATATCATTTGGGAGGTAAAGTGAATTTAGATATTAAAGGACATTTGTAGCTTGAATTGATATATAAATGGATCACGGTTCGATGTGACAATTATTCATAACAAAATGCTACGTGCTGTCAAACGCTCGAATTGGCCAACATGGTAGACGGGGTTTCATATCGATTCTAATTACGAAAGTACCCAGATCGAGGGTGATTTGTAAGGTCAGAATCGATATGAACTTATTAGCGTCTCTGTTGGCTGATTGGATAGCGTCACTGACTGTCCTGATTTCGTCCCCGTCCACTTGGACGGTGGTTCGATCCCATGGGGGGACGAAATATTATCAATTAAAAAATTCCCCTTCGGTACATATATGAAAATATATCAATAGGGAGGTAAAGTGAATTTAGATATTAAAGGACATTTGTAGCTTGAATTGATATATAAATGGATCACGGTTCGATGTGATAATTATTCATATGTATATATATATATATATATAATATATATATATATATATATATATATATATATATATATATATCGGCTTATAATATTTAGAAAATGGTATAATTTTCCAATTGTAATCTTAATTCTCAAAATTACACTATCTAATAAGATCTGTATGATTACTGAAAAAAAACTGAAAAAAAAACGTGTGATTATTTAAAAGACTATCCTTCTTCGGAAAAGTTGGCATCTTTGAAAAATTATAAAATTGTGAAGATACCCTTCCAAATATTTTCTTAAAGGAGGGTTTAATAAAAAACTAAGAAAACCCATATGTCAAATTTTTTACCTAACATTTACGTACTGAAATCTCAAAAGCAGCATGAAAGTATATTTCGAAGTGCAATCGGCATTTTGGGTTGCAATTTAAATCTTATGCAAATGCACGAGTCTCTAAATAACCAATTCAACACAAGCAAAGGTGTCTCTGATATGAGACAGTCACATATTTATCTCATCTTTGGTATTAGACGCACGGTGAACAGATGAGTGATTTTGCACAGAACTTCACAGCATTATTTCCCATGAATAATACCAAAGGATATTACTTCACAAGTTCTACGCGTGTCTTTCTAGGTAAACAATCATCCAGCCTTTGGCAAATTTGCCTCACAGGCCTCTAACAACAAAGAACGAACTACATTCCGCAAATAAAATAAAAAGCATGCTTTGTAGGTTAAGACTAACCTCCGCCCCCCTTCTCTCTCTCTCTCTCTCTCTCTCTCTCTCTCTCTGTCGCTTTGTTTTATGTAAATTCAGTTACGTCTTCTGAGCATTATTCACATATTCAGCAATGAATTAGGTATTTATTTTATTGTTGTTTACAATGTATATATTTCAGTTCAGGCACGCAATGAAATTAATCAAACAATCTAGGTATTCTGCAATTTCCAAATTTTCATTTACCCGTTCTATCAAGCAGCAGGAACGGGAATGCGTACACACTACAGAGGGACTCTGTATGTGTGTGTATGTGTGTGTGTACACCCCATTTATTTGATTATATATATATATTCTATTTGCGGAATGTAGTTCGTTCCTTCACACCTGAAACCGTTAATACACTACTATTACAGTTTTTAGAATAATATATATTCCTTATTCTTTTCCATTCTTGAGATACCTATCGTACTAACCGCAGTGATACATGGCATATTCAGTCTGCTGAGCAGACACACCCCATTTATTTCCTCAGTCGGAAAAGTCGTACACACACACACACACACACAACCACACACATATATATATATATATATATATATATATATATATATATATATATATATATATAATATATATATATATATGTATATATATACTATATATATATATATACTACTATATATATATACACATTTATCGGATGATTTATCGTAAAAATGTCAAGTTATTAAAATTAGTTCAATCTATATATTTTCGTAACTGATTCTCTCTTCCTTTCTCCTCCATTCCTTTTCTTTTTTATTTTCTTTTAGTTTCTCCTTGTCTTTTACCATGCCTACTCTGTGTATCCTCTCTTATTAAAAAATATGTCTCTAAGAATATCCCAGCAATGTAATATTGTTCTCTTATGTTTCCTCCCGGGCAACCATATACAAACTTAATGAGAAATTCCTTGGGAGAAATGCGAATAAATTATAATAATTATGAAGACGCTTCTTGAAAACATAAAAAGAAATAAAATGTTCAAGCGTGTTTCCCCCACGCTGGAGATCCTGGCTCTTAAGTTACCAAGCAAGCATTTATCATCCCATGCAAATGGGCGAGAGCTTCCATCTCTCGGGATGGAGACGAGGAAAGATGCTGGAAAACATCTCTAGCCTTTTCTCTCTCTCTCTCTCTCTCTCTCTCTCTCTCTCTCTCTCTCTCTCTCTCTTTTTCCTTTCTCCTGACGCCGTACCACAAACCTGATTTATGCCCAGTCGTCTCTTGCAGCGGGGGTCCTTCCCAAACAAAAGATCACTACATCCACCCTTACAGTCATCTGCTATAAAGATGTTTTTCCTTCGCCATAAGGATCTTTGTCGGTATCCAGTCTTAATTGCCTTGCTGTCACAGATTTCACAAACACTTGGATATCATAAACTTTTCCTTTTTTTGTGTGTGTGTCAGTGATGAATCGTAGTTTCACTTAAATTAAAAAAATAAATAATAATAATAATAATAATAATAATAATAATAATAATGCGTTTGTCGAGTTTCCCTTTCTCTCTCTCTCTCTCTCTCTCTCACTCTCTCTCTCTATATATATATATATATATATGCATAGTTACATAAGCGTGTCGGTAACGACAGTTTGTTCTCGTGTTTTATGCACTAATGATCATCACATTCTACTGTAAAATTTGTTCTGCTTTTCTAAACACTGCAATGTTTTATTTTAATGTTCCATCCAGGAACTGTATGGGGTAATGAACATGACGAATGCCTGACTACTGCGGTGTCCACAAAAAAAAGTCTTTTTCAGGTAATATATACGGCCCATTCTTGTATATTCTTGCAATTGTACATAAATGTTTCAGATTCATCTGTTTTACATAGATATCCGATTAATATAGAGAAACGTCCTATGAGGAAATGTCCCGCAGGTTTTCTATTCAACGTATATACTACTTATCCTGTGTATATCGAAATCACAAGATATTACCGCTTACCTCAAACAACGACAATGAATGCCTTTTTTTTATCATGGATGTGTATAAATGGATACATTCATATATATATATATATATATATATATATATATATATATATATATATGTGTGTGTGTGTGTGTGTGTGTGTGTGTGTGTGTGTGTGTGTGTGTGTGTTTGGGATTTTCTGTATCGTCTAATCTTTTCGTTATCCTCTACGTGTATCCAACAATGCAGATATTTTCACATTACGAGCATAATATTGAACTTTTTTAGCTTATAATCTTATTTAGCTTTTAAACCTAAATTCTAATATTTCATGATACTAAATCACATATTATGGAACTACTCATGAAGCTTCTTAACTAAGCATTTTATAGAATAATCGTGAAACATTTTATCTGCGGTACCCTTATTTTTTTTTATTCCGCTGATGAGCCTTTTTTTCCTTACACATACAGATTTTGTCTTTAAATCACCATCTTAATTCTCGTCATAATATAACTTTTACTTTCGCGCGACACAAATTTATCATCGAAAAAAAAAAAATATTTCCTATTTTTTTTCAGGCAAAGATGCCAAACGAGGAAGGGTTTAGACGAGAAAGAATCATTATTCGAAACACTATAAGCAAGAGGAGGAAAGCGAACACAATATGAATCAAGGAAATACAGCATCTAATGAAGAGGTATATTTGCTGATGCTAAAAACAAAATCGGTTTTTTATAAATCTGTAAAGCTAAGAAACGAAAAGTAATAGCATCAAAGTGTCACAGATATTGACCAGAACTCGAGAACGCAATATAAACATGAAACAACTATCAGAGAAAGTCAATTAAAACTGATTTAAATTTGTTTTAACGAAGTTTATACTTTATAAATGATACTAGAGGAAGAAGGATTTAATGGAAAGGTAAGAAACTTGCAAAGTAATTAGGTTAAGAGGTAAACCATCCGTTAATTTTACATTCATATATTCTACAAATCAAATGGCCTGTAACCCACATTGCCAAAAGACACCTGATGAACGTAGTACTGATTGGACATCACACGTCTAAATAAAGCGTAAACTTTTCGAGAAAAATGCTTACACTGTCTGGTGTACTTCTTTCTGCCCATAGGCATTATAACTATAGTTCATAATTCAAGACTACGTAGATTAAAAAAAGTGGTTATTTGCGTTCACAAAACGTTTATGCATTAAGCCTCGTATCGAGCAATGACAGTGGTTAATGAATCCCCAATTTTTCTACTAACGCCAAATGACTAACGCCATTCATTAGCCTGAACCTATTATCTGTTACCAACCATATTCCATAATAGGCTGAAATTCTTCTTGTATGAGAACAGATTATCTATAAACGAAGACAAGAATAGGGAGAGGACTACTCCGATGAGCTGCACCAGCCTAACATGAGCAGTAAAGCCCAACTAAAGTCCATAAAAATCGTCCATTTGGCGAGTAGCTAAGATCATCCCAAAAGCCGATTCTTACTTTATTGTCATTGGTAATGCTCAGATCTTATACTAAGCATGTACTCAAAGCCTTTTATGAGCATTTACAGGCGGACGCAAACGTAGCATATTTGCGCTTTACATGGGAAGACCCTGAGCATGAAGGTGTGGTGCTCATAAAACCATTCAGAAAATGGCACGTTTCGTCATTTTTCACTCATGCTGTGATACTTTACGTTAGAAGACGGATAGCAATCCTCAGTGCATACTAAATCGATGCATTACACACATAACCTTCGATTCGTCGCACAAAAATCTAAAGGTCTGGCAAAGAGAACCCTATATACACATATTTTAAACAAATTAAAGTTAGGGTTTGTCTTGCTATATTGACAAGACTTATAGTTATTTTTTTTATTTTACTTCTACATTTATTCAGGCCCGGCTACGCGCCCCCCCCCCCCCCCCCCCCCCCAAAAAAAAAAAAAAAAAAATATGTTGAAATACATGGTCATTACTTTTATCATTTTTGGTGTTGTTATTATTATTATTATTATTATTATTATTATTATTATTATTATTATTATTATTATTATTGTTGTCATTTGGAAGATGAACCCTATTCATAACAAGCCCACAAGGACCATTGACTTAAAATTCAAGCTTCCAAAGAATATGGTGTTCATTAGGAAGAAATAAGAGGAGGTAAAGAGAACTAAAGAAAGACGAGTTCTAGCTATTAAAACAGAAACAAATAAGTTAATAAATTAATAAATAGATAAAAATGTTTTAAAATGGAAGGAGAATAGCATTAGGATAGTAATACATTGTTGCATCTTTGACTGAAGTTTTTAAAGTTCCAATTGCACGACATCCTAATAACCTAAGATGTTTGAATTTTGCATAGCTGTAGATATGGGTGGTTTTAATTTATTGATGACTGTAACTTAGGGCAATTAATATATTTTCATATAATTAGTCAGGTTTTCCCATTTCTTTTGAGTTCAGCTTCTGACTTTACTTTCAATAACTTTTCATATTTTTGTTTGTATTTATTTACATTGTTTACTATGAAATGAAAAAAACTGCGTATTGATAAAGGTGCCCTAGAAATATTTTGGCCCCAGATAATGACTACTATGACACTGGCCGTAAATGCCTCGTGTTAATAATAAATGTGTCCATCGCTTAGGTGATCATTGCTTCACCATAACAGCTGTTTTCCTCATCATTATATATGTGACGATTATTCTCACTAGTAGATTCATATGTACAAGTAAAAATTCTTACTCGCGTTTAAAATTCTAAGGTCAAAATATGTATATGAAAATCATAGCCTTCAGCAAGAGTTTCATCAAAGAATAACATCCAGAGAAATAGATACTTGCAAATTTCTCAGCTCATGTCCAAACACACAATAAAATAATTAACGAAGAAGAAAACCTAACACATGGACATTTATCTTCGACATAAACTTTTATGGAGAGAGTGCAGTTGTACTCTACTCTCACTAGCCCAAGAAGGCAGCAATTCCTTCCCCCCTTTGGGCAGCAAACCTTTTTAATCATCATTTGTTTCGAAGACCAGTGTTCCACCCTCGGCCTTTGATTCTTAACGCTCCTCTTTTGCTTTCATATATTGCCTCTATTTCTTCCATCTTTCCAATTTCTGTTTCCCCTTTTCCATTTGGCATTCTTTCCTCACTCGCTCTTTCTAACTGATGCCTTCTCTTATCTGCCTTGCCCAGGACCCCTTCCTCTTCCCCGCCTCGTTGTTTGTCGTTAGGTGATTTGCACATGAAAAATGGTTTGGAACGGACGTTTCATTTTCTTTTTTTTCTTTTTTTTCCTCCTATTTTCGTGAAACTTTGATAAAATATTGAGGAAAATTAGAATGGAGGGCCGTAATACAGGGGTGGAAAATACCGTTGCGTGTTCCTTGATGAGCATATCTTATGAATCCCTTCTATATGCGTAGTTAGTCATAGGAAAATCTAATGATGAAAATGTACTCCTTTTATTCTTCGTCATATCTAACATCGCAATCATCCTTAATGAAGAGTCCCGTAGAATGCTGCTGTGCATAAAATTCTTAAAGAACGGCACTAAGCCAAAGGTCAATCACTCATCTTTTTCTTGATTGAGTTACTTTGAACATATGACTAATCCATCAAATTCAAAACGGTGTTTATTTGCCCATGATAAAGACATACATTTTTATCTATGTATATGTTTTTTATTATCATTATTTAAAAGTGGGATCTCTTCTTTCTCTATATTCCGTTACGTCCTCTTACTTCCTAATGAAAACCATATTCTTTGGAAGCTTGAATTTCAAGTCAATGGCCCCATTGGGCTTGTTCCATATGGATTGGTTTCATCTACTGAATAATAATAATAATAATAATAATAATAATAATAATAATAATAATAATAATAATAATAATAATACGATGAATCAGTTGGTTTGTACAAAACCTCCATCTTGGGACTAATTAGGGAATAACAGTTGTATTAGTTCAGAGAGAATGATCTAAATATTGACGACATACTATGTTACAGAACTGTGAAGTAGGATGGACGGTCTCTCTCCCCGTGTTTGACTTCAAGCTGGACTGACTAGCTGATCCGATAACCTGTAAATGGATCTGAACAAGACATCAAGACCAGCAGTTCACATATGTTGTGATGGTCAGTGACCATGATCTCAATACCATGCATCTTTTTGAGGCACTGACAATAAGAAGAGCATGGGTCCCCAAACAGTCCTTTAAGTAAAACCTAAATGATTCAAGAAGTTTCATTGATTTATAAAATACTAAAAATGGCAGAAAGTTCCGTATTCTAGAAGCGAATAGCTTGAAAGGCTAATTAAACTAACTCACTCTTAAATTAGGGACCATAGCGCAGTTTTGGTGGAACTGCGAAGTCTGGAATGTGCAATGAGAATTGCAGGGTGAACAGATTGTATTTCTTAAGTATTCCCCATTATTATTATTTTTATTATTATTATTGCGCCAAACAGAGTAACAGAACAGTGGAAGAGATCCATTAGACCTAGTAAGCTGTTGTCAGGGGGTGGGATCCTAAATATCTACTATGGCAACAACGTACTATAATTAAGGGTTTCTTGACGGGCCATTTTGTAATAGTAACCTAATCCTCCAAGGATACTGCATGGCAATCTACACCAAGGCCACTGAAAATGTACTCTGCTCGAATGGTCCGGGTCAGTACTCAGCAACCTTCAAAAGGAAAGTCATAGATGTCTGCTTCTGCAGCAAGGAAATTAGAGACAGATCGGACCACCTATGAACAAATGGTTCAAAGACGTAGCTAAGTAAACCAACAAAAGTCGTGATGCTATTTTGTGAGTGCACACTGCACTGGCAACAACGAAGGGGCAAAACAGCCTTTAGGAAGGCTTTTACAGACTTGCCCTGATAATAGATCTTGTGAACAGTAGACCAGGTGATCCCATCCCAAATATCTTACTATTAAAATTTATTTTATTTTTATTTTTCATTTATTTACAAATTTCTGCCCTTAAAATCAAGCAGATTGCCTAACATTTTCAAATTCCCTCAGCTATTGCGACTATAGACCTCCATCCAATACAGTTGCAGTTTCAACATGGATCCGCCTACTCGTCGCCATTGAGCCTTTTATGAGTCGTTATCAACTCTTGAACCCAGCAAACCGCCTACCATCCCTGAAAAAGAACTACATCGACTAGAACCTTTTCCAGCGAAGAAAATGACCAAGAAATGTCTGATAAAAACCTAACTTCCAATTACATGTACTCAAGTGATGGAAGCACAGAAATACCGAGCCCTGCCCCTTCTGTGTTGGATGATGATTCCCATTCTGAAGGATGGACCACTGTTTAAAAGAAGAAGAAAGCCTGCAGGAAAACAGCAGCCCAAGACGAAAGAGCCCCTCTTCCAAAATACAAAGCCTCCTATGACGAAATAGCAAAATTGGAGAAACAGAATCCAAATCTGAAGATGTCTGTTAGACCTACTCTAGTGGGTTATATGATCATCACCCTAAAAAGATACTGAAGAGATTCTTTGAGTGAATACAGTTTTTCAACTGTTAGACCCAAAAGAGGAAATCAAGAAAGCAGTCATTTGCAGGTATCCAACCACCCTGCCTCTAAACCCCAATCTACATACAACTGGAAAATATTCTAGATGCTAAAAGATGCACTGTTATATCTGGAAAATCCAGTACCACTACAAAGAAAGTCATCGCCGCCTTCCAAGGAGAAATACCCAAAACAAGTCTCCCTTGGTATATGAGGATCATTCCCCTATGAAGACTTTATTCCAGAGTTACTTCGATGCTACAAGTGCCACAAGGTGGGACGCCACAACAGCTGCTGCACAGCCATAGAGAGGTGTGGTATATGCAGCAAACATCATCCAACCAAGCAATGCCTAGATGCTTTCAAAAGGGGAGAAAAAGTTGAAAGCAAATGCCCAAATTGTTCTCTTCAGCATTGCTTGGAACAAAAAGTGCAAGTTTCGACTTGAAAAAAATATACAGAGATCAAGGCAACTCCTTAACTTCTACCTCCCACAAAACCTTCCTTGTTCCAAATAACAAGGAAGAAGATGGAATGACCAGGATGAAACTGCAGAATGAAGTCAAAGCAGCACTACACAAGATAGCCAGCGACAAGTCAACGCCAAGTGCTAAAGAGCCTTCCAATTCCCTTCCTTCTTACCCTATACCCCCGTCCACCTCTAAGGTTGACAGCCCTCCTCCCCAGAACCATCCCTCACAATCCTTCCCCTTCCGGCTTAGACAGGGCCAACCAAGTTCCCAAAACAGTGCATGAAAGCTCAAAAACACTTATAATCGAAGCAATCATCGTTCTCTTCGAATTTCCTACAGGGAAATCTGTAGACAGAGGCACTGCTAAACTGCATACAACCTCACCTCATCGAAACCTTCAAACCCAAACACCTGTTGTTCAATCCGAACATCAGCTGCCTCACCTAATCATCCCATCACTGTTCCTCTTCTCCAGTATCTCGATGAGCGTGCTGGGAAGAGTAACACCTCATCTTAGCCACTCTCAAGTGAGTAATACCTAATGGCATACAGCCATCCTTTGTATAAGCAAAATTTCATCCATTCACTGCATCATTCATCATTCATCACATCCCAAGGGAACTTTGATTTCCAAACTTTTTCTCTAACTCAAATTTTAGCCCTTCCTTCCCATGCTCTGCTGCTTACTGGGACTTGTCTCTATAACACTTTATCTCCCACTATATTATCACTTCTAGGTACTATATGTTTCTGAAGGGAGAGTAACATTTGAACAGCAGAATAACAAGCCCCAGCAAGATCAATTGAATGTGATCACACATTCAAAACTGACTTATTCTCTTGGCTTTTCTTGCTCCACATTTTGTTGTTGATTTTAATATTGCTAGATTTTCTTTACTACGCAAGGGTACTAATCCTGCCCTAATGCTCCTCTTCTTTCTGGTCTTGGTGCTGACCTAGAAAGTGCCAGTGACTTGGGGTGCCAAGATCCTTTGTCTTATGGCCAAATGAAATGAACATAAAACATTACTAATACATTTGATGGCGATATACAAATATTTAATCATTTTGACATGTAGTTTCTTCATGAAACAAAGATCACTTTTCTTTACAAAACACTACTAAAAGAACATAATGGAGTAGTCTAGCAAAACATAAGAGGTCAAAGGAATTTAAATGTTGTTTCCTAGTTGTAAGACAATGTTAGTTAGGTAACGTCTTTGAAGGAATCATGAGTAAAAAAAATTGTGAAGGATAAAAATGAAGAGATCTTGCAGAGATGGCCTCGTCATAAGATCATAAAAGCTCTTTCACTCTCAATGTCCTAAATAAACAGAAATTCCTTACGTTTCATTGGAAAACTACCTCAAGATCTCTCGATTTTCATTATCTAGTATCACTCACACCTGCATCGTAAGTTCTGTTTCACGTTTCTAAACTTTGAGATAAGGTTGCCAGTCACTTGATCTTTTGTGCCAAAGGTATTTGGCGATCTTGTTAACTGCCAATCAAAGTACTATTTCGAATGAGCCTAACTGTTAGGAAATTCAGTGAGGTCGGAAGCGTGTTACTGTAGTTATTATACAATAGCGCCAGATGAATTCCTCGATTGGCAATACAATAATATAAGAACGTTATGGACACCAGTGCAATGGACGAAACATTTTTCTACAAATTCACGATTCTCTAGATGTGAAACAAAAGTTAATAAAATATCCTGAAGGGTAAATGATACTTTTCCCATGTTTATATATTTTTTATGAATATAGTACCAACAGCGATGTCATTAATAGAATATGGTCTACCATCCCTTCCAAGGAGCAACTACGCGCAAACCATACATCCTGTGCAAGAAAACGGGATCTGAGCATAACGACCTTTTCAGTGTAACAAGCAGCATCAATTACCAAAGCGTAATCTTTTCTTCGTCGAAGAGCCCTCCCTCCTCGTCATCTCACCTTTTGCAACTCGATTAAAAAAAAAGACTGACATCAACGGCATGTATCTCCCAACACCAACCCCCCCCCCCCCCCCCCCCCCCCCCCCTCCCAACCCCTCCAACGTGTCATTGCAAAGACAATGGCAAGTGATGAGCAACTAGGAGGCTATTGTCCTCAACAACGGCTGTGCGGTAGAGGCGACATATGTACACGAGTTTCAGAGCGTGCCGGAGAGCACATATGTGGAGGCTGTCTGAATGTCATGAAATAAGTGACGGTGTGTTTAATAAGAGATCAATTGGATTCTGATCAATGACAGACGAGTGTTTCAGTCATGAATAAATAAGATTATGTATAAGTACGAAAGAGCGCCTGGTTACTGTAATGGCATAATTATGTTTACTAATTTACATCCTCTGTGATCTTCTGGTGTCTTGATTGACGCAATGTTTAAGAGTATATTAGGTGGGAGAACGTGTTTTACCGAGACAAAATTGTGCACTTTCACTGGAGCTACCTTAGTCAAATTAATTCTGTAAGTGTTCTTTATTTTTTTTTCTCTCTCTTTTTTACTATTTTTCCGATATGATAAAAAAGAGGTGAATATTCATATCCCGGTGTGAATTATACGGTGTCTTAAATAAACATATTTATAAAAACAGTAATAATACAAAATATGATCAACAGATTACATTTCTTGCAAATATTAATACTTATTTACAAAATATTCCTTTGTCTTAAGTCGTATATTTGTTTTTCTACTCACATTGTTTGCAAAGAACATGTTTAATAAACCCCATGCATATGACACAACAGTAATTATACTGTTGGGTTATTTGCTTTACCATGAAATCGGAAAAACATAGATACATGTATTATTTATCTAATTCATTCCTTAAAAACAATTATATTCATTATAATTTAATATAAAGATGCAGAATTTCTATCCGCTTGACAAATATAATATTTTTTACTCCATCAAAATGGAATATAAAAATTAAACTACAATTGCTTGTTATTAGTACAAGACTGCGTGAAAAATGCCTGTTGTACAAGGAAGGACAGGTTAAGACGGTAAGTACCAACTTGTTCCAAAAATGAAGCTAGTATAAAGGAGGCCCATGAGCAAAATACTTTTTTATTATATTTGTGGGCTTTTCTTTACAGGCCCACACAAGTTAGACATACGAATTCTGTTTTATGATTCATTTTAACAAAATGTGGAAGTGAAATCTCGAGCAGGATATGGCCATAAGCACGTTTATTGTTTAACATTGAAACAGGCACAAGGCGTATAATTGAGGCAGTTAAAATCTAAAACTGCTACAACAAACGCTTTGTAGGTTAAAACAGTACAGATTCAGACAAAGTCTGCAAGTTAAACAGCCTTTGGGAACTGACAAACATCTTTTTGGTTGTCCTACGGCTTTTTGAACTGTTTAGAACTAGTAGCTTATATAAGTAAATGTTAGTCTCTGGAATTTTAATTGCTTATCCAAGACAAAAAATACATGGGTGAACCGAATAAATTTGCTCTTTACACTGCTCGAATTGATTCTGGACCGTTTGCGGTAGGTTTTGAGTCACTGTTATTAATATCCAAAAAAGGCTACAGCAATAGTGATTCTGATAGGTTGTATTAATTTTTATAGACACAAACACTTTTGTCACACTTTGTAAATAATTTTAATATGGCTGTATCTTACGTAGGTATTTTTCTATTAAGGAACGAATAAACGGAAGGAAATTGAGTAACCATTTATTTATTTATTTTTTAACTTACCGAATGCCCTCAACGGTAATGCTTATATATAAATATAGTGGCCTTTGGCTGAAAGACGACAAGTCTAAAAGCAGATTTTGTTACTTGAGGAATATCTATGTTCAACCGAAAAAAAACATGATAACGCTGCGTTCTATACAGGATTATTTTTATCATTATTATTTTTATTATTATTATTATCAGTATTATTATTGAATAGATTGGATGGCTCTCTGCATAAGCAATTCGTTTCCTACGGGAATTTTAATCACCTATCATAAATGCTTTTGCATTGCTGCAATATGTTGCATACTCTACTGCATATAAATTTTCATCTGGGCCGGGGGCAGAGTGTTCGGCATTTACTGATGCTGATCCAGATTCTTTTTTGGAGAACAGTGTGTTTTGCTTTCTTCCCAATACGGCATAAAATCAGTTAGTTTTCCTTTATTCTCCCTGGCAACAACTTGTATCAATAAGGTTGGTGCTACCTTGGCTTGTTATCTACGCGTCACCTCCGAGGTGCTGTCATCAAACATAGCGGAACCTCACTAGGAAGCCTTCTTTAGTACTATACTCCGTTTTCTTTCCATCTGTCCACCCGCCTGTGGTGTTTGCGTATGGTAACACTGCGTCCCGGGCTTTACATAGTTACGCTGTGTGTAAGTTTTAAGAAAATAAAGGGATATCAGGGTGTACATTTGCAACTGAAAAGTGTCTTAATATATAATTTACTGTATGCGAATTACTCTGTTAATATTCGAAATAGGATATTATTATAATTGTTGAATGTAAGCTGAATGTAACTATCTAAAGCCCGGGACGCAGTGTTACCATACGCAAACACCACAGGCGGGTGGACAGATGGAAAAAAACAGAGTATAGTCCCTTGGGGATCAAAGATGTCGTTTCTGAATATAACTGGTCACCCACACGATACAGAAATTGGTGTATATAAAACTTTGATACCCGAGGGGCTAGTTCTGAACACGGCGTCCCATTGAGCTTCCGTAATGATTAGTACTAGCACCTAGGAGGTGACGCGTAGAAAACAAGCCAAAGTATCGCCATAAGGTTTGTTGAGCAAAGTCTCTGGTAAGATTATCAATCACTGTCCTTTGTTCAGCAATACTTTTGTGGTCTATTTTTAATACAGATCATTTACTAGGAGTGTCTTTAAAGTTCCTTATTTTACTGCTTCACGACCATCTACGGCAGCAAGTCAAGTAGATGTCAATGAAATGATATTTCTGTTCGAAATGAATCCATCATTTACTCACAGAAAACTTACAATTTGTCAAGTTTCCGTGGACAGCAAGGAGGGTAAACGCATTTTTCACTTACTGAACATTCATATAAAATGTAAAATTAAGATAAACTGGCATTTGAATATCATATCATTCCAACTTTTGACTTAATTAACCCTTGCCTTTGCTCCACCTCTTGCAGTTGTTTCTCCTTTGTAGCTGCCGGCTTTTTTTTTTTTTTTTTTATCGACTGCATTCTGTCTCTCACCATCTCTTTTTCATGCCGTGTAATTATTCACTTGGGGTTTCATTCAAGCTTTTCTTCAGAGTTCTCTAAAATCTCCATCTTTCGAACCGCTTATTCTTTTCAAGTTAGCCGATGCCTTTCCCTTTTCTTCTTTTAATCCTTCTCTGGCAGCCATTTCACTCACTTCCCATCACTTCCGTCACCGGTCTCGCGTCCCCTTTCTTTCTCAGTTTTCCAAGCTGCCTCACAAAGGTTGCATCTCTGCCATGTCGTTTTCTGCCAACGGAGATATTACGGCCCCATTGTTAGCCCTCAGAAGGGGGGATAAAGGGGAGGCCGATATTATGACGTGGGGGCAACAAGGTGGGAGTAGCGGGGGTAAGAGTAGGGGGTGGGGGGGGGATACAAACACTTTCTAAGCGGACTCTGACGGAGAGTAATGAGCGCGATAGAACAGACTTACGAGGCGATATTTTTTCTTCCTTTTCTTATAGAGAGAGGAGACAGTGAAAGGGGGGAATGGAGGTGGCGTTTGTGATGATGATACGAGGGAGAGTAATTGGTAGGTCCTTAAGGAAGATAATGGGCTCCCATCATTACAAGATGCTTGACTATCTTAGAAGAAAAGTTGTTTACGAAGGTGGAGCGTTAGATATAATGGCACAAGGAATTCTTGTTATGCACATGTGGCAGCAGAGTTCAGTAAAATAATAATAATAATTAACGTAATACGATGTCATGCATAATTCCCTTCAATTCAGAGCACGTTAATACCTCCCATTAAGAGGTTGATGGACTATTGGGTGTAAGTAATACTGCAGTCTACAAAAAATTTCCAGTATCAATATGAACATCTAACATGATATTACTCACACCAACACCTGATGGTTTCTCTCATTGAATATAAATGAAATATTTATCTTTGAGCCGTCCTAATAAGAGTACTATTAAGATGGCCATTTATACAACCGGTACCATTAAAATGATAATTAAACGATGGTCTTGACATTAAGATAACAATCTTACTGTTATAGATGTTGAAAATGCGTGTATTTATCGAAGCATAAATCGAAAAACATTTTTGTGTTATAAAAAAGGCTGACATGATTTACCCAGAAGGTGCTCTTTCAAAGCCAAATTACATTTGCCCCTAGTATTTTTTTTTTCTTTTATCCTCCAGTCACAATCGCCTGTGATGGGTTATATCTATGCACAACGAGACCAGCGGTTAAGTTTACTTTATGAGCCATATCTATTCAAACAGGGCTAATGTGAGAATGCTTGCTATTAAACATTTAGAATAAAAACGGAATGTGGAAATTCCAAGAATATATCTACAGAAATACCCATATTTCAATATACTATGACCATTAAATGTTAAATTCAATTGTTAATGAATGTATAATTTAGAACTATCGCGGATCTCATTACAGTAAACACCCAACCAGACCCACAGACATTTTTATATAATTTCAAATATATGCTGCTTATATATTCACAAGCAAAACAAACAAAAAAATATTTGGTGGCAATATGCTCACTGATACTATAGAAATCGCATAAATAAGAAATAAAGATTTCTTCATATTGCACGCACTTCATAATATAAGAGAGAGAGAGAGAGAGAGAGAGAGAGAGAGAGAGAGAGAGAGAGAGAGAGAGAGAGAGAGAGCAAAGAATGTGTCTATAACGTAAAGGCAAAAACTTTACACTGAATTCAAAATTTAAAGAAATAAATATGGTCAAAGAAAAGAAAAATTAACCGATGAACTAAAACCCCAAGTTCATTCCACTGACAATTATAAATAATATATTATCTAAATACGACGAATGCTATTCTTGGAACGAGAGATGGAATTCCCACCCTTATCAAGAATTCCCTTAAATCTATTTCCAATTCCATCAGGGGAAATGAAACGCTTTATGAGCCGTAAGGAAGGAACCCAACTCCTTCTTGCGATATTTCCTCCCTTTCAGGCGGTAGGATGTTCGAGTATTTTTGCAAAAATAAGGTGCGCGTCCTCAAACACACACACATACATCGCGCGCGC
>NC_061096.1:9222869-9235369 GCF_015104395.2 Macrobrachium nipponense
TAATAATATCATAATTATCATACACACATATATATATGTATATATATATACATACACATATATATATATATATATGTATATATATATATATAAGATATATATATATATATATATATATATCTAAAAGACAATCCAAATATCATCATCTACGTTGAATCCGAACTCCTTTAAATCGTCATATAGGCCTCACGTATGTTTTGATATAAAGTCACTGGGATGACCGTCCCATTGGTCTGGAAATTCAAAGGAATTGAATTACGCACAAGCTGGTTCAACTCATGTAATGTGCATCCAACTTAATGCAAGAAAAAAGACATTTCACATATCATCCACGTTGACTTTGAACTGCAGTATATAGTTATATAGAGCTCATGTTGCATGTATTGATATATGTTACACTGTCCTTGCTAAATAGGTCATACACTCAGATTCCAATTTACTCTACCATCTTCATAAGAAAATATGGAAGACTCGGGGACAACGACACACACACACACAAATATATTTATATATATATATATATATATATATATATATATATATATATATATGTGTGTGTGTGTGTGTGTGTGTGTGTGTGTGTATGTATATATATATATATATATATATATATATATATATATATATATATATATATATCCATATCCAAAGTCCTTTGAGTAATAACATAAGCTTCCAACTTGTGCACAATTCAATTCCTTTAAATTTCAAGACCAATGGGATGGTCATCCCAGTGACCTTATGTATATAAGGTCGAATAGAGTAAGATAAGGAAGGGCAAAGACGAGAAGAAATTATTAAAATTGCAGGAAGCTAAGAGTCCTACACAACTATCTTCGCAAATCGTAAAAACGATACAGATTAGAAAAGGAAAGTTCAATTTTATATTATCCTCTGCTCTGCTTCAGTAATTTTGACCGTTAAGTTATCATCACTTCTTGAAAGTCCCTTGAGAACTTCCTTTGATAAACTGCTTTGCTGAGGTGTCTCGATGTCTCGGATTCCATGACTTTTTTCCTTTAAGCAATGAGAGATCTCGATATGTAAGTTACCATCAGCAAGAAATTTTTTTCAGAGGAAATCTATCATTCACATTATCCATTTTATAAACTCTCTCACCCTAAGAAGCAGTTAGTCTGAATTTATTTCTTCTTCTCCTTCTTTTTCTGGACCTGCTATGGCATTTTTATCCGTTTACGTTTACTTGTAGATCCAGCATCATCAACTCGGATTTTACCAACATTACATAATATTTCTTTTCATCAGTTATCATCATCATAATCTTTTGCTGGCCACTGTGAACGATGAAACCTTACAAACTTTCCAAATTTCACACAAAGCTTACCCTAAATTTCCTACAAGAAAAAAAGGAAAGGAATAGGATTTCCCAAATGTTCTGTAGTACATCCTTTTCTTCGTGTAAATATCTACAAAAATGAATTCGACTAAAACAGTTCTCCATTTAATATATTTTAATTAATCCTTATTTAGAGCTTAAGCAGAGTCAAAAACGATTCTGTAAAAACATCAGCAGTATATGAACAAAATACCCCAAACAGGAGCTGCACACGGGAAAGGGTGAGCAAATTGTTCTTTTAAAATAACAAAGAACAAAGATACACTTTCTCTTTGTAATGGAAATAATGCTTTAATTTTAAAGCGTTTATTATACATCGGTTTTGAGGACCAAAATCAAAAGATTACACGAACGAGAGGGTTCAGTACCCAGTGAAAAGACGAGCGTACTGCAAGCACTGAGGGTAGATTAAAGTGTTATGACAGAACGATTTCAAGCAGAGCATCGTAAACACCCGACTGATGTAGACCTCATATTATTCTGTAACAACACCGCTATCATAGTTTTTGTCTCTGCTGCCTTTACATCCGGATATGTTTGCCTTTAACCCACATGATGGAATGGAATACTATATAGAATTTTGGCGCAAAAAGGTTTAAAAGGTGCAACAGGAGGAAAACCTGGCAGCTGCACTTTAAAATAATAGTTAGGAGAGGGTGGAAAGGATGTTGGAAGAAAGAATAAGAACGGAGGCACAGTAAAAGGAATGGAAGGGGTTGCAAATAAGGGCAGAAGGGACGCTGCGAAGAACCTTAATAATAATAATGCCTATTATCCCAAATGCAGCTTTCGATAGAATGCATTTAACAATACCATGATATAGATTTTACAACGGGACAAGTCGATCTTCCGTGTTTATTTACCGAAGTCGCCCTATCAATCCTTATTTGAGCCGTATTGTTTAATCATTTCGCTTACATTTCTCATGCGCTCACTAAGTCCTCCTTGTCATATCATATATGGCAACAAATAATTCTTGAAATACGAAAAAGTTACAGATTCGATTGATTCCTGTTTATTTGAGACAAAATGGTTCTTCGTTTCGGCATGCGTGAATATTTGTCAGTACGTGGTTAAATCATGGAATCTCATTGCATTCATATTCCTTCTTCATGCTCAACAAAACTGGACAGTTTCAAGAATCTGTTATCCATGGCAATGGTAACCAGAGCTGAATTTAACAGAATTTTTTTTAATGGTGGAAAAATTGTCTTACTTTTCTGACTAAAGGTTGCGTTTATGTCTGCAATTTTCGCTGTCATTACACTAGAACATTTTCTTAAGACGGTTTCGGCGGTTATTATGAGGGAGGAGATATTTACCTATAGAATTATTACTATTGGTACTACTTCTGCGACTACGACCAATAATAATAATAATAATAATAATAATAATAATAATAATAATAATAATAATAATAATAATAATAATAATAATAATATTTTTACAGAAAGTATAACATTATTACATTTCTCATAATATTTACTTCAGCATCAAAGTAGCCAGGATCTGAAATGAAAACCAGTACCTTCCGGAAATATTTCTCGAAATCCCATTACTTTTCCGGAAATCGGCCATTCTCACTCTCAACGAAATGATGGCAATATAAATATGGCATTAATGACTGGGAACAAGGATGATTGATGAAATAGTGAAAGAGGAGATAGACTGAAATGAAAACAGGAAATAAAGAATACAAAACCCAATTCCATGAAATTGCAGTTTTCAATATTTATTCGCTACGAAGTAACATGCGTCGAAAATTGGCGCGCTGATGAACAATTATGAAAAGCAAAATGTAAGAAGACTTTACCTTGTTGTCCATTAGCCCGTAAGAGATTTTATTTTACTACATTAATGCCAAATGTCATTAATCTTTTTCTTTTGATCACGGCCTTTATACTTATAATATTCTGGACTATTCAATATGGCTTACCTCTCTAAAAACTCGTTCAATGATGTATGGAAGTCTATAAAGTGATATTGACAATCATCGGTATCATTATCAACAACATTCTAGTTATCACCGAATTTAATTTTAAGATTTCAGACAGGGCTTGAAATTCCCTGTCTTATTTAGCTCATGAAATTATGGCAAAATGATTCTATTTCATAAACTGAGAGAGTTTAACTGTCATATCGCAATTGAAATCAGAGGGTTCGTTGTCGTAAAAAAGTGAATTTCCTGAGTAAGATGGCTTCGAGGTCATAATTCCTGAGACAGGCCGTGAAGCTCTGTTGCCATGACTGACGTGGACCCATATTATTCCTTCTCCCTACCCACCAACCTCAAAAAATAATACTGCACGTAAACTTCTTATGGGATATCCTACATAACGAATATTCATTGAAAGTGCCTAAAAGGATTAGCTAATGACCAGACTATTTCTAAGAAAACCCCTGAAGCACATGAAGCATTAACTGCAACCAGTTCAGTGAAAGTAGCATTAAGCTCTCAATTCAGTGGATGGCGAATATCAGTGGATGGCGAATATAGTATGCAAAAATGCACACAAATTAATTGGTTCCTGGTATTTATTAAGTCAGAAATACTTCCTTACAAAGTTTAGTGAATTATAATATCGTATTCGTTTCTAATACAAAAGTCATGTGTCATTAATCCTTCCCCACGACACTTATAATAGCATTCGTTTCTTGACTGTGGTCGAGGATATAATTTGCGATATAAACAGACAGATTTTATCCAATATTTTCCAAAGTGAGAGGTACTTTCCATGTTTTTAGCAAGGAGCATTTCTGAGGGAAAATGTAATGAATACCAGTAATAAATTACATCCATAGAACCAAGTAAAAAAAAAAAAAAAAAAAAAAAAAAAAAAGCGTCGAAGCTTCGGCTCAATCGAGATTTCTGTACAGCGTACCATGCTGTATGTAACTCTCGGCCACGGCCCATGACGCTTTCATTCGGCCGTGGTGGCCTGCGAAGCCAGACGCACGATCATGGCTAACTTTGACCTTAAATAAAAAAATAAAAAAAACTACTAAGGTTAGAGGGCTGCAATTTGATCTGTTTGATGATTGGAAAGTGAGCGATCAACAAACCAATCTGCAGCCCTCTAGCCTCATTAGTTCTTAAGGTCCTCCGAGGGCGGACAGACAAAGCCGTCTCAATAGCTTTCTTTTACAGGAAACCAAAAGAGCACAGAAGCAAATTAAACCGTCTCACCAGTTCCACACTAGTCTCTGACTAATGTCGGATGGCTGTAATTGACAAGTTAATCCCAAAAACCGCGCAATAAAATTCAGGACAGCGGTGATCCAATTATGGAACACCGGGGACGACCTTAATTACTCCTGACTATGAACATCACATTTAGCATTTCACTCTCAGGAAATGTCCGGCATTTTACCTTGGTCGAGTTTTCTCATTTGGACAGAAACTAATGCTGCTTTTAAGTTCACCACAGGCAAGAGAAATAATTTTCATCATCACAGATAATACAGCGAACCTTCATTGATGTTATTGTTGTGTTCTAAACATATATACATACATAGTGTGGATAAATCACTGCTTCGCCGTGTTTAGTACTAGCCCTGCAGGATCAAATGTTCCTAAGCGAATTGGTTATTTCACATATGCCCTAGGGATCGTGAAATCTCTGGACTTCACATATTCCCTCTAACACACACACACACACACACACACACACACACACACACACACACACACACATATATATATATATATATATATATATATATATAAAATAAATCACAGTAGATACACTTTCGTCTTTTTATTAAGACATCGTCAATAAACGATGGCTTAAAGACGAAAGCGCGTGGATTTCTGCCTATCATTTTCCTGTGGTATTCGCATATATATATATATATATATATATATTATATATATATATATATATATAATATATATATATATATTGTTGGAATTAACTTTGTGAAAGGCTTTACTTGTTTATTTAGTTGAGTATGCCATTTAATTTGCTGTTTCAACGTTTTCTTTATTGTCATTTGAATTATGAGTTTTATTAAATAATCTAAGTTTATTGAAACACTGCACTATTATTAATTGTATTGTATTGCTTTAATTTGAGTGATTTGCCTTTGTAATTGTTGAGTAAGAAATTTGAGGATAAGTGATTGTTACTGTTTTGTGATCCTGTAAGATTTTCCGATGACTTCTTGTCATCGTTTGTTGTAAGAATTTAAACAGAATACAGTTAGAAACAGCGGCGTCACCACCCGGCTTTCCTTTCTCAACCCTTCTTGGATGTTGTTAGTCATATATTAAGAACATATATATATATATGTTTGTGCGTGTGTGACGCGATATACTGATAATTAAATACGTTAAAAACAGAAACCATTATGTATAACGTAAAAGATGAACTGAATTAAAAAATATTAATAATAGATATCTCTTTTTATCCCTACTGAAGATGTCATCGTGGAGACTTACTTCCCGCACGAGATGTGATCAATTAGCCAAGAGTAATCTGTTTTTTTTTTTTTCTTTTCTTTTCTTTTTTATTAAACGAAGCGCAAGACAATGATACATCTCTTGACGCTAACTTTTATGAAGGCCCTCATTCTCAGTACGAAATTTCAAAAAATAAGGAGCATGAGATGAATTCCTTGAAAAAAGATCCACCAAGAACACTTTCCAAGATGAGAAGCCATGATTGATGTCAACGCCTCTCGCTCTCGGCTCATATCGCAGCTCGTGTGATGAATGACACAGGTCCTTTTACACCTTATATGGTAACAAATAGGCCATTATAATAAAACATTAAATGCACAATCCCTGATATTCACCTATAGCATATGTTTTTTTGTTTTGTTTCATCAACGCAACGAATAAATATTAAAATTATACGACTAGAATGTTGTTAATTTATAAGTGTATAATTTCTTATATCATAACTGTCTGATCTTTATAGCACTAAGAAAGTGCTTGATATAGAATTCCAACTGATATCTAATATTTAGTGGAAAATTTTCAATATACTATTATATACACTACTATCATAAATCCAGTGTCCTAAAACAAATTTTGCATTCTTACGAGAGAGAGAGAGAGTACCTCGACAAATTTTTCCTGGATGGATTATATTAATGTGCATCTATGAAACTATATATATACTGAGGTGTGAAAACCATTACAGGACACACAAAATAAGTTAACGTAGTTAAGGAGGTATAGTGTAGATAAACATTATATTTAACTAATTCCTAATAACTACATTTCATTGAAAGAAAAGAGACATCGATAGTAACCAGATGTTCTTGAGAAAGAGTGAGAGAGGGTTTTTAATAATAAGACCATTCAATCTAAGGATAAGACAGGCTGTAAACAGACATTTTATGCAAATATTTCACGAAGGCAAAACTTCCGTCATACTTTGTTGGCAAAGGTAGTGAATATAATTTGCTTTATAATCTTCTCATGCAGGTATGGTGAATTTCTTTGGTCTGATCAATAGATCTTTCTAGTGAAGCGAAATCGGCCAATATCCAAGGATATTTACAGAAAGGTAACAATCTTTGTCCACTTTTACAAACTTTCATTTATTTCCCGAATCTTCTCTATTTTTCAGTACCATCTCTACTTACCCTAAAAATATTTTAACCCTCACTCACTTATATCTATTCATCCATTTTGCAAAGTGTGTGTTAATACACACACGCACATACACACACACTAAATAACACATTACCTCTTCTATAAAAAATGAACTAGAGGGAAAAGGTTTCTAGCGATATGAAATTATTAAATATTGCAATGATATTGCAGTTCATATTCAAGATATTATTAGCAATTTACATGATATAATGTGCGGAAAAGTATCATAATAAAATACAAATATCTATATTTCACAGCTACACTAATTTCACGTCAATTTCGTTTTGCGATACCATTAAACAGATACTCTAGCAGAAGAGCTCATCGGAAAAAAGAAAGTTTGCAGCTTTGAAAAGTAAGGCTAATGCGTTTTTGGCAATTCAAATTCTCCTCAGGCCGAGGGGACAAGATGGAAAGAAAACGAAATGAATTTTTCAAATTTCTTTTTTCAGGCTAATGCAAAATATTTCTGTTTGCTCAGGTTCGAATGGGTAAAATATGTTTGAGAACTATGCAGATGTATTATTCCAAGTGAAAAGGGCTAAAATTTATTTTGAAGATAAGACATATGATGGATGTCAATGATAAGAGCTTCCGTTAAAGATAATTACGATATTACAATAGATGTTTCGAAACAAAGGAATCCATTGTGTGGAAATTCATGTTGATCCATACTACCGGAACACGAAAAACTCTCTCTCTCTCTCTCTCTCTCTCTCTCTCTCTCTCTCTCTATTACCATGCAGATATTATTCATGGTATGACAGTAGACCAATATCTAAATAATTTGGCCAATTAAAGAATAAATCTCCGAATATAAAAACAGGATTCACATGGACCTTCTTTGAACAACAACCAGGAGAATAGTACATGATAGTGTTAGCTGGACTCCTGTTGGCACTTGAAGAACTGGAGGACTTACTAGACCTACTTGATGAGAACTTTGAGACTGGAGGTTGCAGGTGAGTGAAGATTTGTGGAAGATAAAGCAAAGGAAAGGCAAAAATGGCCAAGTTCATGACGGCCCTTGTCACACGGATTTGGAAGCTATAATGATACACTTACATAATATATACATACACAAACATACACACCCAGAGAGAGAGTTACAGGAGCAGTACGGTGATTAGATTTTTGGTTCAAATATGAGCTTTTGAAGTAATGTCCTGAGTCGGAGGAGCTGTTGTTTGGTGAAGAGTATTAGTACTGAAACTGTGTAGGAGCAAAGAATGAAATATGAAATTTATTAAATTAAAAACAAAGCAAAATAAACTGCAGATGAAATGCCAAACAAAAATACCTTTGCAATGATAGATGCAGTGACGGAGGCTTTAAAGGCAGTCCTATACAATTTTTAACTACGTTTGCTTAATTCTTGTTTCGATCATTTTTCCTAGTTAATTCAAGAATTTGGAAATGGTCTTAAGAATGAAAACGTATATATCCGTACATTTCCAGTCACACAATCAAGAATGTGAAAATATCCTAAAATAAAATTTCACTCAATCTTGGTGGATGCAGTCCTTTATAATGTATAATTCTTCCTTGGGTAAAGTATCAGTATCTTCTTAGGCCAATGATACCCTTTGTTTTATCATTTCTAGATAAGACGGCTTACAAATGCAAAACCATATATCAGGAATAGCCTGATTTTTCAGTTTTACTATTTGTCAAATTATTAACACGATTTTTCTTTTTTCATTTCATACTATTTGATAAGGCAAACGAGACTAACAGTCAATAATTCATTCAACCTTTTACTAAAAGCAGATTTTACTTACTTTTTCTTGCCATTGGACGTGGTCCTTGTATGGGAAAAACATGAAAAATTATAAGAAAGAACTCCGAGAAGGTATAATATCTGCGAAAATAAGCTCTCTCTCTCTCTCTCTCTCTCCTCTCTCTCTCTCTCTCTCTCTCTCTCTCTCTCACAAGGCTCTTATTGGCAAATGAACATTTAGACCATTTATCCTTTTCATCATGGAGAGAGAGAGAGAGAGAGAGAGGAGACGGCGGTCTTTTAATCAAATCCTTTTAAGGGCCTTTCGCCTTTATTGTAAGGTTTCTGTCATTATTAGAACGCCCAACTTCATTAACGGCAGTAATCCACTATTGATCATAAAAGCCCAATCTTACTTGAGTTTACGCTTCACTAAAGCAAGCGGAAAAGCTTAGTCTCCGCTCTGTGCTTCTGACCAGAGTTGATCCGTCACGTCAGAAGCCCCCATATTAGCTTGTAACCCGATTTCATTTCACCTGCATCCTGAGCCTCGGCGTCCTTCCGGACTCCTAAGCCTGTTTATTTCAGAACGGCTGAGTGTTCCGGTGGGTCCCTAACACTGTTTTCCGCAAGGCTTTGTCATGCTTCTTTGTTGAGATTTTTGGACACCTATAAAATTCCTAAATCACTTCTTGCTTACCAGTTTTGAATATTTATTTAAATATTCAAAATGAAAATCCAAATCCACCCCCGTTCCCAAAAAAAGAGAGAAAAAAAATGCAGTCCTCTTCACAACGGTAGGGTGTTTGGATGGAAGAGGAGAAGATCAGAAAGAAAACTCCTTTGTCATTCTCAGACTCTCTCGAGTTGGACGATTTCTTCTCCTTTTAAGCTCTCCTGATGCTGGGTCGTAAAAAGGCCGGAGGGCACCGTCAGACTTCCGTATTCGAAGGGCACTTCAACAAGCCACTGAGCCACTGGTCGTACATTATCATCCTTACGTACGTACCACTCGGTCTTTAGGGGGTCATAAAGTAAAGGATTTTGCATCACGACAGCCCGAGAAGGAAACCTTTTCAGCTTCCTAGCAGATGGACTTGTTGTCAACCACGACGGTTTCCAAATATAGTTTAACGAAAATAAATATTCATCATTTTTACCGCGTTGCCAATAATTTACTGACATCTGGTACAAATTTACAGAAAAGAAAACCGAAACTTAGTGGGTCGTAAAATTTGGAAGGTAGATGCTAAAGGGCACCAGACGATGTGTCACGTGATAATCCCCTCGGTAATGTCTTTCTAAATCATTCGCAAATCCCCACTGTTTAAGACCATGCGATTGAATGCCCTGGTGTTGCTTACACATGTTCTTAAACAATGCCGAACCATTTTCTACATTAACGTACTACAATCAAAAATAGCTAAATAGGCTGACATCGGGGTGAAATATACCGGAATAGCCAATGTTGTAGTTTTCCTTCATAACTTTACGACTGTCTCATGGAAATTGAATATTTTGCCTAACTATGGGTTTACAACTTAGATGAGAATGGTTATACTGTGGTAAATAACCAGTGTTCCGTAATGAAAGGGAAACATGATTGTTTGCATTACAATTCATAGTGACGCATTTAATCCCAACTCGGTTCCAGAGTTGGATCGGTTGAATGAAAGTATGCCTGATTGCAGTCATTATGGAAGGTGAATTATTCATTCGTCTCATTGTTGACGAACCGCTCCACGATATCTACTCTGATGACAATCTCTGCTGTTGTTTATGTAAGGTATTCGTTCCTCTTTTTTATGTTTCCTTTGTTAGTCAGATTCAAACAACACCTACTGTTTATTAGAAAAACATCCTAAAATTTAATTCATTTTTTCTAATTATTCCTTCTACAGGCAGCTTCTTATGAACAAGTCTGAAACCCACAATACCGTGAATTATTTAAGACACCGAGTATTCCAGCAACCCAATTTAGAACCTAATCTAAATGAGAAGTATTAGCGTAAAGATTTTACATGTAAGTCAAAACGATCATAAAAATTTTGCAAGCAATGTCGCACTATATATTATATATATATATATATATATCATAGATATATATATTATATATATATCAGATATATATATATATAGATATATATATATATATATATATACATATATATATATCATATAAAATATATATATAATATAATCTATATATATATATATATATATATATATATATGGTATATGTAGTATCAATATCTATATATATATATATATTATATATATATATATATATATATATATATATATATATATATATATACACGAAGCGACATTTTTTGCAAATACCGCTATAGATTAGTCATTTTGAGAAATAACATAATAGGTCATGTATACATACAAAAATGCTTTATATATGAATTATTTTTCTCTAAACAATAATCATATATTATGCATTAAAACTTGATGCTTTATTTCAATATATTATATATATATGTATATATATATATATATATATTATATATATATATATATATATCTATCAGATAATAGATATAGATGATATATATATAATATATATTATATATATATATATATAATATTCTATAATATAGAGATATATATAGAGATATATTATATATATATATAATAAGTAATATTATCTAATATTTAATATATAATCTATATAATCCTATATCCTATTATCTATAGTTATTATATAATATATATATATATAATATATAATATATATAAATATATATATTTATATATGTACGTATATATATCACTGTCATATATACATACATACATATATGTATATATATATATATATATATATATATATATATATATATATATATACATATATATATAATATATTGAAATAAAGCATCAAGTTAATGCATAATATATGATTATTGTTTAGAGAAAAATAATTCATATATAAAGCATTTTTGTATGTATACATGACCTATTATGTTATTTCTCAAAATGACTAATCTATAGCGGTATTTGCAACAAATGTCGCTTCGTGTAAATAGTTATATTTACCTAATACCAGCTTGATGGCGCACACTACGCGGCGTTGGAACAATGCACTGCCCATCATGTCTCCCCTACCTTCCCGATCCCCAGACCTACCCCACTCCCAACCAGGGTGGACAAACAGGTTTGCAAGAGCAGGTTTGCCGGAGGAGGTTGGATATGTTACTTCTCCCCTACCTACCCAACCCTAACCCGGGGCGGGTAAACAAGAAAGATCCAATTGGATTTCCTAATTAGAGAGGATTACAGACTACATCCACATTGGTAACCTCGGAAATCTATTCAGTTATTGTTGTTTATGGGTAGCACAATTAAATATCTTATCAGTATCATAGTCTGACAGTGAGAAATATATGCAATATACTGAACTGGCATTATCACGTAAAGGATCTGTTCGTCGATTATGTTTAAAGATGATTATTATAAAACACAGGGAAGCAAAGTCTTCAAACGCGCTTCAAAGAAACGAGCATGACATCGACATGTTATACATATTTTCATAAAATAAACAGTACTAGAACCAGCATCAGAGATATTATCATATAGGAAGTTCATGCCGGGAAAGACACAGGTAGAGCATGAGCAATGAATATAGAAATTTTCATTTGTTTGTATTGTTTTGCCATTTTATTTCAGTCAGTCCAAATAGGCATACTTTCATATCCACAGTTGAGCATACGCAATGCAATTAACTTGGTTTACTATAATGTAGTTTTAGGACCTTTTCAACTAAACTTGCCTCGTGCGTAAATACTGCTAGAGAATATGTGTAGGCCTCA
>NC_061096.1:9240369-9242869 GCF_015104395.2 Macrobrachium nipponense
GAGGCTGCGAAATAGAGCGTGAGCGCCAAAATTCATAAATGTTTTATATCATTCAATTCCGCAGAAGCGCTACACAATCAATTTATGACTTCCGTCGCTTCCAAGTGGAAATGAAATAGTTGGATTTCGTCATACAGCACCGTCCGACCGAGAATCTATTGATCGCACGAAAAAGGAAAAGCAGCGACGCGACGTCCAGCCCGGAATAGCAATGAGGGACTCAAAGTGCAGATAAATGAATGAGGAGCTTCAGTTTAGTTTGAGTTACTCTACGACTCAAGCTAAGGAGATATACATCCTGTGTGCGTTGTATATACGAAGAATTGCCAAATGCGTATGCTGGACGCAGGTCTCTGATGTAGCGTTTGAATAACAATTAAACAAAGTGCAGATCTTGTTTTGTAAATGGATGGTTACAGAAACTTAGATGTAAAAACGAGAGAGAGAGAGAGAGAGAGAGAGAGAGAGAGAGAGAGAGAGAGAGAGAGAGAGAGAGAAATGCTTATTACTTACATTCTACCAATTGAAGTGCCATAATCCAAACCTACCTAAAGTAGAGAGAACATTATTTTTTCAATTCACAAAACAGAATTGAACCGGAATCGAAAAAATCAATGAATATCTACACTAAAGTAGAATTCAATCATTGTTTATATAAAAAAAAGAGGTAGTTCGATGATCTGTCCTGAATTTCACGGTATTTATCATTCACTCTGAAGCTGTTTTATAAAGAAATGACTTGAATGTGAAAGTTTATATTAAAAGGGGAAGAAAAGACAGCGGATATGCAGCGCAATTTTCAACATCTGATAACTTAGATATCCGAGTTCTGATAATAAAGTTCATAATATCTCCAGTCTTATTTTATATAGATAATAATTATCATCACTACTTCCCTGCTGCAACTCGAAGTGACTATATGAAGTTTCCTTCACTCCTGCCTGCCAGGCCTTTCACTACCACAAATCTCTAGTCACATCCAGGCTCACCTTTCACAGTTCTCATCCAGTCAGGTCTGGGTTTACCAACTCTTCTGTTAGCCAGAGGAGGTCAGATGACATTATCACCTACTATTCTCCCACGGGTGTTGCGAGGAACATGTCCAAATCACCTCCGCCTAACTTTCATTTACTAGTACTTGTGAACTTTTTGTATTTCCCCTGTTGTATCATTTCCTACCCAATACTGCCATCTGAATTCTAATATTCTTCTTTAGAGCATTTTTTTTCTATGGTCATACCAAAAGTCAACACTTTGCCATTATAGATCGAACTAGAGAAACGTAAGGCCAAACTTTCATAAATATTTAGTCTACCTGACTTCTAAGTCTTAATCAGTTTGACCATTATTTGAGTTGCTGTATTTATCCTTTCACAAAATTCTAACTCAGAACACCTATACTTCATGTAACCATTTCCAGTATTATTAACTTTTGTGCATCACTGTCTTGATTATTTCATTTTTTTCTATCAGATCACGTTTCTCTGGATATAGGATGAACATCATTATTATGCAGATTTTATTATTTTTTTATATTTTCCTGAATAAAACAAAATCATCTGAATATTCTAAATAAATTATCATTTATTCCTATAAAGTTTATACACATCAAAGTTCTGCCCTGAAAGGGAGGTGGGGTGAGAAGGGTATGGGAAGGTGGTGACATCTAAAAAAAATAATAACAGAAAATGACATATATTAGTGTTTAATCCTTAGTTTTTAAGGTCGCTGAAATGACTAGTGACACACTGGATAACCTTAAAGTCCAAGCTCAGCCCCCCGACAAGGAGGCGATTGAGAAGGAGTGAAATATAAAATGTTAAAAATGACAGATATTACTGTCTAGTCACATAGTTTTCAAGGTCACTGAGATGAATAGTGACACTCCTGATGCCCTTTAAGTCCAAGTTCAGCCCTGATAGGAAGGGGATGAGAAGTGGTAAGAAGGTGGTGAAAAAATAACCAAACCAACAGATATTAGTGTCTAACCCATAGTTTTCTAGGTAGCTGAGATGAATCGTGACACTCCCAATACCTTTAAGTCCAAGTTAAACCACAATAGGAGGGGGAGTGAGAAGGCGGTGGTAAGGGGGTGAATTGAAAAAATAACTGAAAATGACACAACAGTGTCTAACCCATAGTTTTCAAGGTTGCTAAATGAATAGTGGCATTCCCTACACCCTTTAAGTCCAATTTCAACACCAACACGAAGGGAGTGAGAAGGGGGTGGGAAGGTGGTGACGTAAAAATAACCGAAAAATATAGATATCAGTGTCTAATCCACAATTTTTGTTACCACTGTGATGAAAGTGACACTCCCACCCTTCAAGTCCAAGTTCAGCCCTGAGACGAAGGGTGGGGGTTGAGAAGGGGTGGTGTCATAAAAAAATAATGAAAACTACATGTATTAGCATCTAATCCATAGTTTTCTAGGTTGCTGAGATGAATAGTGACGCTCTAAATTCCCTTCATGAAAAATGTCAAAAATGACAGTTATTAA
>NC_061096.1:9245369-9260369 GCF_015104395.2 Macrobrachium nipponense
CTGGTCGCACAAGGGCTGTGATAAATGGTATGTTGTTACGCTTAGTGTGGAGCTTTGTCTGGAGCAAGAGAACAGAATGGCTCATTTGCTTCTCATTATGGACAGTTAAGTCCAGAGATGTCTACAGACGTAGGGTATAGTGACACCTTATGGCTTACTGAGTACTGCACTACTTAAGGCTTCCTGCATTACTACTAAATTCTCAGGGCAATCCAGGGTGTTTATATCCTCTATCTAGGGTCATCATCTTGGATGTTTGCTGACCAGCGTTATTTATTTTCTTATATTCAAAGGGGACAGTATTTCGACTGAAATTGGTGTCTTCATTGTCTACAACAAAAGAGTGCGTCACAAGGGAGAGAAAGGTTGGAATGGGTCGAGTTACTAGGAGCAAAAGCCAAGGGTCAGACCAGTATGTCGAAAGAGGTTTGGCCACCAGACGAGAGGTGTTAACAAGGGTATCTCAGCCATATAGGAATTTACACAATAGAATGATGAGAGGTGTGAAAATAGAATCTGTCACCTTTCCCGTGTGTTGTGACCAATTACAGGTGGCCTGCTAGCTGGGCAGCATGAGGCGCTCATGACAGATAGAGGTCATTAAAGGTGATTATATGGAACTGGACAGGGAATTTAACAATATTCTTACAGGAGTGTAAGCTTCTTGGTCTAGAGAATCCTGATGGAATTCTCGAGAAGTATCCTAATGTTGCTCTATCATATTCGCTATGACTTGAGAAAGAAATTTAGAAAGCTGGAAAAAAGTGCAAACTATATGACACGCGAGATGAATCATACTTGATTTATTATGACACTGATTTATGGTGACAGTAAGCTGTTGTTCCCATCGTGGGCGAGATTCTGGGAGTGTTTATGATTTATTTGACAGTGAGACAATTTTGAGCTAAAATTCTAGGTACTATTGTACCACTCCCATCTGACGATAAAAACAGACCTGTGCAGAACACATGAATCTGAACTGGAAAAGAACCCTTCTCCCCTCCCTTTTTACTCTAGTCATACTTTTATTAGAAAAATGAAAATCAATTGAAAATGCAAGCTTCATGAAATGACACATATAACAATATATATATATATATATATATATATATATATATATATATATATACACACACATATATATATATATATATATATACATATATATATATATCCAATTTTTTATTTTTTTTAAATTATAGATTATTTACAATAACAATGTCCTTTTCAAAAAAAATATATTTTAACACTTTATCTACGCACCACGTTAGGTATTTATATTTCTTCATTGCATCACACGTTCTCTCATGACACGGAACTAGTGAAATTTGTGTTATTCTAATACAGTAACTCTAATCAGTGTTTTACTTTTGCTAGTTTAAATTTTGAAAAACATCATGGGCATCTCCCATACCACAGGGCTGAATAACTTCAAATGATCGTGATTTGGCAAGGTAGAAGTCTATTTGAAAGAAGTCTATTTGACAGTCGAAGTCGATGAAACACCAGGAAAAATGGCAAACTCTAAAACAGAAACAGAAAATGAATGAACAAAAGAGCTCTTCAGAAGCAACCACTCCACATCTGAATAATTAATGAATGAATAGGATTAATTTGCAACGCACTATTTAAGGGCCCAATAACACTAGCAAGTTTTGGATGCTCAGGCATGGGTTGGCAGAGAGAAGAGAGGCCATTTAAATTTTAATATGGCTGTAAATACCGAATGCAAGGGATCCTCATATGTATATATAAGGGGAAAAAGAGATAGAAGCTGAAATTCCAAACCTACGAATGAGAATCTTTTATGTGCAGTTGGAAGTGGGCGATGCTATCTCGTTCGAATTTTATGGTGCTTACTTGGAACCGTGTTTACATACCATACAAATGCAAATGGAAGTCCGATACACAAGAGAGAGAGAGAGAGAGAGAGAGAGAGAGAGAGAGAGAGAGAGAGAGAGAGAGAAATTTCTGCTTAACTAGTTTATTTCCCTTATGAACTGTTACGATTCAAGCGCGTTTTTTTTTTCTATTTTTTTTGGGGGGGAAAGAGGGAATATTCGTGTAACACCAATTGTATTGTTTAGAATGCGCATTGATAATCAAAGTTTGTAAAAACAGTGTTGGAGGGAGGATACAGCCTTCTATTTTTACCTCAGTCCGAGCTGTGACAAATGAATATTTTAAAACGGAGTGCCGTTCCTTACAACTTAACGCTACTGAAATATCTAATTATAAAAGACGTTAAAAGTGATTTATTGGAAGTTAGGTATTTGGTAAAAGGAATATATATATATATATATATATATATATATATATATATATATATATATATATATATATATATATATATAAGTGTGTGTGTGTGTACGCTTGTTTATCCAGTCGAATATCTCGTCCAGTTATACGTGTATGTATGATACTTCATTAAAGAGTAACTAAGTGCCCCTTTGCTCTTTGGAGTTATATCACAAGGCTACCTGATCAAAGGCGACTGATATCCATAAGGGTTTTTAGAGTGTATCTCGATTTGCCCTAGAGGTTTTAACGACCACAGGATTAAAATATGAATCCTTTAAGGACTAATCTTTCCCGCGTCTTCTATCTTTCATACAAATGAGTTGACACATTAAAAATAGAGCGCTTCAGTGGCGTGATCGGTATGGTTTTGGCCTGCCACCTCGTGTCCGCGAGTTCGATTCTCGGGCATGCTATTGAGGGGTAAGAGATGTGTATTTTTGGTGATAGAAGTTCACTCTCGACGTGGTTCGGAAGTCACGTAAAGCCGTTGGTCCCGTTGCTGAATAACCACTGGGTCCATGCAACGTAAAAATACCATAACAAACAGACATTAAAAATAAAGTAACAGCTCTCGCAATCAAACACACTTACACATACACAATATATATTTATATATATATATATATATATATATATTATTATATATTATATTATATAATATATATTATATATATAATATATATATATATATATATATATCTACAGCTAAACAGGCAGAGTGACTGACACATAATAGCTGAAAGGGTATCAGGCTTTCTAATACGCAAATAATGTGACAAATAACTTAGATCTGTAGTGCAACATTCATTTGACCATATCCAAGTTATCCCATATATAACAGTCATCTTAGGCTAAATTCTACTTTATTTTTATCATCCACCGATTACGAGATTATTTTCAAAAGTGCAATGCCTAGAAAAACGCAACGAAGCGATAAACCATGATCGTAACGTAATAGAGACGTGAAGAAATCTGATAACTTGAGGTATATCATATATAACGTTGTATATATTCATCTTGATGTCATTAGGCTCAATTTGTTCCAAGCAAATGCAATGAGTATCGTTCATCCTCTATAATAATTGTTGACGATAAGCGTCCGCCTCACCACGGCAAATACGACTGAGCTTATCCAGCGGCGCTATCGCTTCCAGGTTTGAGAGACGCTAATGCTACCGGATCAAGTCGATCTGCGCATCAATTGGTGTTAATACGATATAAATAGGTCGGCTTAACTAAGCTTCACCTTGATAAAAAAATAGTCTTCAATCGGCTCTTCTGAACGTATCTCACGTATGGTCACTTTTGGAACCAATCTCTTTAATTTTCTCCTTATGGCCTCGGTAGTTGCGAATCACTTCTTCAAGGCATGTTCCATTTGGTAAAAATCCTCCCTCTTATATATGCTGCAGGAAATTAGAGTTTGTGGAAATACTTATGAGAGGCCGTTTATAGCTCACATAGAGGTAAATACGATCCACACATTCGTGAAAGTGAATGAGAGCTCTCTCTCTCTCTCTCTCTCTCTCTCTCTCCTCTCTCTCTCTCTCTCTATATATATACTATATATATATATATATATATATATATATATTATATATATATGTACACATAAATTTTTTCTTACTACAACGTTTAAACATGTAATATGAAGGTTGTTAAGGTCCGACTCTAAGTCGCGCAGGGTAAAGTGTTGAGATTGATTATTACGATGCCATAAAATAAAGACGTGAGAGTGACTTGTTTGGTATGAAATTGGGCTAAGGAGTAAGGAGATCAATTCAGAGGGGCAGGAGATCTTTGTGTGCAGATATTGGAAAAACAACGTGGTCAGTAATAAGTAATACTGAGAGCCGGTAACAGTGTTCATCACTGATAGTGAGGGGGAAAGCTGCACTGACTGGTAAATAAATTTTACAGCGTTTTTTGACAGTTAAAAGTCATTGTTAGCAACACTGGGACCATGTTGGTAAATGGGCGCTATGGTAAGGAAGGCATGAATCAGAATGGATTTGGATCAAAGTAAGCAGCGGACTAATAAAGGTATTTAGGTGTAAATGCAAGTGGTGATAAAGGGATACGGTAAGCAAGAAACGTAACTCGATCTATCTTTGAAGAAAAAAGGAAAAATGTCTATAGGACTAAATATTGCTTTGCTTTAAAATGTAAATTAGGGAAAACGTCGAATGTAGTTTGAACTGGAATACAAAATTGAGGGCATAGGGCAAGCGCTGCGACCTAAGAGGTCAATTACCTGTGAAAAATGCTGCAATAGTGTTTAAAAGGGGCTGGAGAGTAAGACGGAAGAAAGAGTATATGAAAGGAGGTATAGTAAAAGAATAAAAGGGGTTGCAGCTAGGGACCGAAGGGACGTTGCAAAGTAATACCTACACCCCATCCCTACTGGAAGAATGTATTTGGAAAAAATATTTGTGCAGTATCTATGGACAAAGAAGGTGTCAAAAGGTGAAACATGTAGAGAAACATAAAGCTTACCATAGGGCTACAGATAGGATCAAAGCATTTCAAAATGGTATGCGCGCATGAAGAGAACGGAGTTGACATAAGGACAGTAAGAGAAGCCTTATATTCCATGAAACTATGAAATGCATGCCACAAAGACAGCAGTAGGAGTGGTGAATTTGAGAATATCAACGCGATACTGCTGATTCTTCTCTATAGGTAAGCGATGTCTCATTTGTGAACGTTCTCTCAATAATTAATGGATGTAATCTGTATTAAGATGCAATACTTCTTAAAAGGAGTTTGAACACACACACACATATATGTTTATATATGTTTATATGTATCAGCGTAAGGAGTCAGGAGTCCAACCTATATTTACACATATGTTTATATATTGTTTATATGTATCAGCGTAAGGAGTCAGGAGTCAACCCATATTTAAAACCATTATGAGTAAAAGTGGACACATACAGATGTACAAGCTGTCTTTTTTCCATCGTTTCGTAAATATCCATACAATTATGTTAAAAACATAATAAAAATTCTTGTAAGGTTATTAAACCAAATTTAAATATAAAAAAAATTAAAAACATTTCAAATATTAACATTATTTTTGTAAAATCAAAGAATATTGAGATAAAACTAAAAGTAACAGAACATGGAGTAAAAAAACGCTAAAAAACACCAGTAAACAGAGCTAAAGAGGAAAAGATTAAGGACCGACCTAGAAGGAAACTTTTAAAGGACTTGGTACTAACTTTTATAGCTCGTGTTTTTCTCATTTTGAATCCAATTCGATTTTTACCCTTCTCCACAGAGCACTCGTCCTAACGTCAAACTGGAACCTCTTCCATATTGAAATTACATTTTTAGTTGACTTTTTTTATTATAATAAAAGTGTTCCTGCTACGTTGGTGTTCATGAAATTATATAAACTATTAAACAAACATTTCCTTACGAAAGCAAAAGTTCTAACAACCCCAAAAAATGAAGTTCTAGGCATGTTTTCCATTTACTTATGACTTAAAATTTCCCAAAATGTGCACTCAAATTATTCACGAATTTTTTTATGACATGTATTCTTATTTAATCCTAACTATACATCGACTATCTCCTTATATGCCCCCAGGTGCCGTTTGTAAGTATACTTGTCCTGAATGTCCAACAGGGCCCTAGATGGGATCCACCAGTAGACTACTTACGCTTTCGTACTGGTAGCAGAATTTCGAACCCAGAGCATTTTACAGATTTTCGAATGACTTCTGAACAAGAAATCATTCGAAAATCTGTAAAATAAACTGACAACTAAGATTTCTGCATTATAGTCTAAGCCCCGAACCTTCAAAACCGCCCTATACAGCAGGTGGGGGCAAACTACGGCCCGCGTGCAGCCATGGTGCAGCCCGCCAAATGTTTGTCAATTTGAAAGAGAACGGTTATTTTGTCTTTCAAATGTGTTTCATGCGAAGTTCCTACTTTAAAATACTAATTAATAAAAATCTATCTTCCAACTAAGTTACTTTGCCTTTCAAATAAAGCCATTTCAAGTGAATCCTCTACAGTACTTTAAAATATTAATTAATAAAAATTAATTACGTTTTTTCTTTAAAAGCCTTATATTTGTTTTATTTCAAATATTGATGATTTTGCTCAATATACTATGCGGCCTTATAAAATAGTGAATTTTTGAATGTGGCCCTCGCTCGGAGAAGTTTGCCCACCCCAGCTATACAGCAATCACTTTTTATCAAACAGCTTGTTCCGTCGTGAAGCTTACAGCCGCCCTCCTCCCATTGCATATGTCCTGACTTGTGTTGTTACTATTTTTGTTTTCTTATAGTTTCATGCAGTCACTTCCACTAGGTTGGTCCCGTACCTTTAGTGACGTAACCTCCGTTGGCTGCCCTTTTTTATTTTACTGTATGTTATATTCAGTTACTTTTAATTATTATTGTTTTTTTTTTTATTTGGCAAAATAAATAATTATAATTTTTTTAATGTTTAAATTGTTGTTTTACAATTTTAAAATGAATTTAATGTTTATCGTTCAAACAGCCCTGAATAGGTCATTAAATGGATAATTACGAAACGATGGAATAAAGACAGCTTGTGTCTGTGTGTGTCATGTATATATTATATATATATATATATATATATATATATATATATATATATATATATATATATATATATATATATATATATATATATATATATATATATATATATATATATATATATATATATATATATATATATGCTGTATATACATGTGTATGTCAATGTGTGTGTGAGAGAGAGAGATAAGAGTTTGAATGTGAATTATCTACATGTGACTTATCATTTGGATGTCGACGTTTCAATAGATAACGTCCTATAAACTCATTTTCTATATATGTGCATATATGCATGCGAGAGAGATCGAGTTCGGTGCACACTGACGTGTAAAGTAATGTTCTTTCGTAGCGTCCAACATCCGCACGTCATCTCCCAAACAACAACCAGTTCTCTCTCTCCCCGTCAGGTTGGATCGGCCAACTTTAAATTATGTGTTCCAAAAGTATTGATATTTCGAGCGAACCCAAATGCCAGCAGTCATGCAACTGCGTCCTCGGCCAAAACAAATAATAACGCTAAAAAAGAAAAAAAAAATCCGTTAACACAAAATAATGCAATTTAGAATGGTGATTCCGTGCGAACGCCGACAAACATTCTTTTTTATAATTTCAGTGATATATCTTCAACATCGTCCCATCAACCTCAAAGGATTATTGCATACATTTCGCGAAATTGGTAATACAAATATGCAATTACTGCGTCGAATAAAAAAATCTGTCCTTCATACTATGGGTGCAGCGCTGCGTACTATATATTGTTTTAATTATTAAGGAAAGTTAATGATATTGCATATTATTTTATGTTTGGACCTCTTATTATTATTATTATTATTGTTAGTGTTATAATTATTATCGCTTACTCGGGGAGTAAGCCTACAAACTGCTTTGTTGTTGCTGTTGCTGTTGCTGTTGCTGTTGTTGGGGGGCGGGGTTAGGATAGCCCTATGGAAAGCCTAAAAAAGTCAGAAAAAGGGGTTTCATGTTGATTTAAGATACAGGAATTTTAGGAAATGGCATTTATGATTTATTTATTAGAATGAAAATGTGAAAAATAAATAATGTCCATGATCAACAGCGCAGAAAAATTATTTCTAATAAAATATAGCACATTTATTTTAATTTTCATTGGTGAAACAAGGCTCTATTTGACCATAGATTTCAGTGTATTTTAATTCATTTGGTGTACTGGATTCAGGCTATGTTTCTGTTCAATTATTTTGTAGCTCAACTTGTAACTGATATTATAATGACGTGTTTAATTTATGTCCATTTTACTTGATCCTTGTTGTTAGCATAAGTAATACTAAGTATGAGTATTATTTACAAAGACCACACACGTCCCGAGTAAGCTGGAGATTGCATCGCGCCCTGTTATTATTATTATTATTATTATGCTGGCAATCTACATTTTCATGTGTACATTTTCTTTTTACGAATGTCGTCCAATATTTGTGAAGTTCTCACTTATATGAGTTCCAAATCCTCCTCTCAGCTTGTGCATTTGAAGGACTTCATAATTTTAAGGTCATGAGTAGTACTTCAAGGAAGTATTTCTACGTGCCTATTGATATTACTTCCACAACGGCTCTTAACAGCCACCTGATGGCATTCTGCAAAACGTACTCTACCCCCTTGGAATGTTGGCGAAGATATTGTGTGAAAACCCTCAACAGTGGAAGCCATTTGCTTTGATCAATTCTCCATCTCCCCCAACTGTTCAATCTGTAGAGCTTTGCCCTCCATCATATTTTCAGAGCAGTATAATCACTCGGAGAAGAAACGTGCTCCCAAGGATCAAAGACTGGAACACTCCAACAGCAAATACTACAAAAATGAAGGTAACAAACTGATCAAACTACGACTGGGGTTTCTTAATCATTAAAAACTCTTATATGTTAATGAGAAGCATTATCAAACGGCAAATGAGTCATACTTTGAGGACTAACTCTTCGTTCAGCCCTTCAGTGAACCTCACAACACTATGCGATGGTAACAAAAAATTAACTTTCATGCCAAGAAAACAGAGCAATAACGACCCATCTAAAATTTACAGTTTTAACAACAACAAACCAGCTAAAATCTATAGTATTGATGAATGCTTTGCATTTAATTGCTTACAGAATGTGGCGCAGTCAGGTAATCTTCATATATCAGAAAAGAGTTCTAATGACAGGTAAAATTTCTTTTAAAGTTGCCAAATCTGCATACATCTTTATATCTAAGTTCCTTTTACAGAAGAGCAATTATGACTAGAAATGCACAAAGAATACTGTTTCAGATTAAATTCAGCAATATAATGCTGACTTTTACGCCTCTGCCATTTTTAAGGGGATTATTCAAACTACAATACTTTATTTAACAATTAAGGGACAAAATTTTTTTGTCATTAACTTTATGTTTCCTTCCCTTTCTATTCTCACATTTTGTCCTTAAAAGGCAAACCAATAGCACTGTGTCTTCAATATAAAGCCAGAATTTCTGCCACTCATTACCTTTTATACAGAAAATATTTGTAAAACTGGAACTGACATTCTTTTGACTACATTGTACATTGTATCACTTATCAAGTTTCTTATTCTAAATAAATATCCAAAATACATTCGGGAGTCACCTGGTTTTATTTACCCTTAATGATGACACCTATTCCTACTCTGGGAAGTTTCTATCTTCGCATTTTTCATAGTCTTTTAGTCAACATTCGATTAAGGGTATTAAGGGTAATAATAATAATTTTACACTTAGTTTTTTTTCTCATTTGAATCCCATTGGACGTTTCAAATTACTCACTTTATTTCTTATCATCCTACGAGTACCTAAAATTAAAAATGCCAAAAACTGTACGGGATATGATTGGAATTATCTTCTGATTTTGACCAGAACAATGACAGTCGATGCGGCAATACTATCAGAAGTTTCTTAAATATTGTTTCCTAAGCTATGATATTTGGGTAATATTATTGATCCAAAACAACATTCTTAATTTTTCATGCCGGATAAAAAAAATCAGAATATACTTATTTCCCCCTGAATATGAACTGAATACAAAATAAAAACCCAAAAGGTAAAATAGCTTTTTGTATGAATATTATGATCATTTTCAAAAAATAATTCATTACAACTGAATCACATACTGAAATACGAGATATTTAGTTTAATCAACTATACCTGCTTAATTAATAATACAATTATTACTGCAATATAAATACTTCGGTTATGGTTATTATTAACATCAAAATATGAACAAATTGACAACATTTCTGTATATAAAGCTCATGTTTGATTATTCGTATGCATCAGTTCCATAACAAACATTTTTTCTGGTTAACCCTGAGCTACAATTGTATAGCGGTCTGTTAAAAAGTTATGATATACTCTCGTAAATTTCTATTTTACATTAAAAAAAACTCATTTTATTAAGCCATTAAAATAAAATAAAATGACCTTGCCGTCCCTGTGAGCTAAGAAGAGGGATTGTGTTTTATTGGGTTCTTATGGGTCAAAGGAGTTATGCTGAATTATCAACAACCAGTGTCTGGATCTCCCTGCTCCTAGCTTGGGTATAGAAGGGACTTGGGCACTGATCATAGGTGCATAGATTCTGTTTCTAGGACAATAAGTGCTATTGTAATGTTCCGGCGTCTGCCTAAGCAGCTCATGAGCGAATTTTATGCCTTTAAAATCTTGCTAAACGGCTAAATTGAAAGTTAGTGTTCAGACAGGTGTTTTAGTTATACACTACATTAGAATAGCACTGCATCTGCAAAATGATACTTTCGTTTCCATGTGCAGAACAACTGGAACTTTAAACGGTATCTGCGTTCATTCCTTCATCATATGTTATGCAGCACAACAAGACGCGTATTTACATCTCTTTGAGAAATCAGACTGAAAGCCTAATGTGAATTTAATTACATGTTTTCCTTTTTGTCGTAAAGAGGCTCATTAGCCGGGAAAGACGACGGAATGGGGAAAATGGCAGAAAGAATAGTGGGGCCCATCACAGAAGGATTCGATGTATGTAAGGACATACCAGCCTCTTGGAGACAAGGAAGATTATTTAAATGGCTATAAAGTTTGTCAGCGGAAGGGGAAAGGATACAACACAGCATTCCGTGAAATGGTTCCCATCTAAGAGAAGTGTGGAAAGATATGTCCCTCAGGTAAAAGTAGTCATGTCAAAAACGGAATTTACAGGAAAGTAAGCGGAGAAAAAACAAATATACAAAAGAGGAGGTTGACACTGATCGAACGAAATCTCTTGAAAATTCTCCTTTAAAAAGAAAAATGGAAAGAACACCAAATATTAGATTTAATTCCAATTATGAAAAAATTCCAGCAATTTAATATTAAAAAAAATCACATACATACACGTATTGTGAGGAAGACTAGTAAGAACCGGGAGAAACTGACTTATGGTCCCTGAACTGGACAAGACAAGAGTTATTAAGGTGAAAGATGACGAGAGAAAACTTCCAGATTTAATCCTATATATATATATATATATATATATATATATATATATATATATATATGTGTATGTGTATGTATATATATATATATATATATATATATATATATATATATATATATTAGTATGTATGTGTGTTGTATAGGAGATAAGAAAAAGTAACAGTAAATGAAATAGACTGACTATAAACCACCTCATAAGATCTACTTACTGCATATTTGAACTGTTTCCAAAATTCCGATATACTTTTGACAAAATATATTGGTAGCAGCGTGACACTTCCCTTATCGCCTCACAGATTAATGCTCTGGTCGTTTCCGGATACAAATTGCAAGGTCGAATGGTAGAATTTCGAAAAAGTCACCGATTAAAAGAAAAAATAAAACAATCCTGACTGAATACATCACCTTCCGGTGTATTACTACGTTTTAGGTTTGGGGAAACTTGACTTTTATTTTATTTCTTAAAAGTATTCCGGGAATGTTAAAGCTCTGACAACATTGCATAATTTTAATCAACAACATATATAAAAAAAGACAAACTTTCAGTCTTTTGCCAGAAATGACCTAATTCTATCTGAAGAGCTTTTAAAAGTTATTTATCAGAAAAATTATTCATTAGAAAGGGAAATCACAGCCCGAATCAAATCCGCATATAGGAAACATAGCACCGACATTTTACTACTCTTGACGGCTCAGGAAAGCATTCCAGGAAATTTAACGCATCTGTGATGGCGAATGGTTAAAGGTGAGTGACGAGAAAAAATATAGCGTCCCTTTTTTGGAGCGTGATGGGGCTCCATAAGTGTGTCACTGAATGTATATTAGTGATCATGTTGAATAGAGTTATGTTGCACCAGGTTTCTCTGTGGAAAGAATCGATATGTATATATATATATATATATATATATATATATATATATATATATATATATATATATATATAGAGAGAGAGAGAGAGAGAGAGAGAGAGAGAGAGAGAGAGAGAGAGAGAATCCAATTTCTCTTTATATTTCCTTTTGCATACTTCTATCTTCAACTTGACTAATATCCCTATTCCCCATTTGCATGTTATTCCTACGAAACATATCTATTTGTCTGTGTACAAATGATGACAAACACATCCTGGAAATCCGGTGTCCACGTCTCGGAACACGTTCCCAAATGTAGTAGTTCCCAACACCTTCAATTCTTATTTCACCTCGTTTGTTGGATATGGAAGCGATAGAGTGCATCTGTACATGGCGAGCCCTTAACCAAGCTAAGGACATCCTTAAGACGATTAAGCTATTCTTAATCTTTGAAATGATGGCTTCCCCTTCTATCCTATGTCCAACAGGTATGGAACAATGCGGGAGCGAGCTATTCCAGGAAAGCTATACAAACTTAGTTGGTGACACCGGTACCTCCCAGCTCTGATGACAATTTCCTTCTCCAAGAATCTGTTCCTCCAATCACAAAGGCAGGTGGATGGACAACTATAATCTACTGAATCCATTGTAAAATTGATTCATGCTTGTTGCAGAGCTGCTACCCATTATCAAGAAAACGATAATATCACTGACAACACCAGCAAATGTTTCTCTTCTACTTGCAGCAGCCACATCACTGATAAATCTCTTGTGCGGGTTTACAAGGATAAATCTCTAATCTGCGGCCAGAACTAACAAACACAGAGCTTGATTTTTAGTTAAAGACGACTCTAATCTATCCATATGGGTAAATGTAAAATACCTATCCAATAACAAAGAGTCAGCTGGAAGTTAATAATGGGAAGAATGTGGTGAGGTAAACCCAGAGGCTGTCACACATTGTTTCGTTAGATAATCACAGCACCTTCGTTTTCATCCGGGGCTGGGCAGGTTGTTAGTGTAAGTCCTTATTTCTTTATGGAACCTAAATTTCTCCAGAACGCTCACACATACACACACAGAAGAGAATGTATCTGAGAGAGAATTTGTTTCTTTAACATGTCCAGGTGTTCAGACATGTTTAAGGTCGCATAAAACAATAACAGTACCATCATGAGTAAAGTTACTCATCAATAATGAATTTATCAGCATCTTTACTTTTATCTTAACTCTCAAAGGACGCGTTAATAACAGTAGTAATAAAGTCGTAATTGGGAGCAATATTACTAACGTTACTTCGATGTGCACGTAGTAATTAGAACACGTTTTACATGAGATTAATAGTGTATAAAATTTAGTCTTAATGATAAGAGTGGAAAAGAACTTGGTAACTGCGTCAACAAGAAATCTTGTAGACAAAACCCATAACTACAGATGTAAACCTGAGTAAATTTAACTAGACCGCTGAGCTGAAGTTGAAAATATCAGAATAAAAGGTTTACCGCAATTAGCTATGAATAATTATGGAAATTTAAGAAAATCATTCTCGACTATGGGAACATGAATTTGGCCTCAACTGAAATCAAATCAAAATTACAATTCTTGAGTTACTTGTTCTTAATTTGTATCCTCAAGTGTTAAACGATTAAAATATGCAGTGTTATTTTCTTGTATGACTTACATCTGTATGTTACCTTCAGCTTCATATTCTACATTGCTCACTTCCGAACAATAATGATTGGAAGTCGTAATCAAAGCTATTTATTCAAGCTATCAAATTATTTTTGCTATTCTGCAAAAGAAACCGTTATTATTTACCTCAAGAAAAGGCAGACTGTTAGAGCCTAAGAAGTGAAATCTCAAAAAAGCGTTCAATTTCCGGCAGGCATTGTCGCAGCGAGCTAAAAGCGGATGCAGCAGGGCATTGCATTATAAATGGAGCTGTATTGTATCGGACAAAGGAAGAATAGGTATCATTCTCTGCAGGTCGGACCTTTCCCACATATCTGTCAACTCTTTCGTTTTAAACGAAACCCACCATTATATTCGTGTCTCGAGGAGGAGAATTGTTATTTAAACGTAACAGAAAACAAATATTCGGTGTATGTGCGGAGGATGTTTATATTTCGTGTTTTTTTCTGCTTATCTATTCCACATACGTATCGCAGAGAGACAAGGACAGTGAATTTAAAAGAGCAAGATGCTCCAGTTGTCCCACATTTAACAGCCAGGCACGAGAGTCTGGTTCTAATGCAACTTTTGAAAACATTTGAGAATTGTTTGTGACTGGAAAGGTTTTTCATCTTTCTCTCTTCATTTTAGTTATAAACAATCTTTCAAGATATAGTATATCAAGTTAAAAAATATGCGAACGTTGTGACTACCGGATGTGAAGTGATAGCCTAGACTGTTCTCAAATCAGTTTAATAAATGTATCAGCTTATTGTTTACCCCTTTGTGTAATACAGCCTGAATCCATTCTCATTTGATAATGAGGTAAAACAGTGAGTCAATACAGTCATATACATGCAGAGTGCTAATAGTTTTTCGACGTAGTATCTTGCTATTCTCCATTTACATTTTTTCTACATTAAATGTTACAAAATATGGCAATTGTCTTACCTTCAGTTTACAGAAAAGAAAACTATTGTGCCGCTTTGTCTCTCCGTCCGCAATTTTTTCTACCCACCCTCAGATCTTAAACACTACTCAGGCTAGTGGGCTGTAAATTAGTATGTTGACCATCCATCCTCCAACCATCAAACATACCAAATTACAGCCCCCTAACTCCGGTAGAT
>NC_061096.1:9267869-9310369 GCF_015104395.2 Macrobrachium nipponense
TTTGATCTCGCTTAAAAACTTACTGTATTCACATTTAAAAATAATTGTAAACATTTCATTTGGCTGCCTTTGGTTAGGTTCATATTATTATTCCCTCGATGAGCTATGCTCTGAATTATAGCACTAAAATCTCACTTACAAAAATTGCATGTTGTTTGATTTGCCTCTGCAATCTCTCTTTTCATTTAAACGTATGTAAGTACTCGTGTGAGTATATGACTTACTTACCACATAGCGCTTTTTACATTTCACAATGATGAATACACTTCACATGCAAATTATATTTAGAAAAATATATAATTTGCGTATTATGAGAAAGTCAGGAATAAGAGAAATGACTGTTAAGGCATATGGAATAACAAAGTATGAGCGGTGGTGAATGGATATCCATAGTGGCAATCGGAAACAGCTGAAGGTGTGAATAATAAGGTTACAATTAAAAACTTAATTTGTACGCAGGGTTTAATTTTACTGATAAAATAGTGGATGAAATAGTCTAGATCAATTACCTGTCTATAAAATATTAAATTTTTCATAGTTACCGCAAATAGATTTTCTGAAAGGTCGTTGAAAAGTAAATAGCAACGCTATTGAAGAAATAAACAAGATAAAGCATATAAACGAAATACATATTAAGACTATCTCTTCACCATAAATATTATATATATATATAATATAGATAATATATATATATATATATATATATATATATATATATATATATATATATATAAATATAATAGTTACCGTTAATTTGCAGAGTCTACTGTGTAACTGAGCAACAGTAAAGGAAGGATTATTTTCCTCATATAATATTATTTTTCATTAGAAACCCGGCAATACTGCTTCCCTTTTCATCCGTGACAATACAGAACAAGGCCTTAAAGGTGTTAGAATTCAACCAGTTCAAGTAGATTGTCTGCCACAGATACTTCTGAATGGCACGCTATTATAATAATAAAGATAAATATACAATTTGAACTCATTCTGCGTCACATTGTATACACTCAGACACACATACACGCATATATATATATCTATATATATATATATATATATTTATATATATATATATAGAAAGAGAGAGAGAGAGAGAGAGAGAGAGAGAGAGAGAGAGAGAGAGAGATTTTCAAAATGTATGAGTTTCTACATCTTATAACCGTAACGGTCTTCTTTTTTTCTATGGGATAGAACTGGTATTGGCCTAAATGAATACAGCTTTTCTCATCGAACATTATCAAATTATAGAAAAAAGAACATTCTTCTAATTTAATAAATAAGTTTCTATATAAGCGCTACAAAATATGTCTTCATAACTATACTTTATCCCATCAACCAGTTCATATTAGCATACAGTAAAAATACTTAAGTTGAGAGAAGTATACTAATTGCAAACAACGTGTCCGAAAATATTACTGCCAGTTTCCTTTTCAGTTTCCCGTGAAATAAAACTATTCAGAGGACTTTTTGTGTGTCCGTCAGTCCACAGATCTTATAAACTACTGACACTAGTTGGCTGCAAATTGGAATGTTGATCATCCACCCTCTAACCATCAGACAAACCAAATTGCACCCTTCTAGCCTCAGTAGTCTTTATTTTCTTTAAGGCTAAAGTTAGCCATAAACGTGCGTCTGACACCAGTTTAGTTACCAAGAACACAGGCCGCCACCAGGCGGTGACTGAAAGTCTCATGGGCCACGGCTGAGAGTTTCATGGGCCGTGGCTTTGCGTTTTTCACTGGTTTATTACAAAATGTTATTGATGCTTTGCTAACAGCCTAATTGAATGGTAGTAAGTCATAAATAAACTTATAAAATAAACAGTAAAATATCTCTAAGGATTATTATGAAAATCGAATATACTCATCCCTAGATATATTTCATTAAATATGTGATATCGCAACAATCACGCCATTCCAACTGATTAACGATGGAAGTCTCAAAGAAAAGATTCGGGTTTTCTTTCTATTGCTTCCTAATTTAACAACACACCTGGTGCGTTTCACTTATTTTCCCAAAAATGCTTTCTAGGTCAACCAGAATCCGTTCTAATATACCGAAGAGCATGAGATCAAAACGAATCGAACTGCCCATATCACAGCAACATGTCAGGCTTGAAATTTTCCTCTGCGTATTTACTTACGCTTTCAGTCTTCATTTTGAAAAAGAAAAACTCTAACACAGGAAAATTTATTTCTAAATTGAAGTAATTTTTCATAAAAAAACCGAAGTCTTTTCCAAGTTGAGAAAAACAATTATTTTATATATATATATATATCCTATATATATATATATATATATATATATATATATATATATATATATATATATATATATATATATCCTATATATACACACATGTATATAGGAAGCCCTTTCCAAGTCCAGTAGCCAAAAACATTTAGACATATATATATATATTATATATATATATATATATATATATATATATATATATATATATATATATATATATATATATACACACATATGTATGTAGGTATGTATGTATGTATATGTAATGTATATAGTGTCTCTCGCTCTCTCAAAATATCAGTTTTTTCCGGCCGTTATTTCTCTAATGAGCCTTACATTCTTTCCCAGTCTTGTCTGCCTTAAGCCAAATACCTCAAATACATAACCTTTTTATTCACGCAGAGTCTTCATTTAAAATGATCTACTAATGATATTCACAAATAATTAACTTATTTAATAGAATGAAATATTGAAATCATGCCTAATAATTTTATTTTCTCCAGCGACCAGTAAATACATTTACCATTAAACTATTGTGTAAATTCGCTCCACAGATAATTAGTCTGCTAATATAACCACAAACTTCCACCCCTTCTCCCCCGAACGAAAGTTTCCTAATCTAGCATTTTTTTCAAAATGAAAACTACAACTGAATGGGGGAATCCAGAAGAGGTAAGGGAGAGGAAGCGGCCCGTGATCTCTAATATTATATGGTTAGCTTTATTCCAAACGAAGCCTATTTTACCGGTTGAAATGCTTAGACGACAGCAAAGAGAGGATTTGATTCTGAATTGAAAGAAAGAAAAATACATTAAGTAAAGTAATGAAGGCAGCTCTGAAAGTATATACGAATTGCTTGTATGTCATCTCATTAAAGATGTCTCCCTTTAATCGTCTCCCTTTAATCGCTTCAGCAAATCTTTCATTAAGTGCAAATTATATTGAAATATAATCACTTGTTTCGCATAGAAAATCTTATATACTGATTAGATTGTTGAGATTTCATGGGTAAGAAAAGGGTACCTCTAGGTCGTATTGGGTTAGGCTTAGTTAGGTCATGTTCCTTTTGAGGGGATATCGGTAAAGCTGAATAAAAAGAAGACAAGGAAAAATTGTAAAAATTTCACTTTCCAGAAAAATATTTTCCAGATGCATAATAAGAGTCTTTGTGTGAAATGAGAACTTCAATAACCCACAGGTCCATAGTTACTGATCTCAGTACTATGTCTTCAAACAGTATTAATAATGAAAACTTACATGTCCATTGTTTTAAATTAAAACTTTGCAAGCGTTTTTCTCCGAACTATATGCACTGAACATTTGATTTAAATATTTCACGACATATTTCATCTCCGCAGCAATATTTACTATTAATATATTCTTCAGATCATGTTTTTTTCTATTACAGTTACACGAACTGCAGTTCACGAAAAAAAATTCGTTTCACTTTATTTTTTATTTTCGTAGGAGGTTGGGAAATTCAACTGAAATATCTTACCACAACAAGACTCGTGGCTAAAAAAGTTAAAGGTTAAAACAAAGGGTCTTTACCCAAAGGCAAATGAGTAATTACTTTAACAATGTTATTTTTTTTTATTATTTACTATAATTTACTCTGGGCTAAGGACTAGGAATTTTAAATATCTTTAAATGAACTGGGAACCCGATCCATAAATGAAACGTTCATGATATCTCTTGTAATAAGTTCCCAGGTCCAGATTACGAACTTCCGTCCCAACGCTTAGTGTTTGAAGATAAAATTATAATGTCGGAATTTCCATAAAGACTTTAGGCATTCAAATAACAAATTTCTACGCCAGTTCACGTGTTTTTATATCAGTTTCATGCGATGTTTTGCTTAAAAAATAATGTGAATCTTTAAAATCTAGAGCCGGGAAACATGATGTTTACTTCAAGTGGTTCAAGCATGAAACCAAAAAAAAGTTTGGTATTGCTTTAAATACCAACTCAGATTACTGGATGTAAGCTATTTTCCTTAAAGTCAGATATTTAACCAAAAACGTTAATATTTAATAAGAAAAAAAAATTTAACCTTATTTCGTAACGTGATATAATTTTAAATTGATGCTGTCCCTTTAGTAATTATCGATATAAGATAGATTTCACTTTTAACGAACTACTAAAAATGTTTACATTTGAAAAGTTTGTAAATATTTCTGATACGTTTGCTTATACTTTTCTTCTATAGAACTCATTGTGGGATATATTTTCTCATAAACGCGTTTAGTGTATGTATTATTTTCATTAATCTTTCTGTCACAAATCAGAAAGAAATTTAATCCTTTAGCTTACTACAGCCAAGCTGAAACTCATTCTTTAAAGTCACTTTTTTCTAGATCTTAAAAAGAAAATACTGATGCAATCAGTTTCACAGCAGAGCAAATTTTCTTAGCTCTTATTCGTTTTAATTAAGGTATGATATTTGGTTTCAGACCGTGTAAATTTTCCAATTCGGGTTGCTGTCAAATACAGGACCAGTCTTTGGCATTTTTTTAATTTCGAAAAATCTTTATTTTTTTCTGCTGCAAATTTCTTTCTCACCGATCCTTGTGTGAATATATTTTTCGTTGAACAATGCTATTCATTGTTTTTGTGTTTTCAGATCCATCAAATAGCACAAACCTTAGAGAGTGAATAGCTATGATTTTGTAAATCAGGGCATCTTTGTGTATGTGGTTCTTTTTAAGTATTTTTGTTACTCAGGTATGGAAACTATACGCCATGTAAAAACACACACTGCGACTGTGGTTAAACTGTACTATATAATATACTGCTCCCACTAAAACCTTTAGCTTCAAGCAAGCAATTTGGATAATGCAATTCCTCTAACTGCAGAAGGCAGTAAGGCTGCTTAATTGATACTTTTATCTTGCTCACACCGGAAAAAAAAACTCCAAAAATAGCAGGGAAAGGGAAAGACTTGGACACCCCTCTAGAACAAGAAAGCATTAAACGTCACGCATCACTTCTATAAGGAGTGGTATCCAAATCTATGAGGACACGACCATATTAGTATAAGATCTCTAGCCCTCCATCTAAATGTTTTTCCTAATGCAATTCATTTCAACAAAAATTTTTGCTTTTCCTCCGAAATTCTTTTCTTTTTCATTATTCCTTCGTAATGGAAAATCCATGAAAAGGAATTAAGAGACGAACCTCCGCACCAGCGAGAGTAAGAATTTACAACAGAATCCAGGCCACAAATTCCAGCTCGGGCGTGAAAATCCCGCGGACTTTTACCTTTGAAGATCGATGACAATAGGCGATAAATTTTCGGGCTGATGCAGGCAGATGATAATGAAGAGAAAATGGCGTAGGTAAGGATGATGCACAGGGGAAAAGGGTTCAACTCTGAAGATTGTGAGAGAAGAGAGTGAGAGCTGCGGAAGATAAAAAGGGGAAACGAGGAGATGGCGAGTAAAAACTTAGAATAGTAAAGTGAATTAGTTTATGGTGGATTTTGTTGAAAATGATAGAGCTTTTTATTGGTGGAGATAACCATATATAAGCATTAACATGTGCTTGTTGTGTATTTTAAAAACATGTAGAAATGTGAATAATTTTAGAATCCTCCCCTTTTGTGGCAAGGCATCCTGGTGGCTTATCTAGCCAAGCCCCAAGATAAAATGAGAGAACAAAGAATGGTATATCAGTGGAGTTTAATTACGAGGAAAGCAATGGATGTTTCTCCGAAAAGATGGAAGGCAGTTCAACCGCAATTTAGTCGTTTTCAATATGAGCTGCAGTGTCCTAGTTGATTTCTCTCTAGAAATTTTTTTGCTTTTTACATCCTACTATATCGGTTAATGATGGTCATTTTGTGAAGTAAATAATAACTCTTGAATAATCTCTTAATTCTATTCGTTACATAGTTTTGTGGTTTACTCCAACTCTTATAATCATCGTAATCTACAAGGTGACCTTCCCCTTCTTCACTCTTCATGGATCTTACGACTCTAGGTCAGAAAAGGTCAAATAGACGACCCTTCCTATTGCCCTTCGCACCTGAAGAAGGAGCCCTTCTTCTATATATGGAGTCGTACATTGCCATAATTATCATGGTTCCCTTTGTACTGTCCGCTGTCAACGTTATTTGCAGCTCATGGAAACCCAATATTCATAGCGAGGATCCCGCAGAATTAACTTTGCACGTATAGATATCCAATATATAATGGTGTTCGGCAACATGCCGATACGGGAAACCTTAATGAACAACGGTCATAGAGGGTGATATTAGTAATTTGAAATCGGTCTCACTGTGGTAATAACATAATCGTAACTTTGCTCCTGTTTATGACAAATGTTTCATACTAAAATGCTAGATATAGTGAGAGTAAGATTTCCAACTGGGAATTTTGAAACCTTCATTTTTACATCAGTCAGTCTCACAAAAACTCTTTTAGCCTACTGGCACTTATAGTGAACCCCGCCCCCCTCCCCCTTCTGTTCATAGCCAGCCTTCCAAAATTCGTTTCAGTTATCAGTGTTTTTTTATTATTTATTTATTCTTTTTTTTTTGTACCTAAATAAAGATCAGTGCGTCTTCCTTCTGTATTAAAGCAATGATTTTTGGAAATGGGAAACATTCTGCTGGCGTAACGATTGGTAGTCATGCATCAGACAGCTTGCCAGATAGAATTCTACTTAACCTACAGAGAATAAAGGTTTGGTGAACGTACTGAGAGAAATAATGTCCTGCTTTAACAGAACTTGCAGATATGCTTAACTAGTATGATTTCCAGGTAATCGAATTCGACTTAAAAAAAAACGAGTATTTAATTAACAAGCAAATCAGTATTTCATATAACAAAAGAAATGCACAATAGAACGAGAAACGGAGGCAAAAATAACGTGAGAAAAAATATTCAGCAAAAACAGAAAGTGAGAAATTTCACGGAATATTTTTTCTCCAACACTTTGATCTTCAACTTGCGGACAGAGAAAGGTTTTGATGTTCATATCAAAGCCAAATGGGAAAATAAAGAGAAAAGACACAGCTCTGGCTTTGGACCCTTAACACTGCCCTTCATTAAATAGAAACACGTAAATTATTATAGTTCCCGAGTGTACTTCCATTCTGTTCCATAATTACTTCAGTATGTCACCTTGTGATATTAGAAATCATTTTGTTATATTGAATCATGTACATATAACAGAACAGAATCAATAATGACAAACTTGTAAATGAGTGAATATCTGAGAGATAAAAAAGAAGATAATGACAAAAGCAAATGGTGTTATAATGATCGTGGAAATTGCTGTCTAGGAATAAAAACGGCAACGATAATATTGAAGAATGAGATGACTGGAAGAGTTCAAAGGATCACAAGTAAGATTGTGTGGCCATGGGATTTGGAAGGTATGTTTGAATGAGGGAATAGAAGGAATGGCTGCCAAGAGTATTTCTTTGTATGGAAGTAACGTGCTAGAGGCGACAGTATGAATCCTTGGGTTATAACATTATTTAGAAGACCAGTGAAAGGTCTATGCGAGGATTTTGTTAAAGAAAACATGACGGATGAAAGATATATTGATATAGGAAGAGACGTGTGCTTTTCGCCTCAGATGAGGGTGCGTGGACAGGAAGTTATGAAACAGTTATGTGTGAAATTTGAAAGTGACGAGAAAAAGCGGTTGGTGGCAACTTGGAACCAGCAAAAGCTTACGGAACAAAATTCAGAGATAATGAAGACTTTGGGAGAATAAACAAACAGGACAATGACTCGTTTCGTTAGAAAATGAGTCTGGCAAAAGGATGTGATGTCTTCCTGGTTTCTTAACGACGCTGAAGTTTTGAAAGCACAGTCGGTGGGGGTACAAAGTTGGGGATGTGAAAAAGAGCAGTGAACGCGGTGCTAAATGAATGTGGAAAGGAGATGGTAACAGTATTGATTGTAGATATGTAAAGGAAATAGCAGCAACTAATGAAAAGGTTGAATGTTTTCAAGGAATAGAATTATTATAGCGTTAAACAGCGAACTTTATTCTGTTAACATGCCAAGGTAATGATAAAATACTCTATGTAAAACACCGTTAATCTTCATGTCATATATACAGACGCACACATATATTTATACGTGTATCGTATATATATATATATATATATATATATATATTATATATATATATATATAGTATATATATATATTATATATATATGTGTGTGTGTGTGTGTGTGTGTGTGTGTGTGTGTGTGTGTGTACTCAGTACTTACACCCTTGCATAATGCCAACGGGTTTCCCTTGTGAGAAATGTATCAGCAAGGCCGATAAACTTGCTGTCCATAAAACACTTGAGTCAATTAGCTTGAGAGCCTTGCTCCTTCTTTGGGCCTACAAATGAAAAATGGCATCTGGCGGGTTCTTATTTAATAATACAATTTTAAAGCAGCCTGTTCTCATCTTCGTACCCAAGAGTCTGTACACCCATTCTTTAAAACTATGAATTTCTCATATTGGTTTTTGTCGCTACGAGGAACTCATTATGTACACACAATTTCTTGCATTAATGGAGCTATCTCCAATACCCCTTCTGCTCAAGTTCTGATTTCTTGGAAGAAAAAGGTGCACAATGGTTTCTTTTGTTAAAAATAAACTTCCTGGTACACAATTCCAAAACATTACAAATGAAAAGAGGAAGATACACCACCATTTCTCACTCTTCAAAATCATCATCATTATTATTATTATTATTATTATTATTATTATTATTATTATTATTATCATTATTATTATTATTATTATATTATTATTATTATTATTATTATTATTATTATTATTATTATTATTAACTGATATTTTTTGTGCTTTCTTAAAGTGTGAAACTTTAAGGGGATTATTGTGGCTATGCTTCTACAGCAAGGATGTTGGAGATAAACAGTAACACCACTTATGCCTTTTCACAATGTGCGTAGCACCCTTTAAAAGGCTGACAAAATCAAATTGCGGAAGATTTTTCCTTTGCTTCGTTTGTTATTATGACTACGGACTGCCTTCATTGCCCTTCTTAAACATCAACCACACACACACACACACACACACATACATTATATATATATATATATATATATATATATATATATATATGTGTGTGTGTGTGTGTGTGTGTGTGTGTGAGAGAGAGAGAGTGTGCATATATATGTATGTATACCTGGAACACGAAAATATAGAACGTGATGAATGTATGAACGCAGGCAATTACCGTGTACACATGTATATGTATTTATATACAAATATATGTATACATGTGTGTGTATAATATATATATATATATATATATATATATATATTATACACATGTATATGTATATATACATATACATATGTATATGTGTGTATAATATATATATATATATATATATATATATATATATGTGTATATATATGTGTGTGTATATTATATATATATATATATTATAATATATATATATATATTGCCAGGGGTAAGTTTGAGACTTGTAAAAAAGCTACTATGAGGCGCACAGCCGGTATCCCACCTAATTTTATTCTGTATTCTGTATTACGAAAGTTGCATGTTTTACTAAGGAATTAACAAGTATTGCTTTATAGAGCATATATAATCTTCTTTCTGCAACTTATGGAAGTCAACAAATGACGAAAACTTGGTAGCCTTGGATGTCCGGGTGTACTCTTACCCAAAAAAGGGCCTTATTATTCATTTGCCTGTTGAAGTTTACGTAGGGTTTGCCACGGGCCTCCTCACCTCTAAACAACTGTGCAGGTCGAATTACAAAGGCTGTCCTGCAACCACGGGGACAATGACTTATCATAGCCGCCATTATTGAAGCCTTGACAAGGTACGAATATTCATTCAGAATTTCAGAGACACCAGCTGCTTGTCGTCATCATCTTGTGGGAGGAATCGGGACGTCATATGTTTACGTCACGTATAACTTTGAACCCATACATTAGTGTCCGTCAATGCTTCGGGTGTCTGATTTTACTCTTATGAATATACTTTTTTCTAATATAAGTAATAAAGAATGCTTCCAAAAATTAGGTAGGGATGTAAAGTATACTATGGCTATTTTTGTCAAATGCACAGAAAAACAGTTATTCCGGAAAAACACCGGGACAAAGTCTCCGTATGTCAAGTAGTGGTATTATGCTACACAGATCCCACAATATATATATATATCTATATATATATATATATATATATATATATATATAGTCTCAGTAAATTGGGCGGCTACTAGGAAATCTTAGCTTGATGATAAATAACAGTGCCAAGACCAGGAAGAACATTCTTTATTATACGAGCTTTCGAGGTTTAAACCTCATCTTCAGGCTGAAAAAATGACAAGGATGAGAAATCACTAAAAATTACTTTAAAATTAATTGTCTTATTAAAAGCTTCAGTAAAAACATAAAATAAAACGAACATCACATACAAACTAAAAATTAAAGATTACGAATAAACTAAAACAAAACGCAACACATACAAAAACAGAAATAAAAATAATATGAAAGGTAAACAAACTACCACACTCAAAAATAAAATGGCTAACGACCCACTTTGTGTACCTACTATGAAACTATATGATAGCTAGTTGAATACCGGACGAGTTGTTGTTCAATTCCGGTTTCATTTTCTTAATAAACAGCGACTCTGAAATTAAAAGGTCCAGTCTATTTGAGGAAAAAGACAGTACTCTAAAATCTAGTCGAGTGAAAGGATGGTCCTGTGCTAAACTGTGTTCCCTTTTGGCAGAAAAAGGTGGTTTAGAAAGAGGAAACCTAGTTCTCACAGAAAGACCTCTGTGTTCCAAAATTCTGTGTCTAAGCCAGCGGGAACTGGATCCCACGTATCGCAGACCACACTGCGAACAGGTAAACAAGTAAACGACACTCGAATTAAGGTCCACAGAAAGAGCAGGCTTCTCCCTCAAAAGTGATCCTACAGTAATAGGGTTAGTAAAAACAAATCTGAAACTAACTTGAGGAAAACTATGCTTAAGTATTTCTTATAACTTTTTTCATACCAAGTAGCTACTATGACCAAGGAAAGGCAATTTAAGATACTTTACATCTTTACTAGCAGTACTGTACACCGGTCTGGGACATAATTACAAGAAATACTTAAGCATAGTTTTCCTCAAGTTAGTTTCAGATTTCTTTTTACTAACCCTTTTACTGTAGGATCACTTTTGAGGGAGAAGCCTGCTCTTCCATTGGACCTTAATTCGAGTGTCGTTTACTTGTTTACCTGTTCGCAGTGTGGTCTGCGATACGTGGGATCCAGTTCCCGCTGGCTTAAACACAGAATTTTGGAACACAGAGGTCTTTCCGTTAGAACTAGGTTTCCGCTTTCTAAACCACCTTTTTCTGCCGTAAGGGAACACAGTTTAGCACAGGACCATCCTTTCACTCACCTAGATTCTAGAGTACTGTCTTTTTCCTTAAATAGACTGGACCTTTTAATTTCAGTCACTGTTTATTAAGAAAATGAAACCGGAATTGAACAACAACTCGTTAGCCATTTTATTTTTGAGTGTGGTAGTTTGTTTACCTTTCATATTATTTGTATTTCTGTTTTTGTAGGTGTTGCGTTTTGTTTTAGTTTTTTCGTAATTTTTAATTTTTAGTTTGTATGTGATGTTCGTTTTATTTTATGTTTTTACTGAAGCTTTTAATAAGACAATTAATTTTAATGTAATTTTTAGTGATTTCTCATCCTTGTCATTTTTTCAGCCTGAAGATGAGGTTTCAAACCTCGAAAGCTCGTATAATAAAGAATGTTCTTCCTGGTCTTGGCACTGTTATTTATCATCAAGCTATATATATATATATATAATATATATATATATATATATATATATATATATATATATATATATAAAGGTATAAGCTAACTCTAGTGTTCCACTTTCCTTCGTGGCTTATACCTTTATTTATGCATTTATCACGTTCCAAACATTCGTGATTCAGTTACACACACACACACACACACACACACACACACACACACACACACACACACACACACACATATATATATATATATATATTGTCTTTGCAAAGCCTATTCACGACATTCTCAATGACGATATATAGTATAACTTCAGTAAAAATATATTTGTAACTTTTTAAGCTGTAATCAGGCATTGTAAAATGAACTACACTTATGCAATAGTACATATTTGCATAAGGAAAATAGTCATTCAATTTGTTAAATATCCCAAGATTAATTAAAGCATTATTTCAGCTACACCACAGGAACTACAGTATAAGAAGCATAAATAGGTTGTTTTCGATTTGCAGTCTTAGTATGTTCCCAATGTGGGTGTCAGAGTGAGGAGGGCTGGCACCACCTCTTCAGAATTATCGTACAGAAAACAGTTTCAACTTAGTCGGCACTATTATGTTTGCTATAAAATTTCGATATAAGGTATGATCCTCTCTTATCATTTTACCCTACATTTTATCACTCTAGTATTTTGTTTCCTTCATTTTGCATGCCATGTTTTGCCTCTAAGTTTGCAAGAAGTGCATCCGCAAGGCTCGTATGATTATTAGAGGGTGAAATATTTTCTTACCTATTTTCCGGTAACAGTCATCTATTTATTTTTAAAAAGAAATCAGTTTCCTGTATAGAAGCAATCGATTAGGTATTCAATCCCAGAATAACGGGAAAGATATCGACCTATTTTCTTTTGAATAAATGTTCTTATTAGAGAACAACATATCATATTGTAGAGGAAGAAATACCTGTTATATCCAGAATTTGTTTTTTATAGTAATCGCACCACAAATATATCTCCCTCCACCACAAAGAACATCATAGCATCCTTGACTTACTCCCAGGCAAAACAATTACATGACAGTTCCCGCTATCGCTGAGACTGTGATTTTGGTAGTAATAAATAATTTGATTGGTGGTGTCTGTATACATACATACATATATATATATATATATATATATATATATATATATATATATATATGTATATATACCTACATACAGGCATACATACATGTCTGAGGGTAATTCAAAATTTCAACAATATAAAGCAGCACTCGGAGATGACGTCATGAGAAAACTAGCTTAGCAAAAAAGGAATGGTCAGCCCATAAAAATATTACGACGACATGAGGGGTAGGACTTGGGACCTGTGTGTGTATGTGTGTATGTGTATTTGTATGTGTATGTGTATGTGTTTGTGCACGCGCGCGCAAGATTCTTTATGCGCCAGCACAAAATGATACCGAGACGCCATATCTTCTTATCTATGCGCAGGAGAATGAAGATGGAAACTGTTCCCAAACTTTTCGCTGTTGCTATGAAAACAAAAAGTGTAAAAAGAAAGAAAAAGAAAAAGACGTTAATGGAATTATCTCCTTATGTGGTGATTAACCAACATCACCTCAGGCATGGCGTTGATTATGTTTTGTGCGCAATTCTCTCTCTCTCTCTCTCTCTCTCTCTCTCTCTCTCTCTCTCTCTCATAATTAGGAATTCACAAACAGACACGCGTTATGTTCCATGACCTTTGGTGGTATTATTAAAAATGGGCACAAGCATTTAAACTCCTGTATAATGAGCATCTTTAATTACGTTTCTGATAATTTGATGATTATACTAACCTAAATACATAGAAGGTCCATCAGCAACTCCTCAACCCCCTTCACTTGCTCTTGCACTTACTGAATACTGAGCTCCTCAGTCGGTTTCTCCTTCCTTTTTTTTTTTTTTTTTTTTATTATCCACTATTTTCACCAGTCAATGTCCTTCAAAGCACAGGATTTTACCCACACAAATATTTCTACTACATATCTCCTGGTTGCGAACCATTTCAATTCTTCTCAAACCCTTACGAAGTATTCAGTCAGATGGTTTAACAATTTTAACGTTTTATTTTTCTGTTGTTTTTGATTAAGCTGACCTTGTGTCAGCACGGGTTCTTGCTCACAGAGCAGCCCGTAGAACGTTTTATTTTTCTCTTCCCAATCTTATATACAAGTTCTGCTACGTTCGTCCCTTCAGTCATTACGTAAATCATCCCTTTATCATCCTACAGTCATAGATTACTTTCTGCTAAATTAATTGTTCAATCTTTCTGATTTCCGTCTACCCTCTAACCTTACTCTTAATCATAGTTACACCCAGCTTTCTCCTAAGCAAATTATTTCACATAGAAACAAACTCATCCACAACACTTCATGGCATACTTTCGCATCGTACAAATTTACATCTATACCTATTGTCCTTTTCCTGACTTCTTGCTTACCGTCATCCGTGAAGATATTGAAAACTGACGGAGAGAACACATTTGTCTCGACCAAACCAGAGCTTTTTTTCGTCCTGATAATTAAACCACTGTTTTTTTTTCCATTTAATGCCTCTCAAATTATTTTACATACATACATCCACAAAGCCCTCCTAATTAGCTATCGATTAATTGTGTAGAAAGGTTCTTCACTGCCCATGTATGTCATATGCAACTTTTATCCGTAACTTTCAATATGCTTACATATCTGTTACATAACAAGCACACACACTCCTTTTCTTTCAAACCCAGGCTGTTCCTCCTTTACCGATCTTTCACCCATCTGCCTGCCTTTCACAACAAGCTCCTATCACACATTCATTCCCTAGTTTCCTAAGTAATGGTTTACCCTTATCATTCTTGGAGTTGGCTCTATCACTTCTACCTTTATCCAGTCCTCTCACCCATCCATTCTGAACCTTTACACCATTCAGCAAACAGTACAAATGCTGGGCAGCCACTCAATCACACTATCACCACTAAACTTGGACATCTCAGTTTTAATCAGGTTCTGGCGTATTCCATAAATTAAACTTTTAACTGTCTCCCATGCATCAGCATAAGTCACTTTTGCGAGGATCCTCGGAAGTGTGTCATTAAGGTCTGGAATTCCTATATCTGGCACAATGAACCTTCAAAATGCCCAATCCCCTGACCCAGCATTTCTCTATAGGCATCGTCTATTCTGAGATCAATTTAGCATTTACTTCCTTCGAGATAAGTCATTATTCTCGTTACATTCTAGCTCATTTTCTAAGCTATGTTTTTTTTTTATTTCTTGCCTTTCCTGTACACTTTTTCTTGACTGGACAATCCATCCTCATATATATGTATGTGTATATATTATAATAGATATATATATATATATATAATATATATATATATATATAATATATATATATGTATTATATATATGTGATATTATATATATTATATATTATTATATATATATATATATTATATATATATATATATACATATATCCACATGTTTTCTATTCCTCCACGAAACTGAAACCAAATAGTCTCTGTTTTCCTTCACTATCTTTCTTATTCTTACCCACATTTACAGTTTTTATTCTACTCTTCCTACTCACACTAAAAAATGACTCTCCCTAATGTCCTTCAGACACCATCTTGAAATATTACATTTTTCTTATCTACTCCTACTATTGTGTCTTTATCCCTTGGACACATTACATATATTTTCTTCTCGTATTCTCTTCTCACTCGTTCCTTATTACCTTTACACCAATTCCTCTCGAACCTCAACTTAAATGTCTTAACTTTTGCTTCCTCCAAACAATGGTTAGATAAACCTTGAGTGTCTATTCTTCTTACCATCACAAATATCAAGTTCTTTTTACTAAGTACTAGCAAATGACCAAGGACACTCTTTTCCTAATATTTGGTTCTTTCCTAGCAATCAAGCTAGTTTCCATATACAATTCCACATGAAAATCACCAATTTCACTTAATCCAGGAACTCTAATGACAACCTTTACATTTAAATCACCTATCTCAATCAAACTTTTCTATTCTACCAACTCAACCAAGCATAGGTTCAGACTCCCAAAATCATTCACTCTAACTTGCATTCATTTCATTACTGGATCATAGATACACTTTTTATGTCTTTGTACACTGCTCCAATCAATATTTCCAGTATAATCCAATATCTTTTAGTCATAAGCCCTGTACCTTTCTTAGTTCTACACTTTTCAGGTACCCTAGGCACAATCCTTCTTTGCCCTACCCAAACCACCACACGCTGACCTTTCACCTCTATCTTGCAAAGTGCTAAACAAGTCAGCGTTTTTCTTGAAAAACACGAACTTTTAAACGCTTCTCTTCCTCAGCACATCCCATGAACTTTCAAAAGGCAAGACCTAGTATTCTACTTCGCTCCGATGTTTTACGAAAGAGTTACACAGTATAGGAGCTACAGACTGCACACAATAATGAGTATATATTAGACATATATATATATATAAATATATATATATAACATATATATATAAATATATATATATATATCATATATATATATAGTTATAGAAATATATAGTATATATATATATAGTATACTATATAAATTGTTCTAATTAATTATCTAATATATATATATTATATAATATATACACACACATACACACGCATAATGTGTGTGCATGTGGTTGTAAGTGTATTGGCTGAGTATATAATCTTGGATAATAAAAAAATTTACAGTTATAGAAAATTACTCTTGGATAATGAATACGATATCTTTGGAAAGACTCATAAAAAATCTGTAGCACAGTAAGACTAATTAATGACTTTTCTTACTGCCTTATAACAATAGATAATGAACAACATCCAACCCCCCCCCCCACCCACCCCCCACCAGTATACCTTTAAGCCCCTTATTTTCTTAATCCTACCCTTCTTAGTTACGGATGTAAGTCTTAAAAAAAAAAAAAAAAAAAGGAATCACAATAAAGAAATAAAAAAGGGGGTCTTTACGGAACAGCTTTGGGGTGGAGCCACGATTTATAGAGGACAAACAATACAAATCCCTCGTGGATTTGCGCCAACTCCCAGAGATAAGGTTTGCCAACAGGGTTTGCAAAAAGGAGGGAGGGAGCGAGATGAATTCTCATCAGGCGAAAGAGGTTCATCTCAAAACCTACTTATTTCTTATTCTTCAACACTTATTTGTTCCTGTCAACATTATTCACTGAAGATGACATCTCTCTCTCTCTCTCTCTCTCTCTCTCTCTTACACACACACACACACACACACACACTTATCTATCTATCTATTTTTGGTCAATACGACACGTACTGTGAGGGCAAGGTATGCTCATAAATGCGATATGCATATATTGTTTTCTCACTGGAAGGAGTTCCTCTGAGATATTTTTTTCAGAAAGAGACTTCCATAACCTGCATCTCTTAAATTTGGCTGCGATGCTCCAGTCCGCTCACTGCCAGCTATCGGATACGTCATTCCGAGAACTACAATGGATTTTAATACAGAGCATCCGTTCACCAATAAAAGTTTAGACATTGATCCTGGGGTAATTATATACATATATATATATATATATATATATATATATATATATATATATATATATATATATATAATCTATATATGATATATATATATATATATATATATATATCTATATATATATCTATCTAGAAATATATTATGTATATATACATATATATATATATATATATATATATATATATATATATATGTATGATATATGTATATATATATATATATATATATATATATACACACACACATACACACACGTGTCTGTTAGAGGAAAAAAATGATATTAGCGTCTATTCACACCATTTACAATAATGAACTCATGGGTCATTTATAAAATTATTAATCCAGGGAAGAGCAGTATAATTCCGAATTTAATATTATTACTATTGTAATTTTATCATTAATCTCCACTTCTTGTTACTGTAATATTGCGGCTCTGCTTCCTTTTCTGAGAATGGCGGAATCCATAAATTTATGAGGAGGAAATAAGATCATCGTCCCTAGGATATGGGTGTTAAACTCTGGCGTCCCTATTCGGGGAAAGCCAGTAAGTTTATTCACATAAATTTGAAGTTTTGGCAATATATCCACCAGAAAGAGAAAGGGACGACGTTCTTTCTTCTACTAAAAATCAGAGACGTATGTGACCTTCTCCGAAACATTTAGCTGAACAAAATTTAACGTTGGTGTTTTAACAGAAAAAAAGAAAGAAAAAAAAAACAATTCGTCCAAGGTGCAACTCTCTGTCTGCTTTTTTTTTTTTTTTTTTTTTTTTCCCTATTTACAGCCTTCTTTCCTTTAAGAGGCAAATGAGTTGCTTCTTTTGGTTTCAGATCCCACTCTTTCTTCGTTCCAGCTCCCCTCTTTAACTTATTTATCCCGGTCATTCCAGTGATACTTGAAGGACAAATTTGAGGAAATAAGAGAGAAACGAATTACGTCAAAACGAACACCTTACTTGAATTGATTAAAGTATGAGTAAAAGAGTATAAATTGGAATTTAACGGGATATTTTACTCTCAAAATTTTTTATAAGCAAGTGGGTAACCATTTACCTCCGGTGTTAAATAATTTATATATGGGTTTTTCCGAAAGCAAAATCTTCCCGTACAAGGCAATGGGGTTCAAGTATAATTCTAGGGGGTTTGCATATATGTAGTACTGAGAACATTGATGATAAAAAAGATATAATTAGGAATAAAGGCAAGAAATTCAAATGTCTTGATTCTGTATTAGATAATGATTACGACCTTCAAATAATAAACTTTAAAAAATCTACAACACAAGAAAAAGTCTACTTATCCTGCATTATGGTAATAGTTTCGAAGATGTTCCCATTTACTTAAGAATCTTGGAGTTAATGTAGCATAAAAAAAAATGCAATGAAACTTGTACTTATTAAGACCTAATCCAAACAACACTAAAGGATGACCTTATCAAATCCTCTGACAATTTCTGTATTGATCAAACTGGAAAGCTCTTGCCAGAAAGACAAGAACAGAGCCATTTTCTTACATGCTAGTGAAACCGACCAATCCATGCGTCGTGTACATTGTGTTCAAGTTCAGTGATTATTAAATGGTTCCAAATAATGATAAAAAAATCTGTAAATATAATAATTATTCTTTGTTTCGCCCTTAAGATATGCAATAATTTAAAAAGTATTCAGTTCTGAGATGGCTCGGGAAGAGTACCCCATCGTAAGAATGAACTTAATAACCAGTTAAGAAATATATCTCTAAGCAAATTATCGATACAGATCACATTTTGTAAATGTTATCCTACATTTATAAGTGCAAACAAAGGTTTTTGCCACGAAGGAAAAAATGAAAAAGCGAGAGAGCCGAGTACTTTCGGTCTTGTTCCGACCCTTTACTAAGGCAATGTATGTAGAAATAACATTAAACTTACTTTTTTGGGGGGAAAAGCAGTTCATCATAGGTTTGCTTGATGTACAATACACTCTAGTATTTTTTGACAATTTAACGTTATGGTAAAGTGTGGAACTTTTCATTTTCAGCAAACTTCAGTAAATCATATAAACAACTTACTTTAAATTTTAAAATAGCACCGAATTCGCCTATAACCTGAAAATGAATGTAAGGCAGATCGATAAACGAGAAAACCTGCTAAGCACAAACAGCATCGCAAGAGAAGGCTTCACCGTGGTTGCAGTGCTTCGCACAGAAAGGACTATGTCAAGGAATATCGGTTGCCTTTTACATAAAGGAAATGTTCCTTGACTTTTCAGTCTTGTTAGTAGCACTGACATGCACTCCTTTATTGACTAGCAGATGTGATAAGACTTTCGTTAATATTATAAGAATAATCAGATTACTTCGTGATGCAAGAGGATTCCGTCTACCAGTATTTTAACATAGACAAAAGTATAATATTCGTGACCTCAGAAAACGAATAACAAAATTTTGAGAAAATAAATTTACTGAAGGAAGTCTTATTCCTTTAGTCAAATTATATTTTGAACTGGAGTCTCATCCCCAACTACTACCTAAAGGATAATGTTACACACAGAATAAATTGAATTTTGATACACAGGCCATAACATAGATGGTAACGATAATTTTCTAAAGTAAACAGATATCACCAAGTAAAAACGTTCATTTTCTCTAAGAGCAACGTGGATGGTTTGGAGACGACGTGTTACAATAAATCACGAAAGAAATGACTGCAGAGTTGGGAGAATATTTTATATTTATCTTACTAGTCGATTCTCGTTAAAGCTGAAATGCAACAAGTTACTCCTTCCAAGATGAATTTCGAGTAAAAATTGGTCTCGCTTCTCACCGGCCGCGTTTCTGATACATTTACGTAGTAATGAATTAGTTGGCGACTTTCGAGAAGGTGAAGTTGTCAACAATCTCTCCCGGTGAGGAAAGGTCGTCATAAATGTATATTTGAAACTTACGCATAAAATGTAACATACTGAGATGCAATCTTCTGCAGGTTGGGTGTATTTTCATGGCGTGCAGCACACAAATTACTTTGATCTTTGCAAAATTAGAAAGAATATTATTCTAATTAATAAAGAGTTCCTATTGTCTCCAAGTTTTTTCTAGACATTCGGTTTCATTACTTCAATGAATCGAAGTATTTTATAAGCTTGTTCACATGTTGAGAACACAGGACTATTACCCACAGGCCTTTTTGAACCCTAGCGAAGAGAAATGAGCGGGGGTAGGTGAAGGAAGAAGGGGGGAAGGGGAGAGAGGAGAAGACTGCATAACAAAAAAAAAAAAAAAAAAAAAAAAACAGAGGGTTAAGCCAGTAGGAAACGATTAACGAATTTCCATTTTTATTCCTTCTTCCTGGTAACATATTTCGATTACAATTCATTACGAACTAATAAAGAAAGGCATTCCCAACCTTACGCACATGTGGCCTAAGGACGTTTATTAGAATGGAAATGAAAGGGCGTCTTGAACTTCAGCAATAGTCAACGTAAATCAAGGCCCGAGCCTTCATAGATTTTGAGAGCGTAAAGAAGGCAGTAACTTACATTTGGAAAACATTAGGCCCAAGAATTTATTGATTCTCTCTCTCTCTCTCTCTCTCTCTCTCTCTCTCTCTCTCTCTCTTCACAAATTATGCTATTAATCATACACACATACGTACATATTGTTGCATTGGTTCAACGTAAAATGGATACATGAAACATTTAGTTGTCGGCGTTAAATATACTAACAACAAATGCACAATTATTCGTGTGGGTTCAATTTAAGCATCAATTACATACACACATATATACATACATAAATACAGACATACATGAAACCAAGAAAAATATTTGACGAGTAGACGATAAATAAAAGACAAAACTCACACGATAGAGCAAATAAGGGTCCTCATAATGTTTGCCTATGGATAACGGATTCGAGCCAAGGGACGTTTGCCTTTGGAATAAAGATTAGAGGAGTTTACCCGGCGCTGGACATGAGCAGAGATCTCGTATTTGACAAAGAAATGGGACTATTTTTCGAAATCTTTAGTAACAACATAACTTTGTAACCGCCTGCCCTCATTATCAACAGATGTGTTCATGATTTTTGGAGTGTAAACATCTCAGTATGCTTATATGGCAGTATAAATGGTTGTTTAATGTCAGTGAATTACTTATTCAAGACATAAAACACGCTCATGTACTAATTCAGATAATGAAAATTAGGAAAAAGCGTTTTAGTAAAAATGAACTTTTATTAAAAAAGCGCAGTACATAAAGCATTTACATATTTTAACTGCACAGCTCTTGAGAAGTAGACGAGTAAAGGTGGCTCTTGATTGTCATAATAAAGACCTACTCACGAGAATAACTTAAAAATACCTTTGACAAAAGCAGCATAAGAACCCTTATGAATGTAACCTTTTCCAACATTTCTTTTGCGTTCATAAGTTTCTGTTATGGCACTGAAACATGACGGAATTAAGATATTTGGACAAGGAGTAAAATAAAATAAATAATAATAATAATAATAATCCAATCGAATAACCAGTTTTGAATTGATATGAAAGTATATAAATAATTATAAAGAACACGGTCTAGACTACTGGAAGCCCAACACTTTTTGTTCATAACTATACTCTGTTTAGTTATAACTATACTCTGTTTAGTAACACTGCATCTCGGGCTTTAAATAATATCCTATTTCGAATCTTAATGGTGTAATTCACATAGTGTAAATTATTAAAACACTTCTCAGTTGCAAATGTACACCCAGATATTCTTTTAATTACCTAAAACTTACACAAAGCGTAACTATTTACAGCCTGGGACGCAGTGTTACCATGCGAAAACACCACAGGCAGATGGACAGATGGAAAAAAACAGAGTATAGTACGGAGCCAATTTCTTCCAAGACGCTGATAATAACTAAAAGGACACCATCGGTATATCAGCTAAATTCCATCATGATGCCATCACCCGCTCGTGATAATTACGTTTATTTCTCTAATATATATATATATATATATTATATATATATATAATATATATATATATATATATTAGAGAAATAAAAATAATATATATATATATATATATATATATATATATATATATATAATAGCCAAATGCACCCACGTAAATGAGGATATATGGAAAGCATAACCTCTTTCCACCTTGTTGATGGAAGTAACCATCAACGACAAACAAATGAAATAAAGACCAAAACAGGATTGATGAAATGATCAAGCAGGGCTCAGTGAGCAGATCTGCTTCAAATCTAAATAGGAACTCGTTCTCTATTGTTGAGATTTCGATGAACAGTCGTCCTAAATTTCCAGCAGTATATTGCCTTACGAAATAAGTAGCAATAATTTACCTCTATACATCTGCTCTAAGCAAACCATTTCCTAAAACTTAACCCAAATCTGCTATTTTCTTCGGTCTTCCGTTCCTATTCCGGTCGGGTCTTTTTAGTTAGTTGTTCAAACAGACTCTCGTCTCCTGCACACACGGTTTCGTACTTCACAGTCTGACTTACGTTCTGCGGAAATGTTTATTTCCAGTGCTGCATGGAAATTGCTCAAGAAAGCTTTTCGGGAACAATGACACTATCTCCAAATTGCGAAAGTCAAACAGTTTGCCGTTATTTCCTCTTTCACAGAAGCTATGAAAAGACATGGAATTTGGCACAGTCTCAGACTCATGAAATGACTCTGCTTTCAGCAACTTCCAGAAACAATGAAACTACCGCCGTCAAAGCTTTGAAAGCATATCTCACATTACTAACCTCTTCCCAGAAACTGTGCTAAGAAGGTGAACTTGGGGAGCCATGAATTCTAACTATCTCTCTGCTTCTGTGTCAAAGCGTTAAAATTTATACGTTGATGGTTGTGGATTGAATTGCTTTGCTTTTAGTTCATCTTGGGTTATTTAGAAACTTAAGGAAGAAGAATGTAAATATGAAAAATAGAACAGTTAACGAATTTGAGATGGATGCCAAGATGAATTGGCATTGAAAAGCAACCGTTCATTGAAGCGGAGGAGTGTATGGGAATTACAGCCAAAATAGAAATATTTCTATTTCTTTAATAACATGGCTCTTCCTAATAGACATAAATATATATATATATATATATATATATACACATATATGTATATTATTATATAACTATACATATATATATACATATATATACACACACACACACACACACACACACATATATATATATATATAGTATATATATATATATATATTATATATCGAGAGAGATAGAGAGAGAGAGAGAGAGAGAGAGAGAGAGAGAGAGAGAGAGAGAGAGAGAGAGAGAGAGAGTGCGTTTCTCTAAAATTATATCCGTATTTTACTTGACGCTAATGAACAAGTTTTTTTTTTTCTTTAAATAACTGGACGTTTCAATGATGCAATGGAAATTTATTTATTTATTTCGTAAGAACCTGAACAACAAAGTCTGTTTTTCCGTTAATGTCTCTTAAACAAGATGAACCCGCTCTGCAAATACTAAGGTTCTTCCTGTAGAGGTATTATTGATGTTCTACTACGGTATGAATTCCCTTATGCTCAAAAACGCTCGAATCACTCATTTTATAAATCTGTAAAACAAAATATATATAACAATTACTAATACGTTAAAATCCCAAATTCAATGTAAGGAATATAGATCTGGCATGGTCACATTCAACTTAAACTGTTCTGACCAAATTACACCGTCATCCTATTTCCAATATCCGACTGTAGAAAATGGACCCAATTGATAAGCTGTGGGTCGATATGGATTACAGTTCTTTCCAGAGATAAGTCAGTTTCGGGGACATTAAGTCTTCAATTTCCCTTCGCAGAGAAATGATCTTCATAATTGTGCATAAATTTTTTGGTTCCTTTTATAAATATACTGTAATAAATAGAGACAGTCTTCGGCTTCCCTAGGTGGGAGATGAGTTATATTTTGTGGTCATAATGCTCAGTTTTGTATCAAAGAACTCTTTTAAACATTGATCCTTCAGGCCAGTATAGCCTAGCACAGAGTAGTGAAATCTTGGCTTTTCTTTGCTGGTAAAAGGGCATGAAGATATATTTTCTCAAGACGAAAAAAAATCTATTCTACATGCAACAGGATGAGTATGGTATTACTAATGAATTCAACCCAGTTCAAAAGAGATTTTTCATCTTAAACAAAAACTTGACGTTCTTATAGGAATGAACCAAAATGGAAAAGGTACGACGACAGATAACAGAAGAGCGTCATACATTTCAGTGAATTACATAACAAGAAAAAAAGATAAGTATACTTTGCTATTCAGCATTTAAAACCGTCATAATGAAAACCCGTAAACAGCCTACGAAAAGACAGCGTCAACTTTTTAACTTTCATAGCAATAACTTCCTATTCATAGAACGTAAGGTTATTGTTGACTTAGTCTATAGCGAGTGTTTACATTCAATACAGCTTACAAAGCCATAGGGAGCGAGTGCGTGTGTGTTGTTGTTGTTGTTGTTGGGTTAGAGGGGGGGGGGGGGGGGGGGGTTGGCGCTATAGTCTTGCTTTAAAGTTCACGTGCACATGAAAGTGAATAATGGCAAGCGTAAACAGTGCACATCCTTCATTTTGCCTTTTGTTGCTTGTTTAGGGTAATTACACACCGATATGAAATTTCCAAGAATATGTCCTATTTCCGTCCGTATTCCTATTTCAAATTGTGACACATTCCGTATCACGAAGGATCCATTCCTAAGCAAAGGATAAAGAAATAAAAGAAAAATTCGTTTACGAATGAGAACAATTAAGTCACATTACTTGTGGGGAGATTTGCGACTGAATTATCATAGGACGAACAGTCGGAACCGCAGGCAACAAAACTAATTCGCCAACTTTTGAAAACATGTAAAAAAATACGACGAAGTTTTTTCGGCGCGGTCGAGTTTTCTGACAGCGTATAATCAAGGTCACCGAAAATAGATTCATCTCTCGTGTTCTCAGCATAATGCTTTATGAGCCACGGCCTATGAAACTGTAACCACGGCCCGGTGGTGGCCTGTCATATAGCGTTGCCAGACGCAAGGCCATAGCTAACTTTAACCTTAAATAAAATATAAACTATTGAGGCTAGAGGGTTGAAATTTGGCATGTTTCATGATTAGAAGCTGGATGATCAACACACCAATTTGCAGCCCTCTAGTCTCGAAAAGTGTGGGCGTACAATAAAAAGCCACCTCAATATTTTTCTTTTACAGAAAACTAAAAAAGGAATAGTCTTCAAATCACATCTGAAGTTACACTGACCACCTGTAATTTCTTCTAAAATATCGTGCATATATGCACCCACATCTACGCTCACACGCACACACATCCGTATAGGTGTGGGTGCGGGTGTAGTTTATATATATATATATATATATATATATACATATATATATATAATAATATATATAATGTATATATGTGTGTGTGCAGATATGACTGCATGTAAAATGAATATAGTAAAACACTGCTGGTGGTCAGCGTTATTTCCTCAGTGATTTCACGACCATACTTCTTTTCCAAACTGTAAAAATAAAAAGTCCAGTATACTATTTTAATAGTCTTTACGCTCCTTAAATTTATGAGAGAGAGAGAGAGAGAGAGAGAGAGAGAGAGAGAGAGAGAGAGAGAGAGAATTAAGGACATTACACTGTGAGAAGAAACTGATACAAGGATTACAGTGCTGATAATGATAACCTAATTTGAAGCAAGAGTGCAGGTAACCTCCTGTGCAGTAATCCATTGAAAAGTAAGGGAGGGGGGCAAACAAAATGCTAAGGACTGACACGACTCAGATTTGAAATGGAAGGCATCAGACATATTGAGACAAAGTGAAACATTGTAGTTTCTTTTTGAGGTGACGCCAGCCGTCAGGGACGTCAGTCCTCAAGGCAAAATGGAGATGCTTTTATCTCTCCTAATCTAATATCAAGGTAAACCCCGTGTCTGACGTCACCTGTGTGTTTCCCTTCCACTTGGAAATTTTGTGAAGGTTTTGTAACGTAACTTTGTAAACTGATGCTAATACGCCAAACTTCCTTTATAGATAACCGATAATGTAAGACATTACATTAATTTCTTTGTTCCACGATTCAGTTTTTTTTAAGAACTGACCTCTCTCTCTCTCTCTCTCTCTCTCTCTCTCTCTCTCTCTCTCTCGCTCTCTCTCTCTCTCTCTCTCTCTCTCTCTCTCTCTCTCTCTCTCTCTCTCTCTCTCTCTAGTCCAAACCAACTAACTACAACAGCGGAAATGAAAAGAGCACAGAGCCCTTTGATGCTCCCGTTCCTTACTTTAAATTGTTTACGAGAGTCTACAGACCTTCTTGCCAGGAAGGATGAGGGCAAACAAATCACAACCAAAAAGCTCCAGAGAAACTTACGTGTTATGAGAATTAAATTTCCACACAGTTCCCACAAAATCATATTAAAGCATCCTTAATTCAGTGTCGTTTCAGAAAGTCTGGATTCCACTGCACTGGAATTTAGAAAGTAAAATATATATTTCTGGGTAGATACAGGATAAGCGTTTATCAACACTATTAATGAGATGTTCCACGACTGCCATCCGAAACAAATTACCAACTTCAAACGCTAATGAATTATCCACTTAATGGAGATATGTATATCACGGCCTCTGAGAGCACTTCAACATTTATATGTTGCAACACGCAATGCTTTCAGCCATTAGCTGCTCCAGAATTCTCTTGCATGAGCATTAATTTGTTTATTCCGGGTGTGAATGCACATGAATAATCAATTTATATTAGTTGCTTTTGGGATGTCTTATTTTTATGTTGCGTTGGGTACAAAAATGCCCGCATTTTCAAATAAAGCAGAGCAAGATAATGAGAATGTACAACACGGATAGAAAAAGTAAAACATAGGAAGAAAATCCTAATATTTTTTAGGGACACCAAAGCCTGACAAAAGCAGATACCTGATTAACGATGCAGTTTACTTCTTTTTAACAAATTTAATTAGCAAATGAGCGCGGGGAAAATAATTAAAAGGGGAATTTTTGTAAGTTAACCTCAATCAGGAGGTTGAAACTGCCCTCCAACATCAAGTCAATTCATCTGCTGCTACGAAATAATTTTCCTCTTCGCTATTCACTTGAGTAAAAGGCGCATGCGCACAAGTATGCGCACAAGCCGACGAGACTGATTGTACATAACCCTTAATGCGAGCGCGCTCAAACTCAACCACACATAACCAACCAAACAAAAGTCAGAAGTAAGCCATGGAGACTGACAAGTTGTAGGAACAATGAGACTCCGGGGAACGACCAACAACAACGTGGAAAGAAGGATGAGTCCTCAGGGGGACAACCAACTACAAGGCGGAAAGATCAAGATTAAGAATGGAATGAAAAGGAATACTCGGAGAGTAAAAGAATCCACTCCGATGATTCGTCGTAATCCAGGCACAGATATACAGAGGCTTGCCAGCAAGATCTGTACAAGAAATATTCAGCTATATAATCTATAATCAAGTCGAATAATTCGAAAATGAATTCTTGTAAGCTAATACTTGAGGAAAAAATATAGTCTTACACAAAGTCCATTCTCCATAAATTAAGTTTTCAGGAAATAAACCTTTGTGGAATCTAATTAAAGTAGCGCGTTCATATTGTTCATATCTATTCCCAGGTTTTAACTATACCATCAGATATCGTATCACCTTTTCTATTATACCTTAGAGAGAGAGAGAGAGAGAGAAAGATAGAGAGAGAGAGGTAGTCAAAGTGTACATATATTTGTGCTTGATAACTATTCTTATCTTTACAATAACGTTAGAAGTTCTAAAACTTTAAATGAGTTGTTGTCGACTCCCTGTTGTTGGTGAAAGTTTAAGCCAAATCAAAAAAACATTTCTTTGATCGAACACACCGGTATTAAAACTTCCAACAGGTATAAGAAATCGAGAGCATAAAAGGAGACAGAGAGATTGAAATTATAATTTTAAAACTAGTATTTTCCACTAATTAATTCAATTGGTTAAAATGTTTCATTTCATTATAATTTTCATAATTATTCACAATATCACAATTAATAAGTAACCATAATTCTCAAGTATCATGCTTGTCATTTGATGTCGTCACGGGTTTGAAATGACAAATTTATAAAATAATTTGTATTTTTCATAAAAAACATTAGGATATGGCCCCTAGTGCCAGCTGGAAACCGGTAAAAAAAATTCAACAGAATTGTATATGCAAGGAACTGGTGGCATCTGTCCCCTGTCACGAGTTAGGCGGAAAAGCCACCGACCAAAGTCGGGCCTCATGACGTCTCAGTTTTGTTCCAGCCCAGGTTAAACTGTGTGAAGGGTTAGTGGTGGGCCTTAAATGTTAAGACCGCAATTTTGTTAGTTATAAAAAATGCAAGATTATTTTTAAAAAATTTTAATTAGTTCATACACGGAACTAACCTGGGGGTCTTAACATTAGAATGGAATTATTCTTGGCAGGTCACTCTTCTTGCATAAGAGAAATCTAGGAAAGAAGTCCTACACCTCTGATCCTTAGGTATGTGTACATCTTAGGTTCAGACATCTGGGTTTTCATATAAAGCCATAGTTCCTTGCATTAGCAGACGATGAAAAGCTATCTGTTCAAATAACAAACCAATATGCACTCACCTGCATCATGCCTATTCCAACTTATGATGGAAAAATCTTCTTAACACCCATAATTAATGAAGAATAAAGAAAGAAGAAAAGAAAAGAGACCAGTCATCTCATTCACTTCCCTTTCACACCATCATCTACGGTTTGATACATACTCTCCCACCAGGGGCATTGGGTGAGCTGCACAACCTATTGAGCAGCCACCACCGGACCCAAAGAAAAAGTGTCCAAGGACCTATGAGCAATATCCTTCAGGTAGAAGGAAGTGACCATGATTTGGCAACGCCATAGACCAGCATTCAGTATTCTATGAACAGTCAAATTTTTCTTGAATGCTTAAGAGAAAATCAGCCCTCTGAGGTCATGCGCTTTTGCATGCCAGATATTGGCTGAAGCAACTGATGATGACGACTAAGCATTTGAGATTGTTCCTTGTATCCAGAACAATAGTGTACTCTTGGACACTTCTTTCTTGACCTGGCCTGTGAGATGTCGAGTCCTTTTTAGATAACCACATAGTGTTCTGACAGGACATGCAACATTTCGTCAGGGTCATCGTCAAAAAAAGTCTCCCAAAGAAGGTATAGGAAAGGAGACGAATATGTCATCATATATGAGGAATTTTTTGTCTTAACAATGAACTCTGGGACAAATTCGAAAGCTATTGACCTCCAACCCCTGGTATGTTTGACATCATAAGACAGACCATGTAATTCACCTACCCTTTTTGCTGAAGCTAAGGCTAGCAAAAAGGCTGTCTTCACAGTCAACAGTGTATCTGTAGCCTGTCACAAAGGCTCATAGAGGGTCCAAGTAAGGCTATTCGGTACAAGATTCTAATCCCAACTGGGAGACATTAACTGTCTAGGGGAACAGGATTATTCAAAGGTCTTTATCATCATAGATATTTCCCAAGATGTAGTTATCTGTTGAAAAGAGGTTCCCGAGAGGAGAGGTACCCCGTCCACGACACCAATCACAGTGTATGCACTACTTTCCCTGTTACACTGACGTGGAAGATTTTATGAAATAACCTGCCATCTGAGACACTGTTCTTCAAGGAAATTCTCTCACTCACAAGAGATACTTGACAAACTCCATCCATGAAAAAATACCTCTCCACATGAGGTTCACAAAGAAGGTATCTCTCTCGGTACATGACAGCATATCCGGAAATCATTCTGCTATGGGCCATAAAGGAGCTACCAAAGTTATCTAAAAACCGCAGGACCTCATCACTCTGTTCAGGACATACCGAATCAGACAAACGGAGGAAACACATACATATCCAAGTTGTCCCATGGATGTTGCATTGTCCTCTGTTACTACCTACATGTCTGCGACTACTGTACAATAGACCTATAGTTTCCTGTTGAATATTGCAACAAAGAGGTCTATCATTGTTCTCCCACAAGTGCCAAACAGCCTGTCTGCAATCTTCTAATACAGAGACCACTCTGTTCTCTGAATCTGTCTCTGACTGCTTAGTTTCTTGGCCACTATATTTCTTTTTGCTTGGCATGTACCTAGTCATCAGGCCTACTGAGTTGTCTAAAGCTCACTGAGATAACTGGACTGTCATTATATGAAGTTGGTGAAGTTGTTCTCATACAATACAACAGATATGTTGTCCGACATCAGTACAACAGAGTGCCTGACACCCTCTCCTGAAACTGCTGAAGTGCCTTCAACTCCAGCACACTGATGTGTATTTGACTGTCCTGCTGACTCCACTCCCTGGAGGTCAGCTGGTCCTCTAGATGAGCTCCCAACCTTCAGAAGAAACAACTGAGAACAGTAAAAGTTCCAGAGGAGGTGAATAGAGGGGGGCATTCCCACTGTCAGATTGTTGTTGGCCAACCACCACAGTAGATCTCTTCTGACTTCTGATGACAAAGGGACTTAAATGTGAGGGGAATCCCTTGCTGGAGACCAAACCTCCTTTAGTCTCCACTGTAGGAATCTAGGTGGCCTTGAGGAACGAGTTTGTTTGTACACTGACTATTTCAATTCTATACACGAGGCATTAAATTGCCTTCAAAGAAGGTAGGTTTTACAGTTATATTTAGGAAATAACTGTTATTATGGCATTTTTATGGGCACCCTTTATTAGATGGAATTCTGTTTTAACAGAAAATATATATATATATATATATATATATATATATATATATATATATATATAAAATGGATGTATGTATGTGTGTGTTTGTGCCACATACACTCTTACGTGCATTGAGCAATTTCACCCAAATTTAGTATACCTAAAACATAACATCGGGGAAAAAATACTGTGTGGGTAAGACATCAGTGGCATCAAAGGGGGGGTGTCAGGAGCGGGGTGGGAAAGGGTTGAAAATAGTGTCTAATCCATAGTTTTTTGAGGTTGCTGAGATAAATTGTGACACTCCCGATGCCCTTCAAGTCCAAGTAACAAGCCCAATAGGGGTGAAAAGGAGTGTGAAGGGATGACGTTAAAATAACTGAAAACGACAGGTATCAGTGTCGAACACATAGTTTTTCAGGTCACTGAGATAAATAGTGACACTCCTGATGCCCTTCAAGTCCAAGTTCAACCCCAACAGAGGGGGTGAAAAGGGATGGGAAGGGGGTGACATGTAAAAATAACCAAAAATTACAGATATTAGAGAGAGAGAGAGAGAGTTTTCCTGTGCAGCATCGGGTTGGTCAGCTACTGTATGTATATATGTATGTATGTATATATATATATATATATAGATATATATATTATATATATATATATATATATATATATGTGTGTGTGTGTGTGTGTGTGTGTATGTATATATATACAAATATTAGATACTTTGTATTCCACACAGGGGAAAATCATTTATATAAAGCATAATGGGTTTGTAAAAGCCATTTGTCCTGCACGTGGCATTTGCATACACACTGACGTGTTCATTTCCGCGTAATTGTAAGTTAACAGTAACAATGTAGACCCTCCCACTTGGATAATGAATACAATCACCTATCTGATGAAGAGCAAGCACATGAAATTCCAGGTAAATGAGCATCATCCTACAATTAGATTATGCTCGCACTGGGAAGATATGATTAATATTCCACTCATTACGCCAGAGTATTCGTATAATATACCCGGTTCCCTAGTGTCAACTAACTTAGGCTTCTATGTTTTCCCTCTTTTTTTTATTGTATATGTCATGTCATGTCTTTCACTATTCATGTCTTTCACTATTTTTACTTTGAAAATTCTAGAAAGTTTTTGGTGAAATTTTCAGTCTGGGTCATCTACCAATCAAAAGGCTTTTGGAGAGAGACGAGAGAAATCAGGATCCATGACGCCATGGATTTTAATGAAACTTATTTGGAATGTCAGATTTAGCTGATGATAGGAGTAAGACCTGGTTCCACTGAAGGAAGACATTTCGGAATAAATGAAATAAATATTGCAAAAATCAAATTAACAGTTAATTAAAAAAATGTAAACAATGTAAAAATCTAAAAAATATATAGTTTATGCGGTGATTCAGCAGACTTGGTTTATTGAACACGTTCATTGACTTTATATATTTCAATAAAATTCATTTGAAATCATTAAGAATCAATTTTGAAAGTAGATTCGTCGGATTCAGTTTTTTCATTAATTAAATTTTAGGGAAAAATATAGAATCGAGCTAATAGATTTAAGTATTCGCAAATATTAATTATAATTAGATTTAAAACTAACGTCAATAAGGATTTATTTGTTATTTCCGAAGTAGTACCGAAGAACACGTAAAAAAATAATCTAGTCCGGAGCTGCCGGAAAAAAAAGGAATCTAAAATAAAATAATCATGAATTTGAATATCTCCCGGAGTTGAGTTAAATAACTGTTACTCGTGGACCAAAGTTACACCATCGATTTTTTGGCCCATCGAATTTTTTTTGCCCATTCCTTGGCATTACGCCAAAACATCTGATCTTGTTTACTCATGCAAAACATTATTAACAAATGACTGACGCGTAAAATAAAAAAAAATAATAATACACATGATTCCTGAATCACCTAAACAAAAAATGAAGGCAAAATTGCGTTCTGCAGACAGGTCCTTCTCCAGCCGGAAGTTATTTGTTAAGCATATAGATACCACTTTGACTGGAAGTTATTTGTTCAGCCTACAATTTTTACTTTATTTGGAAGTTATTTGCTAAGCACATAGATGCATTTCTTTCAGGAAGTTATTTGCTAAGCACACAGATGCATTTCTTTCAGGAAGTTATTTATTTAGCACATAGATGCATTTCTTTTAGGAAGTTATTTGTTTAGCACATAGATGCATTTCTTTTAGGAAGTTATTTATTTAGCACACAGAAGTTATTTATTTAGCACACAGATGCATTTCTTTCAGGAAGCTATCTGTTCAACATACAAACTGGTAGTTTTCAACGTTTATTTCTAAATGTAGATACTGCTCCAGCCATAAGTTATATCTTAAATCTATGGATACTATATTAACTGAAAGGTATGCATCCAGGATGCAAATTTTTCCTTGATTTGAGGTGATTTGTTGAGCTTACAGATGCTTCTTGGGCTGAAGTGATTTGTTCATAAATTCCTCTCCAGCTGGAAGCTATTTGTTCAGGTTAGTGATACTTTTCCTGGAAGTTACTTGTTCAGTGTTCAGTTACATCTCCAGCTGAACGTTATTTGTTCAACATGTAGATCCCTCTCTAAATATAAGTTGTTTCTTATTTATACAGATTTTTCTCCACTGCACATTATTTGTTCGGCATCCAGATCTTTCTCTGGACAGAGGTTCTTCAGTATACGATCGCCCCGACTGAGATTTTCCTTCAATATACAATCCACCATGCGTCTAGAAGTTATTTGTTTGACGTAAAGCACTGCTCCAACTAGAAGTTACTTAATCAGCATGGGAATACTTTTTCTGCATGCAAATAACTTGTTCAATATAAAGGCAGAAGTTATTTATCTTGTATATACATATTTCTTTGGTTAGAAATTATTGAGTTTTGTTCGGCACGGTCTCTCTTTTTTTTTTTTTTTTTTTTTTTGTTCAGGAAGTTGTCTGTTAAGCTTACCAGGTTTTCTATGGTTGAACTTTTATTGTCAGTATACGTACATAATTTGTTCACCACCCAGGTAGCTCTCTGGCTGGAAATTATTTGTTTCAAATTATGGATCATTATCTGAATGAAAATTTACATACAAATGTTACTTGAAGTTATTTGATTTGCGGTTTGAAAGCTAGCAATTAAATTTAAAAATCCTCCTGTGACTAGAAGTTACTTGTTAAGCATATAGCTTTATTTCAAGCTCGAATTCATTTAATTTATAGTTACTTCATTACCGGGAAGGAAGTCGTTCACCAGACGGATCATCGACTGGATCAATACATTCATACATAAGGAATTCTTACGGGGGAAGTGAAAAGAATTATTGTCAACGATGAAAAGGTATACAATGATTTAATTCTGCAAACTAAAGTGGAAAGAGAAACAATGCTAGTAAGATAAAAGAGACACGAAATACAAATTCATAACAAAGGAATATTTATTTCTCTCTTTGTAAAATTATTTGCTAAAGAGAGAAGTGATAATGACTGGTACTTGAGATAAATATAAAGAATAGTCATTATACGAGAGATAAAAAGCTAAAATCAATCCGAATCCAGATTTGGAAAGAAAGGTAGAAAGCTATATTAATTAAAAGGCGTCGTTTTATGCAAGAGAATAAAATAATAAAGAAATCTTAAAGGGAAGAAAGACACAAAAATAAGTCTACTATATCAATCAGATTATCTTTTCTTTTGATTAAAAACAGGAAATATGTTGAACGAGAAATTGTAGCGACAGAATGAAAAGATGCAAATTGATATTTTGACGCAACAAAATTAAATGATGAGGTGAAGTTTAAAGGTACTTTTACAATAAATTTCTACTGAAGACAAAGACAAACGAACTAATGTTAAGGAGATTGCATAATAATTAAGACTTTGTACTGAAGAGACAATGACCTGCCAAATTAAGTTGAGCGATCAAAATTATAAGAATTATTCAACTTACTATATCTTGTCTAGAGACAGAATGAACCAAAGGGACGTAATTAGTTTAGAACTGAGATAAAATGGCACGTGGACAGTGGGAAAAACTATCAGAGCTTTGTCCTCCAGCAACGTACTACTATGCAACTGTTACAGCTCTACAAAGCTGCCTGGTTCATTAAAGAGGATGGAGTAACCCGTAGGCTATATGCGTTGACGACAAACAACGCTCTCTCTCTCTCTCTCTCTCTCTCTCTCTCTCTCCGTTCTATCTATCTATCTATCTATCTGTCTATATATATATATATATATATATATACATATAGGATCTATCTATATATATATATATATATATATATATATATATATATATTTATATATATAATATATACATCGAGCTACAATGTCCTTTAATATCTAATTCGCTCTACCTCGGAATTAATATATTTTCATATATGCTTAACCGAAGGGGAATTTTTTTTTCCTTTTTGATAATAGATTTGCCTGGTCCTGGGCGCGAACCCAGGAAGACATTCAAATCCATTATCATTTATCTACCTATTTATCTATATACATACATATATAATACATATATACAAAATATATATATATATACTATATATATATATATATATATATATATATTATATATATATATATACAGTATATATATATACAGTATATATATATATATATATATATATATATATAATATATATACTATAATTAATGCTCTGTCTCTGTTTCATTATTTATTTCGGGCGGTTGACGTCCAAAAACCATTGAAATAAGGTTCGAAGGAACTGCATATTGTACTCAGGTTATTTTTAAAATTTTTCAAAAGTATATAACTTGCGTTCTTAATAAGACTATCGTAGTCCTTATCTCAATAATCCGATATGCTAAAAGTGTAAAAGAAAATAAAGTATTGTCAAGATACATTCTCTTTTTATTTTCATAATCTAAATCAATTCTATTCTTTTCAGCTCCCATGAATTTGAAAATTTTTTCTCTGAAACTCCATGTCAACCAACCTACCTCTCCCCTTCCTCGTTTCGAGTCTACTTTAAAATTCCTTTTTCTCTATTTGGAGGTAAACCCAAATCTGCAGGCTCTTTTTCTTAAGAAGTACTAGTAAAATCCCGACACTTTAATATTTCTTCTAAAATTTTACTGATCCTCCATTCCATATCAACGCCGAGATTCCACAAAACTAACACGAATTACCCAACTCTAGAAACATGTTACCATCTGCGGCTTGTCAAGCATATCTGTTTATCTATTTTGTTTATTTATTAGTCAAATAGTACTAAATGGGACCCGGAACAATAGTTGAAACATTTCAAATATAAACCAGAGATGGGATTTTAGCATAAAAGTTTGAATTGCTTTCAATAAATAAAACAATAATTGGCCAGGGCAGCGTAAGAGAATTGAAGAGCTGCATCTACTTAGGACTTACCTGTTCCAAGCCTGAGTTGTCTGCGTTCCAGGCAATGACTGGGATACCGAGGTACCCTGCTAGTTGTAAGAAGTATTGGGCAGAGGCTGTGTTGCGGCCGAAAGACTCGTCGTTGGTCGTGTAGATGATGGCAGACACGTTCTTTGGCAGGAAGGAACGGCAGAGTGTGTTCAAAATATCTGGCGAGAGAAAAGAAAGGCAAATCATTAGTTACGTATCGGTATGGGAGCTGTAATCATATTACCCACACCGTGATAACGATTTAGCAATGGAACGGCAAACATTGTAGTCCACTATAGCGCCATAGAAGTAAAATATAGATATTTATAGAAGTTGTACCTATCCTTATATAAATATTTGTATACGAATACAAAAGTATTTAAACTATCCTAGAAGACAGGAACCTGGTGATTCTTAAGCGAAGAGTACCTATTTTACAAATAAAATACTTAGCAATGAACGAAAATGTCATTTGAACTAAAGGTGTCGAGAGAGAGAGAGAGAGAGAGAGAGAGAGAGAGAGAGAGAGAGAGAGAGAACTCTAGTAGGAATTCCATTACCAAGAGAGTTTTCACTTTACGTAACAACAGCCTCTGAAGAGAAGGAAAAGATGCTGGAAAAGGCCATTATCAGAAATTGATTGATTAGTTGGTTTGCTATTCTATTTGGATTTTTCCTTCAAATTATACACTATATTTGCGCAAGATGATATATAAATATATGCGCGTTTGTATCTGTGTGTGTATGTGTAGGTGAGCTGTTTGAGCGTGTATAGACTATCAGTCATATGGATTTCACCCCTTATTTAGAAAATATATATCCTCGGTGCAATCACACGAAAGCTAAAATCAACGAACACGGCTGAGCTATAATTTAGATGAAAGGAAAATCTTTACTCAAATGGTTGAGGTTTTCAAATAGTTCATCTATTTAAATTTAGCACGCTCAGTGTCGAAAATTGAATCACATATAATTCCACAAAAATAAATAATAGTTTATTACTTTATCACGTCAGAATCTTTTATTAATTGTCATAATAAGCAGTTAGTATGAAAATACGCCATCAAACATGCTCGCAGTTTATGAGTAAACAAATGAATTGTAACTGAACACATGCCTTACTAATACACCATTAGCTCCTGCATCATTCCTGTTTTTGCTCATATACCATTTCAATCTGCACATGTTTAATGCAGTTTTATGTAACACTACAAAGTAAACTGGAATTAAGAATCTACTTTAATTCTTATTTTTCAATAGGAAAAATCGAATGCTCAGATGAAGAAAACATTTGCAATCTTTGTATCTCTAACAGTGTCACTGATGAGACTTTCTTTGTCATAGCGAAAGGGACAGCAATTACCTCCTGCTGGAGATACATAAAGAGAGACAATGGGATTTCTTTGATGTCGTCCCCCCTTGAGTAGCTACGAGGATATGTGCAATCACTTCAGCTCAAGTTGACTCATATCCCTTGGAGTCTGGAGGATTGCTCAGAGGGACCTTAAATGCCGTTCAAGGGATTCCGTGTGCTGTGGATCTGCCATCTTATGGTTTGATAGTCGAAAGTTTTAGGTTTTATGGACAATGCCTTTTCTCAAAGTCTGATGTCAATATCTTATGTTAAGCTACTTTATATTAAAAGAGTAGGTTTTGTATCCATGCAAACTGGATGTCTTTGCATTTAGAAACAACACACCTCGCAATCTATCTAGTTGCGCATCTACCGCTTTTTCCATTCCATTACGGATTTCACACGATTCTCAGTATGACTAATCATAAATATAACATACTGATGCCATATATAATTAGGAGCCACAATACACTAAAAAGCGCCTCGGTGGCGTGGTCGGTATGGTGTTGGCGTGCCACCTCGGTGGCCGCGAATTCGATTCTCGGCCATTCCATTGAGGAGTGAGAGATGTACATTTCTGGTGATAGAAGTTCACTCTCGACGTGGTTCGGAAGTCACGTAGAGCCGTTTGTCCCCGTTGCTGAATAACCACCGGTTCCATGCAACGTAAAAACACCAAATAAACAAACATACAAACAATACACTAAAAGGTAAACACACGGCAGTTCATTAACCACAATCGATTTGGGGCTAAATGTGAGACAAGCTTCAGTTCTAACTGGTAGAGCATCTGCTTCAAATATCTCGGCAACTCTCAATTCCCACCAAAGGGGCGAAGTTGTTAAATGGACTATATAAAATGAAATATTAATAAAGAAAAAACGTCAATGTTGTGTCTCATATATTGGGAGCAGTTTGGTCACTAATTCACCAACGATATCTTTATAATCTCAGATCTTATATATACCATAAATACCCCATTATAACGAATTCACTCTACCCTCGAAACATGTTGCCAAAGGTAATTATGTATGATAAGTTCATCTTCGCCATCAAAGCTGGGCAGGTGCCCTTATATATAATTTCCTTTGGGCGGAAGTTATTCCCAATGTAAAGTGAATTCGATATCAAAAGTTACTGGTAGATTAGTATTTCGTACACATACACACACACACACACACACACACACATATATATATATATATATATATATATATATATATATATATATATATATATATATATATATACGTATATATATATATATACGTATATATATATATATATTAATCAAACAACAACCACCTGTGATAAGTGCAGATGGCATGACTGCTATAACATTAACATTGTTAATTTAATGCAATGTTTATTTTTCGACCGTGGAACAAGTTACATGAGAAATACTGCGTATCCGTTTTACTACATTATAAGCTTTACTTTTTAACAGTCACTGATGGTTTTCAAAAACGTCACAATCAACGCTGGGTCTTACAAAAAGATAAATGTGTTGTATGTTTCCTGTCTATTTCGCAGTGTTGGTATACATCGTTTACACTAGTGGTGTCAGACGATCATTGCTGTTTTTATTTTATAATAAATAAATTTGACATCCAACTTCTCTATAACAGAAGTAATACAGCTGAGAAAGACTAATATCTCTATGCCACAAAACCGAAAGTGTATCCATATACTTTAAGTTTTCTGTGCCGGCTGCAAATGGGTATTGATCATCCACCCTCCAATCATCAAACATACCAAGGAACCCTCTAACATCCGTAGTTTTTTATTTTTTTTTTATCTAAGAATAAATTTAGCCGTGGACCGTGCATGTGGCATGGGACGCACCCTCACTCTACCGTATCTGGTGAGCGACTGAAACGCTCTGGCCATAGCTGTTGGTTTTATACCGCATTATACGTTGTACAGGAAAACTCGACTGCGTTTCTCCGGCGCATTTTTTTACTTGTTTATGTGTGTAACTAAAGTACATATAAGGGTATTAAATTCGACGTTTAGTTTAGACTTGCCGTCGTGGTAACCGCAAAGGGCCTCTCTCGCACCACTGGTGTCTCATAGACGTTTGAGGAAAGAAGACTCTGAACCTGAGGGGTTGACCCTCTCCTGTATCACCGTCATTTGACTGCATTACTCCACTACATAATCAATACACAGCTATGGACTAAAGGTCTCTCTTCCTTATTTCGCAATTAAAGTTTCTTTATTCAGTCATTAAAGTTATGAGATACTAACATCATTACCCGAATCACAGTTCGCCAAGGATTTCGAGTGAGTTGTGTTTCATCTAAAAGATAATAGATAAAGCAAGCGACCTTCGTTTTCAAATGCTGCCACAACTATTTATGGCAATGACCACCATTTTAGGTCATATAAATATTTTGTACTTCAGCATAATCTATTGATTTATCCCAAAGTTATTATCCCAGAAAAACTTCCTACATCTCCGGAGACTGAAAGTGAAGTTATTATAGTGGACTGTGACAGGTCGTTGAATATAGGAAGATACGAGTAAATGAAGGGGAAAGGGAAACGAGAGAGTAAGTGGACTGTGACAGGTCGTTGAATATAGGAAGATACGAGTAAATGAAGGGGAAAGGGAAACGAGTAGTATGACTTGGCCTCTGGGGAGGAGAGTAAACCTGCCCCGCAAAATAGTGTGTTGAGAGCGTCTGACGAAAATGGATGCATAAAGATCACTTCAGAACATCTAACGGTTTTAAAGGATGATGAATTGAAAATCACGAACGCTCCCATTAACCTTAATCATTCCCATAACCAGAAGCATTTGAATTGCAATTTTTCCATGCACCATAACTTACGAGATGTTTGCTGACGGGTGCTTATATGAAATACAAAATTCCACTCTGACAATCGTACCCGCTTGACTAGGAATTAATTCACGACCGAGCGGATCACAAAAATAACAATTTTCCAACACAATTTGTCCCAATAAATTTGATGCCATTTCCAATGGCCAGTCTAGTACCAACGTTTTAATTGGCAATGCTGACACGCAACATGAAATATAGGGACGCTATTTTCTTTATTCTTAACTTACGTATTTCCAACCATTTCAAATTCCATCACCTTTCTGCATTTTTTATTCACTTCCTTGTTGTTAATTACGAAAAAATAAAGGGCCAAAGACGGATTTACTTTGAATATCGGAAACAGAAATCTTATTTTTTCTCTAAAAAGAAATCGAATTACTTTAAGGCGAAGATTAATTGCGAGTTAGTTTCCTTCAAAGACAAGGCACAGCGAAAATAGAGATAAACAAGGCGAAAATATTTATATTTTTCTCCTACGGTGTAGGTCCTTATTTTCGTCGAAACATTTTCCATTCATTAAGCTGTTATTGATCTCCGGACCTCCTCTCAAATGCTTTCAAGGGAATCACCCAGGTGTGATTAATCGGGTGTAACGGCATCACCCTCGTCCTTCGGCTATTTACTGCTCCAAGTATCCCAAGAATTCATCACTTTTCCCACCCGTTCCTGAAGAAGGTTCGGTGAATTCAGTAGGTCTGGTTGCATTTGAATATTACCCTTAACTACTATCGAGAAAAGTACTACCAAAATGTAAAGATAAACTAAATAACACATAAGGTTTTGCCCTCAAAAACTGCGTTTTCTGCATACGAGGTCACAGTACTTTGCTAATAGAAAATACAAATAACGGATATTCCCAACAAAATGAATGACTTTCTTATATATTCTGTGCAATTTCTTTCCCTTTTATCAGAATATTCTAAAAATATAATTACTGGTCTGAACGTCTATTACGCAACAATTACTACCGTAACCATATTTCATATTGGTATAGTTCAAGTAAAGATATCATTTAGAATAATTATTGATTTACAATGACATTCAACTCATTGCAGGTAATAAAACTTGAATACATATAAGGAAAATGTTGGCATAGGTAAAATAAGAGAAAATAATCTATTGGAAATGCCACGAAACGATTCTTTTGTAACACAAGGGTATTCCAGAAATAAAAAATTAACATCTGGCAATCCTGTCCAACTGGGATCCTATAAGTTAGCATCATAAGTGACAATATATATTAATAGGGTTGCTTTTAACACAACATGTTTGGAATACTTGAATATCACGAAGAACTGAGCGAGATATATATAAATATATATATATATATATATATATATATATATATATATATATATATATATATATATATATATATATATATATATACACATACATACATACATTCTCGCACACATATATAATATATGATATATATCTTAATGATCTATGTATATATTATATATATATTATATATATAGATATATTAATATATATATATAATATATATCACACACACATACCATACCATACATACGATTCCTAGCACGCATAATA
>NC_061096.1:9315369-9330369 GCF_015104395.2 Macrobrachium nipponense
GCTGATCCCTCATCCCTCCATTAAATAATGCTGACCTTTTCTCCACTTCCACGTATATCTACATGTTTCACTTTCATCATTCAATCCGAACGGCACATACATACATACATACATACATATATATATATATATATATATATATATATATATATATATATATATATATGTATATATATATATATATATATATATATATATATATATATGTATATATATATGTATATATATATATATATATATATATATATATATATATATATATATATTATATATATATATATATATATATATATATGTGTGTGTGTGTGTATATATATGGCACATAAAATGGCTGGGAATGGATCTGCAAATCACCTAGTAAGAAAAAGTTATTTGGTGTAGAATAGGGTGTTTTACATCCTATATTCAAGGTCGATGGAAGCTGGTATTCAAGACGAAATGAGTACTAATGTAAGAAGTTTCGAGATTTGCCATCTTGCACACTATTAATTAGTGGTAAAGATGAGGATCTGCAGAAGAAGAAAAACTTTTGCGGATAAAGGAAGCAATCGTGAAGGCAAATGGAATCAGGGCAAATATGAGTTGAATGTAAACTCCAACGAACAAGAAAACGAGATCGTTTCGAAGTAAATTTTGTAAACGGCAAGGAGTTAACTAGCCAGTCAGAGGCAAGTCAAGGTGATCTCTCTCTCTCTCTCTCTCTCTCTCTCTCTCTCTCTCTCTCTCTCTTTATTCTTTCATACTCGCTGACTGGAGACAGTTTGATACCTAAGTGATAAGGATAATCCTTTGTATTTCATATTCGTTTTGGTTATTTAAAGGTTTTCTTGTGTAAGGCAAAATCTTTAGCGACCAACCACCAATAAATAGAAACACAGGAATAAACTTAAGTAAGTAAAAAACATATCTGATATATTATTACGAAATTCAAATAAACTTACAAGTGTTGTCAAAATAGTTTCTTGTTCTCTTTTTAAAAATTTTAAATTCATTTGAATATTCAGTGGCCTTTGGGATTAGAACTTCATATCATTGAGCAAATGTGACAATATTTTGTAAATATTGCATAATGTAAATATTTCATAATAGCCTCCTTCACCTTAAAGGATTTCTACGATCAAAAACTGAAAGGCATTTTGCGAAGGTGAGTGTCTGACTCCAAGCCAATTCGCTGCACAGACTTTTTATAACTTTTCCTACACGAATGAGTAACATCAGAATCTGTTGGTACATAAATATTCGAATTATTTTTCTGTAAGGTGTTTATCTGTCAAATTCATAATTTATCCATTCAATCTTTCGTCCCAGTTGGTTGGCAGTGTCAAAGGGCTCATACCAGGTCTCCTGCACCCTTCAGCACGTTACCATACTTACGAAGCCATCCTAAGGCAGGGTCCGTACGGGCGTGAAGGCCAGTTTAATCTAAAACCGGCCAACCATTTTTTCTCGATTTCCTAATATTTTGTAACGGCTGTACATAAATATCTAAAACATATAATCACCTAAAATCCGGAGCGTACATGCAACCATTTTTCAAAGGACGTTGAATGCCATTTCGGAACTTCGTCCGCGTAGATAAGGAGAGGCTCACTACCATAGACCACCTGGGCTCTTATCAGAATGGCCTTAGAGCGTTGTGCCTTTTGCTCTTATATCACATATGCTTCTTTACCTATCTTTCCTTCTGCTCTTTACCTGGCTGTAAATTTAGATATGACTAGAAGTAAAGTAGCTGGGATAACCAAGATTAGACTTACTGGTCCCTTATCTGTTCTATAGCGTCGTTGCAATAGACTCGTCATTGCTATAACATAAAGCTTTGCTATCAGCTGTTATACCTACAAGAGCCTATTTATATATTTTATATATAAAAGCATTAATTATTTGTAACTGTGGTCGATCGCTGATCTGCTTAACTGACTTGCTATGACTTCCGTTTTCAATTTTAAGAGTATATAAAAAATGTCAATGCAAGAGAGGATGCTTATATAGGCTCTACCATACTGCAAGGGCATTCCCAGTTATGTTTTATGTAAAGTTTTGGGGAATGTAGAAGACGCAATGTAAAGAGAATAATAAATCATCAACAGGCAGTGGCACTTCTGACTGAGATACGGAGTTGTTGAATAATCCAGCTGCTGAAATGCATCTTCTTAATCACATTTCACTGTGAGTTTATCAAGTCATCGTTCACCTTACTGTGCTAGTTTCTACGATACTTTTTTTCTACTAACAAATACGTATGTGTTTTCATTTGTATTACCTCTGGAAATATCACAACTCTATTTTATAACTTCTCCCTTTTACAATTCGGTTTATAAATATTCTATTTGGATGAGCTAGAATTTCGTTAAAAGAAAGTCCACACCAGCCATATCTTCCCACTGTCTTATTTCACTCTGATTTAAAGTGCGCTCTGTGACAGTTATGGCTTTAGTTCGTTTGTTCCGCTTCTCTGCCAGCATAGTCACGAAAAATAATTTCTAAATTGCTTTCTATGAATGCGTGGTATCAACACATTACTTAAAATGGGTGTATTTCCTCAAAATTTGAAAATCAACTTACATATAGAGGTCAAAAGCATGATTTTCAGAATGACAAGATGCTTCTCGACTGCCACTAGTCATTGCGGCGGTAAAAACAAGAAACCCATCACACATGTGAGTCCTTACATCTCCAGAAACATCAGCAACAAACACACGCACACACGACAAGCGTATTGGAAAATCTTTCGTAATTAGGGTATCATCCAATTTAAAGCGTGAATATAATTGAAGTATGCGTCTAATTAAATTTGGCAAAAGTGAAACTCCATATTGGAGATATTTTCGGGATTCTCTCATTTATATGAGTTCCAATCGAAGAATTTCCAATCAGGAAATGCATTGGTTATTCATAAACATTTCCGCAGTAATTCACCCTCCTTTCCGTATTCAAAATATTTATACGGCTGCTGTTAACTCTTGAGCTTTTCATATTTTGCCAAGAAAATATTTCTTCACCAACGTTCTTACTCCTTTGAAAATTAGTTCTTGTCATGAAGTATTATCATTTGCATTACACTCATAATGGAGTTGCAGTTTTATAAGACAACTTGATGTCTTACAAGGTAGAGACGTTAATCTCCCTCCCACGCTACTAGCGGTCTTACGTTCCGATGTGCACATATATAAATACATATCATACATACATACAATACATACATCATACATACTACATACATATTTATATATATATATATATATATATATATATATATATATATATAAATATATATGTGTGTGTGTGTGTGTGTGTGTGTGTGTGTATTATATAAAAGATCAATTATTTTACTAAAGTTCCAGCATTTGGGAATGTTAAACGGGGAGTAAGTCGAGATGATATGTAAGAATGTAAATTTCTGGAGGAGTAAAATATAATTTGAAGCTACGGTAACCGATTGTTTGTCTCTAAATACGATACGTCTAAAGATATTATTACAGTAAATGGTTAGCAAATGAAGAAGGGATACGAATTAACAATCAAATATTGGTGATACAAATGACACAATCTGAAGAAAGTATGGCCATCCTGGTTATTTCGTTGCCATTATCAACAAATTAGGATGGATACATTTCTAATCTAAGACTCCCCATCAGTTGAAAGTAGTTACAGTTACTTCAGAACAACAAAAGTTACTGCATTATTTTGGAACTGATAATGAATTATAAAATAAGAAAAAACTAATTTCTGCCATAAAAAGAAATAAAAAGAATAAAAACGACCATATTTTCAATATGCTCAAGTATCTCAGGATACAAAACTACGGCACGCCAGGACAAACCACTGCAGAATACAACAAAAGTGTTTTGGCTGTAACTGCAGGCAAAAATACAAGACCCAGCATAAATCTTTAGGGGAGTAATAGACTGTAGTTAAATGTAACCTACGCCATGAGTAATGCATGGGTGAAGATTGTACTAGTAGTTAATTATTTTAAAACAGTATCTTGCAGTTTAAATGTTCTTATCTATCTATACGCCAGAATGTTTAATTACAAGATATTCATCACTTTCAATATGTAATTTTGTCCTTTGTATATAATGTGTCGACTATATTTAGGAATGGTGGTATAGCTTATACCACATAAAAGCCAGTAAACCAAGTGAGCGAACTACAGCAGTTAAAAGACTGTCATCTTCGTTATTATAATCGAAAATGAGCGGACATTTAAAAAGAATAAACCTAAAATTCACTGTCTTGCAAAGCACGTTATGCAAAAAAGAGAAGAAAAAGCCAAGTAAATAGCTGATATAAGATAAAAGAGGTTTAAATGCAAGTTAAGGAAACTCAGGGGCATACCACTCCACAGTTTTATGTCAATGGAAATAATAATAAAAAACTAGATACTTACCCAGACACCAAAGACTTTGCAGTCTTGGAATCTTTAGAGATCTATTATTCCATCTATTAATTGCACTCGAAGGGCCTCACTAAACGGAAAGTACACGAAAGATACTGAGGGAATTTCGCTCCCTGTCTAGGGAGTTTCAACGAGATGTGATGAGCCCCCTGACTAGGTATATGAAGTGGGTGATATTGCCCTAGTTTTGTCATAAATATTTATCCACCATTCAGCAAGTGGCAGTGATCGTTTTCTTGTAATTTCCCGGCAGCCACCCCTACTAGAGGATACTGCTTAATAATAATACAACTAATAATAATAACTAATAGTGTTTCACAAAAGGAGAAACATGTACCCTGTTTCGTGGGTCTTCCTTCAATCAGAAAGGCTGTGAAAGTGACCTCCACTGAGCGCCGTGGACGCTATTGCTTTACAACCAATTAGACACCGGCAGACAGCAAAGGATAAAAGGCTGTCATCTACCTCTGCTGTATAATCTCAGTGTAGAAACAGTAAAGCCACCACCTCTTTGAGAAAACGACTGGACATGACAGACCATCACTGAATATGCGTATAATTACCACAAAAGACAAACTTATATTATAAGGGAAAGGTTGAAGGAAATGATTGATCCGTCAAAAATATATAGATACGAAAATGCAGGAAACATGAAACATCTGGCAGAGTCCATTGAAGGCCTGGCTAAAAAGGGAGTTGAAAAGTAAAGTTCTTTTCTGTGACCGAGTTCAAAAATTACTTACATTCATTAAGGGTTACAAAAGAGAGAGAGAGAGAGAGAGAGAGAGAGAGAGAGAGAGAGAGAGAGAGAGAGAGAGAGAGAGAGAGAGAGAGAGAGAGAGAGGTTAAAGACTAGGTGAAAATTTCTCTTTGTCAAATGGAGCTCAAAATAAGACTATTCATAGCAAGGAGACGAATCTCTCTCTCTCTCTCTCTCTCTCTCTCTCTCTCTCTCTCTCTCTCTCTCTCTCTCTCTCTTCGTTTATGTTTGTCGCCTTGGGGGACTCTTATTTTTTTTTAATCATGAAAGTTAGGTGACTGAGAAGTATCTTTTATTCTTTGCTCTCTGTAAGAAGTTTTATCTATAAACGTAAAATGGGGCAAGGCTGACGGTAATAAAGCATTTAATTTTAATGAAAGCGAGTGCACATGAAAATGGATCGGACGATGACAACATTTAACGGTAGAGAAATATTCCAGTAAATGAATCAATGACAACAGAAAATAAAAAAAAAAAAAAAATACTCGATCTGGAATAGGACGTGTAGAGAACGGAAGGTCTACAAGAGAAAGTAAAAGTAAAGCCTTTCTATTGACATTCTAGAAAAAATAAGTGAAGAAAAATTAGCGATAAAATTACCCTCAAGGGATATACGTAGCTTCTTTTTCAATACGCCATAATTACAGATGATATCAGTTGAAAGCGCATTTCATTTTGCGAAATGGGGTCAGAATAAGAAATTATGAATGACTACCATACCAAGAATTACTGATTTTAGAAAGCTGTTCTCCTAATAAGTCCTCAGCGTCTAATCGCATAAAATAAACAACACAATAACAGTCTGTTCAGAGAGAACGTGCTCAGATACAGAACAGAAAAAATCTTGTGAATGTAACACACTAAGCAAATGATGCTGATTATAAGCACCTTTGTGTAACTACTCCTGCATGTTCCTCTCGTTTGTCGGGCTCTAAAGGAGATTGCCAACTGACAAAAAAGACTTTAAAAATCATAATATAGATAAATTAGTGAGGAAACTAAGAGAAACCTTGCTTTTATAAATAAATAAATCAAACATAAACCAAAAGACATCCCTCCTCCACTCTAGGACAAAAGGAAAAGAACAGATTTACTACATAAATGGGCCAGAGTTTCCAATGTCACTACTGACAATGTTACACAGCGGCGTTGTGGAAGTACAGCCTGCTGTAGCGAGCCCGACAGCGTAGAGGCCGAAACTTGGCTAATTGGTTAATACCACATGACTGATTCAATCAAGGGAGTCCTTGACGCCCTCGGCAAGATACCGTTGATAACACTTCAACAATTTATTGGAAACGTTGCCATGTGTACCGAGGTGAATCCAGGGAGCGGTGGGTACGATGCAGACATGACCCGAATTTCAAAGACTCTCCAGACGATACGACTCAAGATGATGGCAATGCATAAGGTTATACGACCAGCATAAAAAGAATGATGTCTCCTGGAAGCCTCTGACAAGAATGAAGCAGACAATTCAGTGCATCAAATAGTTGCTTGACATGCATGCGCATACATATACATATATATTATATATATATATATTATATTTATATATATATTATAATATATATATATATATATATTATATATATATATGTAAATTATAATATATATATATATATATATATATTTACTTCTATGAATACCATCCAATACGATAATATAATGATAAATGTAAAATCGTATTGTAGCTGATATATATATATATATATATATATATATATATATATATATATATATATATATATTATATTTCTATGATACCATCCAATACGATACTATATGATAAATATAAAATCATATTATAGCTGGTTTCCGTAGTAAACATGACCAATATATGAGAGATTTTCCAAAAAGTAATAAAACTTGGTTAATGTAGAACAATAACAGTAAAAATTGGTTTTTTACTATATATATATATATATATATATATATATATATATATATATATATATATATATATAATGTCAACGTTGTTATATATTGTAAAGTAATTATTTACAAAGAATATACATGCAAATACAGAGAGGCAAATTGCTTGAATAATAATGCAATAGTGAGCTAAGAAGAATATATGTGATTACAAGCGATCATTTACTCGGAAGCCTAACAATACTTCCTCACTACATATTGCAAAAGTTTCCTCATTAGGGCTGACGATGCAATAAAGGGATTTTCTTAGTCATGACCTCCTGCGGCACTTATCTCAATGGACATAATTCCGAAAACTTAACGATTGCACATCGTAACTATCGGAATTAAACAAAAGAAAAGGCCTTTAAGAGCTAACATACGTATTCATTTGCAAGTTAGATGAGGTTCCGTTTCGCGCAGGTGGAAAGAGAGAGAGAGAGAGAGAGAGAGAGAGAGAGAGAGAGAGAAAGTTGGGGGGTGAGGGAGGGGTTAAGAGGCGGAGAGCTAATAATAAAGCAAAGATATTCGTCTGCAAGTTAGACGTATTGAGCGCGTGCTCGTGTGGGTTTAAAGAGAGAGAGAGAGAGAGAGAGAGAGAGAGAGAGAGAGAGAGAGGGAGGGACATGCTAGTCATGCTCAAGAGACCCTCACGTATAACTGAACTAAAGTCGGACATGACAGAGGTATTTGTCAGCATGAGTTTGAATACCACCGGTGAAGAACTGATGGATATAGGTCGATATACTTTAATTTACTGTTATTATTATCATTCAATCATCAATATGCAACCAACTGATGGGGCAATTAACTTGCTACAGCAATATGCCGCGGAACTGAATCTCATGAGAATACGGGGGTATTGAAATTAAAATCTAATTATGTAACAAATAAAAAAATGGAACCATAATTAAAAAGAAAAGAGGAAGGGAAGGTTCTATATCGTTTATCTTTTTATGTTAATGGCAATGGCTCTATAAGCTTAAACAGGTGGGCTCTGATGTAATATATGTCCTGGATATCCTAAAATCACAGCATGTGTATGTGCATGTATGTAATTATTTCTATATCTCTATCCATCTATCTATATATACATATATATAGTTTTGTGTGTGTATACAGATAACAGAAAACAAAGTGATGAAGTGAAAACATTTGAACATGGACAAGATGAACAGGGAAGGTAAAAGTTCAAAATATTTAACGTTTCCATGCTCCTTACCTCTGAAGTGGCTCTTTCTTTTGATTTTTTCTCTGTGAAAGGGGCAATGAGGCTGATGTCATCAAAAGACTATTCACCTTATTCTGCGAATTAAATCAGGAACACTTCTCGTATTTCACAGAGGAGCTGAAATCACCTTTTGCTCCTGTTCCAAAACGCATAACAACTTTCAGTTTTACGCTAAAAATAAAATGATTTTGTATTAAATGAAATTATTGTGAAACTATCAGCGCAAAACCAAGAATGATCTCGTAACTGAGTACGATAGTTTAGTCTATATAAATAATTTCACTGATTAAAATCAATCTATGAGGGAGAATACTGAAGAGTATGTCATTAAAGTGTAAGTGTTCGCCCCAAAATGGCCATCAGCCGACTTATTTCTTTTTCATCAAAAGCTATTCAAATTGTTGGATGCATTGGCATTTCACAAATCTTAATACTCAGCGTTTTATGAAACGTTTTCGATACTAAAAATGACGACATATGAGATGCGATGAACATCATATTAATAACTCGGTCGTTTCTACTCTTAACTCTCCAGTGTAATTTTTTTTTTCGTTGACTTTTCAGAGCCTTACGCATAGAAGGCAATTAGAAATCTCTTATCAGAGTAATTGTTCTGAACGTTTCTTTTCGCTAGTTTCCTTCCTGCCATTTCCCTTTCGCCGTGAAGTGATGAAGGGAGAAGAAAAGCTATGATGATATATGCTTATCGCACGCCGCAAGCAGACATGTGTCTCCTGATTTTACCAAGAGGCGGCATTAACCTTCTGATATAAATAGGCACAGTATCTCACGAATTGTTCTGTTTTAATACTACCGACTTGATGAGGACTTTAGTTATATATATATATATATATATATATATATATATATATATATATATATATATATATATATATATATACTAAAGTCCTCATCAAGTCGGTAGTATTAAAACAGAACAATTCGTGAGATACTGTGCCTGTTTATATCAGAAGGTTATATATTATATATGTTATATATATATATATGATATATAATATATATATATATATATATATATCATATAATATATATATATATATGATATATTATATATGCCATATATATAATATTATGTATATATCTATTTCTATTTATCATATATATCTATATATCTATATATATATATGATATAGATTTATACATATATATATATATATATATATATATATATATATATATATATATATATATATCTATACATATATATATATATATATATATACATACATACATATATATATATATATATATATATATATATACATATATACACTATATATACATATATATATATATATATATATATATATATATATATATATATATATATATATATATATATATGGCCAAGCTTGTTCATAATGGCCACGGTCTCTTGCTTAAACGAAGGTGCCCGAAGTCAATTATCGTGATATTTAATCCCCGTCGAGACGAAATATTTTAATGAGATACGTTTAGGATAAAAAAAAATCGACAAGAGGGAGGAATTGGACACAAGAGTTCCTGGTACCAAATTTATAGACTAAGACGGCGTGTGCATATAATGGTTGTTGTTAGAATCAAGAATTTAGGCTAAAGACCAAGAGCTGGGACCTATGAGGCGAATCAGCGCTCAAAGGGAAATGGACATCAAAAAGATTTGAAAGGTGCAACAGGATGCAGTTGCACAATGATTCAATTGTTAGGAGAGGTTGGTAAGTAAGATGGAAGCAAAATAATACAAACGGAGGAAGAGTAAAGGAAATGAAAGGGGTTGCAACTAGGGGTTGAAGGGACGCTGCAAAGGACCTTAATGCTACAGTGCACCGCATGAAGAGCACAGACGGCGCTAGCCTCCTATGGGGAAAATGGTTGTTTTGACGACAATAACTACTAAACAGCAAACCAGTCAATTATACCCTGATCCTTGGCTTATCATTTTCCCCGGCAGATCAAGAACCCATACTATCATTAAGTCCGCTTCGTCTCACAACAACAGCAACGAAAAGGCCACATTCCACCCCTTGAACTGAGATGTATTGAGGGCTTAGGAACGAGGTCTTTATCCAAAAACCCTCTTCTCTCCTCTCGTCTCCTGTTCGCCATCATTACAGAGAATTATTTGCCCACTTCCTCAGAGACAAATAGAACGACAACATGACGTTCTTAGTAGAGACAAAAACAATGATTTAGAAGCTCCCTGCTGTAGTTCGGATTCTCTCGTTCAGACGGCAATAAAGAAAGAAATAGACTTAAAAATAGAACTGGGGAGAGAAACAAATCATATACATCCACGGAAAGAGTTTTACGGAAGTATGTGGCAGAAATGTTTCTCAACTATGCGAAGGATTTCCATTGTAGAATATCCAACCCCAAACTCACCCACTCCGAGTAAAACTATTCCTTCGGAAAATAAACCGATAAAGAATGTTATTTGCAGCCTCCCAACTCTTCACAGTATATGTGCGGCCGGTTTATTGTTCAATAATTTGTTCAATGGAGACGCAATAACTTCCGTAGTATTTCACATTGCTTTTAAGGAGACATTCTCCTGAAGAAATACACAAAGAGAGAGAGAGAGAGAGAGAGAGAGAGAGAGAGAGAGAGAGAGAGGAGAAGAAAAAGAACGCTAACAGCACCAGCTAGAGTTCTTTTTATCTTCATTTTTTTTCTGGCTTTTCCATTGAGGTAACTTTACCTAAAGAAGAAAGTTATAACTAGTCGTGACCGTAGGGTGCACTTTTTTTTTTCTTCAAAGTTAGCGAGTTTAACGTTTAAGGAATTTTCTTTTCGGAGGGAACAAACGAGTAAATTGGGCTGGATGTCCATTCAGTACAAGAACACGTTCATCAAATATTCACGTCATTGTGCGTGCGTACGATTTCCGCATGGGAATGACGTGAAGGGACAGAAAGGGGATTAAATAGTTGCCAAGAATGTGAATAAGGTTCGAAATCATCCTCGATGGAGAAATGGCTGCGGAGTTATGGTTATGTCCATCACGTGATGTCCAGATGCTATCTTGAAGGAGGAATGTCTGCAAATAGGAGGTGACTAACGGCCAGATACCATCTCAAAGAAGGAATGCTTGCGGTATGCATAATGCCAAAGTAAAATTAGGAAGGTGGCTAAACAAACGGAAAGAAAAATGATATCCGAAAACAGTTACGGACAAAAGCTTCCGAAGATCTCAATAATGTTTCAAATAAAATCTTGACGGAGGAATGGCCGTGAAGGAGTGAAAAAAGGTTCAAATAAAATCAGGAATGTTAAATGCCTGTAAACCGTTCATAATTTTTAGATAAAATCTCGAAGAAGAAATGACAGTAAGTACGTGAATAATTTTCGAAATTTTCCAAAAACTGTGACTAGCGATTAAATATAAACTGGAAGATGTACTGGCGAAGGTGTTAATGACATCCAAATATAATCAAGAAGGACAAATACAAGTTGGAAGGTGATAAGCTGGTGAAGATAAAGTGTCCATACAGAATGTCGAAGGAAATAGCTGCTAATATCAATAATGTCTATATAGAATCCATAGGATGGTATAAATGAGAATAGGATAATGTCAATATACTTCCGGAAGGAAAAAATCATCCGAAACGGTAATTAGAGTCTTTATACAATTTCGAAAAAAAAATGTTGAATGTCTATTGTCATTCGAAGAGAAAGATGCCTCCTCAGATGTGAATAATGTCCGGATACACTTGGGAAGAAACAAGGCGTCATCCGATTTCCAGCTTACTCGGGACGCGTGCAAGATTTTCCACTGACGCATAAGTTTCAAACATTACATTCCTTACTTAAGGTGACGTGGTCTTCGTAATTAATACTCATAACTATTGCTGGTTCACTTAAGGTAGATTCTTGGGTGAGCCCTATTCCTACGAGACGTTTGTTTGGCGCGCGCTGATTGGCTGGGGGCTGCCTACCTCCCGGTACCAGCCAAACAGCGAGCGCCAAACAAAAGTCTCGTAAGCAAAGGGCTCATCCAAGAATCTACCTTAAGTGAACCAGCTATAGTACTACGCATACTGACAACAGGGATCAAATAAACAGGAAACAAATTAAACAAGTTCATAAATTCTCAGTTATAAGTGGAAACACAAAACAACCGAACAGAAATATATCTTCTAAATTTAGCACATCTAATAAATTAAATCGTGCTAAAATCTACAGAGAGATAGCCCGTTGTTTCACCAACGAAAATGAAAAAAAAATACGATATATTTTATTCGATATCATTTTCCTGTACTGTTTAATATGCACATTATTCATTTTTTTACATTTTCGTTCTAATAAATAAATCATACCATATCCTAAAATTCCTTTACTTTTAACTCAATGCGAAATATCTTTTTTCAGACCTGTTTAGACCATTCCTACCTTCCAACAACATCAAAAAAGTAGTTTATAGGCTTGCTCCCCGAGTAAGCGAAAATGTTTTCGCTGAAGTGGAAATGCCCAGATCCAATCTGGAAGGAAGAGTGTCTACTATGATAAATGTAATGTCCATACGTCCCGTTGAGTGAGAACTGCCTGTCATAAGGACGCAGACGACAACAATACCACGTAACTGCTGGGGGCAAGATCCAGCGTGAGTGAAGACGCAGCAGTGTATTGACTTTCCCAGATTTCCTAAACAGAGAGAGCTCGAGCTGGGAGGTCTTTCTCTACAACCTTAAAGATGTAGCGGTACACAAGTGCCTTGCATGTAATATCCATTCGTTTCTTGCCTACCCTCCTCTCTCTCTCTCTCTCTCTCTCTCTGAGTCTCTCTCTTTGTGACGATATCTATCTCACGTTCTAAAAGTGATGCAATGCATATGCCTGGAATATATTGCAAACCATTTGGATATTGTGGAAGTTCTAGAATTCTCTCTCTCTCTCTCTCTCTCTCTCTCTCTCTCTCTCTCTCTCTCTCGTGAAGATGGATATTTCTTCCCCTGTTCTTAAAGCTGCAAAGATAGAAAAGGGCTTTGCATATGTTCACCTAGTCCTTTTTTATCTTCAACAACAATCTCTCTCTCTCTCTCTCTCTCTCTCTCTCTCTCTCTCTCTGTGAAGTGCACGCTTTCCTTATTAGTTCGCTTATTTCTGGTCCAAAAACTATAGAATGGGCGCCGACAGAACTGTTGATACAAGAGAGAGAGCTTTTCCTTGGAGATATGATAAGGTTTTTTACACTTATCTTTTCTAGTTTCTCTTTTTCCCTCTTAGAGTTTCTATGGCGCGAGTAGATGCGATGATAAAGACAAAAGGAAGCGTTTTTCTGTTTACCGTATTTGGGTTCTTTTCAGTTATCCATTCCCGCATGTTTTGTGTCTTTCAGCATTCAAAATTCTACGAACACCAACACTGCTGTGAAAGCGCTCGTAATAATAAAATTAGATGCACGAACGGGAAGAAAATAAAAGGCGTTTTAAAACCTTCTCAGTATTCAGTTCACAAGTGATAAAACGGAGTTATAAAAGACGATTGCCCAATTTTCCTCAGCTGTTAATACTTCAGTGAATATTCAACAAATTCCCAAAGCCTTAACAATTGTTGCTGTTTTTTTCTTTCTTTCTTTTTTTTGAAATTCTGACGTGAAACAAGGTGGAAAACCCGTCCGGCAACAGAGAGGAATTTAGTAAAAGTACCCGAGTTCTAACTTCAAAGAAAGCATTACATAACGTACTTGGAAAACGGAGGGCAGCAGTAATCGTCATGTTAGTGGGAAAAAAAATCATTGCTCTACTTCTGACGGTTGCTAACTCTCTCTCTCTCTCTCTCTCTCTCTCTCTCTCTCTCTCTCTCTCTCTCTCTCTCTCTCTCTCTCTCTCTCTCCATACGAGGAAGGATAGAGACATCAGTCCTCTATGATAGATTGTCAAACATATACAATTTCGAAAACTGTATAAAAAGGTCATCTCAAATATTGCAAGATCAATGGTCTCAATGATTCTTAAGAAGTTCCAAAGTAAATGTTGCCCCCTAGCCGTTAAGCTGGTGATCAAAAATACTGAAATCAGATCCGAAATCTTTTAGTAGACGAGTCTTAAGCAAAGTTTAATCATGTTTCTCGTGCATGCTTGAAGTGTTTGAAATTTAAGAGACTTTACAGCAGTTTCAATGGTTAACGTTGCCCTTCTACCGTAGAGGCGTATCCAGTAATTAATTGCCAGAGGAGTCAAAGGGAAGAGTCGTTGAATTTCAGAGAAACGACCAATGCGTCCGCGCTATTGCCCTTTCCTTGTACAATGTCAAGAAAAGAAAACTGGGCCTAATACCGAGGTTCGTATAATACAGAATTTTATATTTTGAAAATCATTTATTTGTAATTTGTAGAACTCTTTAAAATATACACAATAATGCTTTAAAAATATAAAATTCAAACTTTTACGAGATTCAACAGCAATGGGTAGCAACAAAAGGACTTTTGCATATATAACAAATTATGTTACTGATTCCTGTTCATATAATGTATAAGAAACAACAGAGAAGCTGTGTAGAGAGCTCTTTATGTACTACTAGGAATATGAATGTACGTCTCACTCAGCAAGGTCTTATTAACAAATAAGTAGAGCTGGAAGGGAGGAAAGTCAAACGTTTGCAATAGTTTAACTTATGCAATGTACAGTATCATAAAAGTTACCCTGAGAAAAGAATTTATGAGGAGAGAGAAAATGAGGCAGATATCACAAAACA
>NC_061096.1:9340369-9347869 GCF_015104395.2 Macrobrachium nipponense
GTTGTAGCGGGTGGTCTAACCTAGTTAACTGGAATGATGCCACTAGTTCAATAAAAATTTCAAATGAAATGACCGACCACATTCCACTACCTTGCTTGAATGCACAGTTCAAATCAATTTACCTCAGTGACTTTTCAGTTAACATGTCAAAGTCGTTTCTCCAAACAAATGATAACGTCTAGTCTAGTGCATCATACGGATTAACCCTGATGTTGATAACCACTGGACCATTATCCTTTCAGATGTCTAGGAAAAAAGCAGACTGGAAAACCATTTTTAGAAAACCATTTTTACACTCTTCGTTTTATAACATTTTATGAATTTATAATGTGTTATTTTGCTTCCGAAAATCTGTCCTTTAGAAATTGACTTGCGACAAGTTATGCTCTCTCTCTGCATATGTATGCGTGTATATATATATATATATATATATATATATATATATATATATATATATATATATATATATATATATATATATATTATTATTACATATTTCTCCTCGCCTCGCTTAGCCAGATTCCAGTAGTTTTAAGCATCGTATGAATTTCGGAGGATTTAGAGCAATCGCTAACAAAGAAGGGCAGGTCATGGGGGTAACTGGGCTGCTAGTTGGACCCTTAGATAGCCTTAGCTTTAAGTTCTTTTCTCCCGAATCTGTTACTGGCTGTATGTCTGCGTTTCTGGAATGATCTACCAATGGGGATGGGGAGGGGGAGGGGGACTCTACCCCAAGCGATCGCCCAACGACCACCAACACCCTCAGCCTCTTACTCCTCACTGATCGGTCTAATGTATCAGACGTGCATCTCTCTTCGCCTACCTAGGCCTAACAAAGCGCTCCACTTGCCAGCTCCTTTTTCTCCAAGTAATTCTCTCACCTTTTTTTCAATATTCAAATTTCCCATTTCTCTCTAACGACCCCCTTTGTTCCACATCTAGCAAGCACGTGTTTCCCTTGTGACTTGTTCAAAGATATATGCAGATCTTCAAATAACAATTAGAATTCTCCCACCATTATTCATTGTGATTTGATTTAAAGATAAGTCCCTCCATTGTGAGTTCAAGCACACCTCGAGAGAAATATTTGCAGTTCACCTGCCTCCAATTCCTTGTCAAGTATATCTACTTACCGTCGAAGTTACCAGGCCCAGATGGCCACATTTGCAGTAATCATTTTGAAGCGAACCAGTCACTTTCCAGCATTCTAACCATATCATATCTAATGCAGTAGCCCGGTTAATGATTTACTAGTGTGAAATTAATTGCCATTTGTCACTGTATCTATTTGTACTTTGCACGAGGTTTACCAGCAATTCCAACTTTGATTTGCATTGTAAACCTAACATTACATATAGAGTCGGTTATTAGGCCCCTAAAGCTCAGAATTACATAATTAGTAATAATTACTTTTCCAAACCCCGACCCTATATATATATATATATATATATATATATATATATATATATATATATATATATATATATATATGTATATATTGTGTGTGTGTGTATTATATAATTAAATATAGTATATATATATATATATATATATATATATATATATACTATATATATATAGATACACACACACAAACAGTTCATATAGCTGTACGCTTCATAGTACCTATCAGGGGGGTATCCAGAAAAAGACATACGTATATCAAACCACAGTTAATTCTTGTAGATGGCGTTTCGCAATGTCACATTATATTACGAAGTTTTCAATTTTCAAAATAACTTAAAAAACTCATGAAAAATTCAAAAGACCACTAAAATGACGCAGGCATGGCCGATCTGATATATAAAAAAAAATAATAACTGAAGCATCTAAAAAACAGGTGAATAGAGGATAACGAGTGTTTAAGGAGGGGATGGAAGTAGTTGGAATCAGGATGAACTCTAACGCAGTACCTTGTTCACTTGATAAATAACTACAATCCTCTTGTTAAACAGCCAGACAACCTCCGCACAACTTTATAGCATGAGTGATAATTTGTTAATATTTTGGTCTGCATATCAACCTAAACTTACCTTCTTTGTTTTTCATATTTTTTTTGCTTCTTTTTTTTTTGCTTCTTTTTAACTCAGATTTGGTAGGTCATGCCCGTTTCCTTTATTAGTGTTTTTACAAATTTAATAAGCTTTTAAATTTAAATTTCGTAAATTGCAGTGGAAATGCAATGTGACAATGCGAAACGCCTTTTCCGGGATCCCCTTGAAAGCTATATATATATATATATATATATATATATATATATATATATATATATATATATATATATATATATATATACATATATTTATATATATATATATCTATATCTATATATTATATACTATTATATTCATATATATATATTATATTAAATTCATCATTCTTACACAATTGTTCTGTGCATTAATACAATTACTGACAGGCTCTCATTGACACCATCCAATTTCAGTGAGAGCTTGTGAGTATATAATATATATATAGATATATATATTCGTTAAAAGCAATTGCTTTAGTGGCATCAATAAGTTTCTTGCAGGTATCTTCATACCGACGAAGTTTTTTCCGATTCTCGTTCGTCAATTTCTGGTGAAATATACGCAGACTTCCTTCTTCCATTTATTGAATTTTGTCACGACAGCTGTTTTCGCCTTATGGCATTATCAAGCGACTACTGACTTACATCTGACCTTTCGGCCCATTTATCTCATCGTGTGGGAGGTATGACCTCGAGGTATGGGTACTGGTTAGTCTAGGGATTAACAGCTTAAGGGCGTTGTTTTAGTTACAAAGAATATAAGGACATATGTACTGCGACAATAAGAGTGAAAGTTTAAACAGTGGTTAAATAAATATTCAAAATACAATGCCATGTGCTAGAGTTTTCCTTAAATGTATGGTTTATTAATTTTAATATGTTACATGTTGGTTTTAGATAAAAATTACAAAAATACATACAGGAATGAAAATGAATATAGAATCTAAATACGGGAGTACAAATATATGTATATATTTTATAGCATGCATAAAGGTACAAGAGATAATTTCTGTTTATACATAAATGTGTATGATTTAAATTTGAGTGTGTGTGTGTGTGTGTGTGTGTGTGTGTGTGTGTGTGTGTGTGTATGTCCAAAATGGTCTACGTTGGTTAACGGTTGCTGATTCGTGTTGGGCGGGGTCTCAGCGACCTGAGTAAGGATGTTACTTGACTTTCGCTGACGCTGGTCTTCTCATGCCTTCCAAGGGGCGCGATGTTCTCGGTGGATTGGGGTTGCCGCGCTCGTCTGGTCCCTGTTGGCTTGGGGTATTCCTTCTCCTGCTGGAGGGGAGCTGTATGGTCCGATTCTTGTTGGACGTTCAAGGTCGGCTTCTGAATAGCGATGCTCACTGCTTCCGTTATTAAGAGGCGACCGTAGTTGTCTTCTCTGTGTACGACCTGGGTGCCTTCTATGAGCTCTTGTAGAGATGGCTTCCTGTCGTGAACATCTATGTAATGTTGATGGATGGCCCTTGATTTCTATGAGCCATCCAGGACGTCTCCGAAGGGTCGTTGTAGTGTGCCCGATGTAGTTTTGGCTGTGAGGTTTACACACCTCCTCTGGACAAGTAAATTTGTAAACTACATTCGTGCACATCTCCTTCGGTCCCCCCGGAGCGGTGCTGTTCTTCATTATTAAGGCTGCTACAAGGTTGGGCTTACTATATATCCTGAGGCTTATTTTATGGTAAGGGGCTTTTGGGGTTACGCCTCTGTTTATTATCCCGCGTAGTGTGCAGCAATCCTCCTTGTATGCAGACCCATAATGTACACGATGGTAAATAATCAAGTTTTCCTCGTTTTTCGCCATGGTGTTGGGTTGGTAAATTCGTCCATTTTCTTTTTTATTGCTGCTTCGATAATTTGATCTGCATACCCGTTTGTTTGTCAGCAGTTGGCGAATTCGGTCGAGTTCGTTATGTATATCTTTCCATGAGGAGCTGTGTGTGAAGGTTCTGTTGACATACGCACTCACGACAGACTTTTTCTTATATGCGGTCCGGGCACTTCCCCACGTGCGTTCAAGCAACGCCACGAGCGTTCGTTGCTTTCGTATAAACGGTCGTCCGTAAACACTGTCCTTCTTGTTGTTTTACCAGGACATCAAGAAATGGCAAAGTCTTCTGCTGGCTGTGCTCTGTGGTGAAGTTGAGCACTGAGTTTCTTTTCAGAGCATCTGCTAGTTTTTTTGGTATCTTCAGGCTCTTTTAGTGTGACGAATATATCGTCGATGTACCGCCCATAAATCCTAGGTTTTAGATGTTCTCTAAAGGTCCTTTCTTCGACGGTGGCCATGTACATATTTGCAAAGAGGACCCCTAGTGGGATCCCATGGCGACTCCGTCTACTTGTCGAAATAATTCCCCCTGATGAGAGAGGAAAGGGGCTTCTGTAGTGCTAGCTTTCAGCATCTCTCGGAGGACATCTTCGGAAATGGGCAGCGGGTTCTTCTCGGACCTGTATACACGATCAAGAATGATGTCGATCGTTTCTTCGACGGGAACGTTCGTAAACAAACTCTCCACGTCGAGTGAGGCAATGTCGTCTTCTGTCCTTTTTCCTGTAGGAGATCAATAAACTCCACCGCTGATTTCAGTGAATATGCACCGGGTATGTAAGGTACCAGCAAATCATTCAGGACTTTCGCTATCCTATAGGTTGGGGATGTCCTCTGAGAGATGATGGGCCTTAGGGGGTTGCCTGCCTTTGTGTGTTTTCACTGTTCCGTAGCAGTAACCGGGCCCATAGTCTCCTTTTACCTTGGGGAATTTTACGACGTCTTGCTGATTGTTGGCCCTAGTCACAAGCCTCGACACTTTCTTTCTGAGGTCCTCGGTGGGGTCTTTTGTCAAGCGTTGGAATTTGGAAGTGTCCAGGAGGATCCTATCCATCTTTTCAAAATAATCACTTTTCTTCATCACTACGTACACTGATGATTTGTCACCTTTCCGTATGATGATGTCTGGGTTGCTACGTAGTTCTTTAGCGGCTTCCCTCATCTCCTTGGTGATTATTGGCTTTCGGAATGTCCTCTCTGTCGTCCTGCTTCTCCAACAAGTTCATCAATGACGGTAGGTGTTAGTTTCTAGCTTACCATCATCTCGGAGGTTGTAAAAGTCGGTCTATAAGGGCCTCCGTTTTCTATTCTTTGGCTTCAGTGTGTGGTTTCTTGGCATAGTGGCACTGCAGTCCCAGGTTCAGGAGGACCTTTGATGGGGGCTAAGGTCGATTCCAGCCAGGTTGACGAAGCATCTTTGTGTTCCTCACTTCTCACGGGGCCCCCTGAAGGATGAGTAGCTTCTTGTTGTGCTCGTTGTCACCACCTGTCTGTATTTCCTCTTCTCTAACTCAAGCAGGTCACGATGCTTTTTGTTGGTCATCTAGTGGCTGTTAATGCAGAAATCTTCCCAACGTTTTTCTCTTCTCAACTTCAAGTTGCTGGATTCTTGCTGCGGATTCTTCTATACGGTGTCGGAGTATCTTCTCTACCTCCCTCCATCGTGTCCATGCCCGGCCACTTCTTCCAATACTTTTAGGGCATAGTTTTTCTCTAATACAATTTTCGTTAAAAGCAATTGCTTTAGTGGCATCATAAGTTTCTTGCAGGTATCTTCATACCGACGAAGTTTTTTTTCCGATTCTCGTTCGTCAATTTCTGGTGAAATATACGCAGACTTCCTTCTTCCATTTATTGAATTTTGTCACGACAGCTGTTTCGCCTTATGGCATTATCAAGCGACTACTGACTTACAATCTTGTTGTTTTTGATTTAGCTGACCTTGTGTCAGCACGGGCTCTTGCTCACAGAGCAGCCCGTAAATTACAATCTGACCTTTCGGCCTATTTATCTCATCGTGTGGGAGGTATGACCTCGAGGTATGGGTACTGGTTAGTCTAGGGATAACAGCTTAAGGGCGTTGTTTTAGTTACAAAGAATATAAGGACATATGTACTGTCGAACAATAAGAGTGAAACGTTTAAACAGTGGTTAAATAAATATTCAAAATACAATGCCATGTGCTAGAGTTTCCTTAAATGTATGTTTAAAATTTAATATGTTACATGTTGGTTTTAGATAAAAATTACAAAATTACATACAGGAATGAAAATGAATATAGAAATCTAAATACGGGGGTGGTTACAAATATATGTATATATTTTATAGCATGCATAAAGGTACAAGAGATAATTTCTGTTTATACATAAATGTGTATGATTTAAATTTGAGTGTGTGTGTGTGTGTGTGTGTGTATGTCCAAAATGGTCTACGTTGGTTAACGGTTGCTGATTCGTGTTGGGCGGGGTCTCAGCGACCTGAGTAAGGATGTTACGTGACTTTCGCTGACGCTGGGTCTTCTCATGCCTTCCAAGGGGCGCGATGTTCTCGGTGGATTGGGGCGCGCTGTCTGGTCCCTGTTGGCTTGGGTATTCCTTCTCCTGCTGGAGGGGAGTATATGGTCCGATTCTTGTGGACGTTCAAGGTCGGCTTCTGAATAGCGATGCTCACTGCTTCCGTTATTAAGAGGCGACCGTACGGTCGCCTCTTAATAACGGAAGCAGTGAGCATCGCTATTCAGAAGCCGACCTTGAACGTCAACAAGAATCGGACCATATACTCCCCTCCAGCAGGAGAAGGAATACCCAAGCCAACAGGGACCAGACAGCGCGCCCCAATCCACCGAGAACATCGCGCCCCTTGGAAGGCATGAGAAGACCCAGCGTCAGCGAAAGTCAAGTAACATCCTTACTCAGGTCGCTGAGACCCGCCCAACACGAATCAGCAACCGTTAACCAACGTAGACCATTTTGGACATACACACACACACACACACACACACACAACTCAAATTTAAATCATACACATTTATGTATAAACAGAAATTATCTCTTGTACCTTATGCATGCTATAAAATATAAAATATATACATATATTTGTACTCCCGTATTTAGATTTCTATATTCATTTTCATTCCTGTATGTAATTTTGTAATTTTTATCTAAAACCAACATGTAACATATTAAATTTTAAACATACATTTAAGGAAACTCTAGCACATGGCATTGTATTTTGAATATTTTATTTAACCATGTTTTAAACTCCAACTCTTATTGTCGCAGTACATATGTCCTTATATTCTTTGTAACTAAAACAACGCCCTTAAGCTGTTAATCCCTAGACTAACCAGTACCCATACCTCGAGGTCATACCTCCCACACGATGAGATAAATAGGCCGAAAGGTCAGATTGTAAGTCAGTAGTCGCTTGATAATGCCATAAGGCGAAACAGCTGTCGTGACAAAATTCAATAAATGGAAGAAGGAAGTCTGCGTATATTTCACCAGAAATTGACGAACGAGATAATATATGTATATATATATATATATATATATATATATATATATATATATATAACGTGTATGTGTAACTATAGACAACTGTTATGGACGATCTTATGTCAGTATGT
>NC_061096.1:9352869-9355369 GCF_015104395.2 Macrobrachium nipponense
TTAAGTCTTGGTTTATTTAAACTTGATGCTTTCATAATGAAAAAAGTTGTAGATAAATATAAGCAACAAAATTAATATATTCAGTTTTTACGTTTTGGACTATTAAGATACTTTGTAATTTTTGGTTAGGGTCAAATCTGTTTAGGTTTGTGACCGTGTGATATCCGATAATTCTGGATTATCTCTTTTAATTTTTACCCTTTTGACAATTAACCATCTGGTGTTCTTGATCTTGTTGTGTACCTGAGACCTTTCTCTCCAATTGTATTTCATTAGCTCCTCGACAATGTCTTCGTAAAGACGATAGCACTTGGATTTCTGACTATCATTTTCCTGTGGTATTCGCTTATTTAATGAAGTCACGTGTATCTAATGTGATTTTTTAAGCATAATGGAAACCACACGCAACTTCTATGCCTTTTCTGTGAATTTTCCGAGCCTTGTTCTATTCGTGACATCCTTCTGTAATGCACTTATCATCGCTCACAAACTAAAACTCCGACTTAACTTTCTACGGAAGTGTATGAACGAGCAAGTGATGCCCAAGTCGATTTTACCAGTGAGAATTCTTCGTTTAGCAGAGCAACCTTTCGACGAGTTTCAATGCATCATACTTCAGAAACACATCGACATCACAAAAGTGGAAGTAGATGATGCGTTTCGTACACTTAGAAGCAGACGGTATGGCTTTAATCAGACGGTTCCTGTCGATTGGAAGAATCGGATGCTGGATTATTGCTACGGAAAATTGAGAAAGTGCTGCAACTGTCTTGAAAGGAAGCTTCAATTCAAGCTGAAGAATCTTATTGCTGAAAGCGACTGGACTAAGCTTGCCAACGTAGACTTCATGATTAATTTATCAGACAAACCAGTGGATAGTGCTACGGCAGTGGCTTTGGGATATGGGTTAAGCTTTAGCATATTCAATGGTAACCTGGAATGTGTCGACATTTCAAAATCCTTTTGTTATTTGTAAAGGTATTGTGTATGGTGCTATGAGTAAACCTTCTCCCCCTAATGTACCCGTGAGATTTCTCCAGGCTTTTAAGAAAATTAAAGAAGACGAAACAGTGAAAGTGACAAAAGCAGATAAATCTAATGTCAATTGGTAATAATGAATAAAAGTGACTATATAAGTAAAATAATGACATTGCTAAATGATATGATACTTATACGAAACTGAGGTCTGACCCTACACAGACAGTGAACTCCCATTTTAATAAACAAATTAAATCCATTTTGAAAGGCTTGGATATTTATTTAAACAATTTACACCGCGATGCGCCTCCCTACCTTAAATGTATGGTTTAGTCAAAACACACAAAATCAATAACCCTATCAGACCAATCATCAGTTCAGTGGGCTCAGTTATGTATAATTTATCTAAATGGCTTGTAAAAATTCTTACTCCTTTGGTAGGAAACATTTCTAACACGAATGTTAAAAACAATGTTGATTTTATAAAAAAAAAATTGAACAGTTTAAATTTGAATTTTGATTTTAGTATGGTTAGTTTTGATGTTGTCTTTTTATTTACAAAAGTGCCTGTAGATGACTTACTTGAATATTTGGAGGATGAATTAGAAAGTCATGTCATTCCCTTAAGTGTAGCAAACCTCATTAGTCTCATAAGGTTATGTATCAAAGAGTAGGTTTTGTTTTAATGGGGAATTGTTTGTACAAATGTTTGGTATGGCTACAGGTAATCCCTTATCTCCTGTCCTTAGCAATATTTACATGGAATTTTTTTAGACAAAACTCTTACCAAGAATTTTGCCCCAAAAAGTTATATGGTTTACGTATGTGGATGATATTTTCTGTATTTGGCCAGTTCACGAAAATCTCCAGGAATTCCTCAATAATCTCAATAATTTAGTCCCTTCTATAAAACACTTACTGTAGAGGATGAAAGAAATTGTAATTTGAATTTTCTTGATGTAACTGTTCATAGAAATGATAGAAATTTCACCTTTTCAGTCTTTCGAAAATCAACTAACATTGCCTCTTTTGTTCATTACTACTCCAATCACCATCAAAATGTTAAATTCTCTGTTTTTTCTGAGTTGTTCCTAAGGGCTTTACGTTTCTGTAGCCCGCAGTTTATTGACGCAGAAATTAAAACTATTTATGATATTGCATTAAAACTTAAATACCCAAGGACTTTTGTAGATGTGGCATGGAAAAGAGCTAGAAAAACATTTTATTCAACTAATGACAAACTGAATTTAGTAAGTATAACAATTCTAAAATTACCCTATGATGAAAGGTTTTTAGATATTCCTAGAATTTAAAGCTTTTTAACATAAATGTGTTTTCAGTAATATTAATGTCAAGAGTTTAGTAATAAAAAAAATTCTCCTAAAGATCTTCCAGGCTGCATATATGAAATTACTTGCAAAAAGTGTGATAAAGTCTATTACGGACAGACCGGTAAATCTCTTTCACAACGTCTCAAACAGCATCAATATTCTGCGAGAACTAGGCAAATATCGAATGCATT
>NC_061096.1:9360369-9367869 GCF_015104395.2 Macrobrachium nipponense
TAAAAATATTCAGTATAATTATTCTCAATAGGCAGGTAACAGAAATTACTGAAGAAGTATGGGATTTAGAAATCCAATAAAATGTTTTTCGTTCATTACAATAATGAATCTGACAGCGTCTACATAAAAATTTGATCAAAGATTTTGCGGCACTATGGCATTCCTGTAAATATGTAAATCTAACCAAAATTATTCATGAACGAAGAAGCTACAAAGTTAGCGTTGATTGGAACTTGTCAAATGAATTTGCAGTAAATAGGAGGGTGCTACAAGGGACTATTATTCCACCTCTGCTGTTGCTCCTCAAACATTTTATACTAAAAACAAGGGACAGGAAATGGAAGAGAAGATTCAAACTGGAGTAACATGAGAGACGTTGAAAAAACACCGGAAGATTTACAAAGTCTGCACAGTAGAATGCATTTATATTTGGAGAAATAGAAATAAATAAAATCTAAGAAAACACAGATCATGAAGAGAGAGAGAGAGAGAGAGAGAGAGAGAGAGAGAGAGAGAGAGAGAGTAGGCACAAAGGTATAAAATACTACTAGATAGAGAGAGATTTTAGGAGGAAGAATCAATCAAATTATCAGGGGCAATTATATCCTATAGTAGATTCACATCAGCAGAGCATCTGGTGCCTAGGCCAGTCCCTTACGACTCTCCTGATTGGCTGTTGATAAGGTAATGACAAGGCTGGAAACTCTCAGTCTCTCGCGAGAGTTCACATAGGCAGGACGTATGTTCCACCTCTCCTGTTGGATGCGTCTTTCTAAATATATCCCTCAGGAGAGGTGATCCTGCCTATGTGAACTCTCGAGAGAGACTAAGAGTTTCCAGCCCTGTGATTAGCTTATCAACAGCCAATCAGGAGCGTCGTAAGGGAATGGCCTAGACATCGGATGCACAGTTAATGTGAATCAACAATAGTAGAGGTTCTCTTGAGTATGAATTATTGATAGATCTAAGAAGACAAATCAAACGAGGAGCTGGCTGAATAATGTTTGGCAATGTAGATGAGGTAGTAATGATATGGAGAGAAAGATGGCTTGGATATGTTGGATATGTCGTTCACGCAACTCCTGGGAGGGTAGAAATACGTGACGATGCGAGACTCAGAGGAGTTGGGTTATCGAAACCTGCTTGAGGGAGGACTAGGAGAAAATCGGTTACAGAGCAGTGGAGATTTGTGGAAGGTAAAACTCAAAAAAGGCATGCGGCACAATTATATAGATGCCCTTTGCATTAGGCGGCGCTGGAATCGACGATATATATATATATATATATATATATATATATATCTATATATATATATATATATATAATATATATATATATATACACACATATCCACAGGTGAAAAATAAGAGACAGGGTGTAGGTCCTGACCGGTTTCGGCTTTATTTTCAAGCCATTGACAAAGGACTGATACATAGTATTAGAATTCACGAGTATATATACTACAAAGACAGTACTGACGAACATACACACAACAGTTTGAGACTGCAGATCCACCCACAGGCAGGTGTCAAGGTAGGAGTGGCTTTCAAAAATCATTAGGCTAAATTTACAATAAATTCTCAAGGGATACTACCGCTTAGGGTACAAGTCCATACCTGACAGGTGTCAGGGAGGCGGGGTTGAACATCTCATTACCACTACTGCCCCCTTTACTGTGTTTACAAATATAATAATCTATTTTTCATATATCTCTACAGCCAACCTTAAAATTTAAACAGTTTACAAATTTCTTTTGATATTAAAGGATCAAGTTTATACATTCCTTGAACTGATGTTCATATTATTGTTTGTAACTTTCTTTTATAAAACTAGACTTCAAATGATATTCCTTTCCAATGCATTATTAGAACACACCAGCTTTTTTGCCCCTTCCCAGTTAATAGCATGATTGTTCTCACTAACATGTACAAATATACCACTATTTCCCTGTGCATATCTCACACATTGTTTATGTTGTTCTATTCTTTTTCCAGTGCTTTCCCCGTTTGACCAATGTAAAAGTTGTCACAAGACTTACACGGGATTTTATATACACATTTTTTAGCATTGCCGGGGAGTTCTTAATAATACCTGTTTCATTGTTTTATTGTTTTAAAAACTACATTAACACCAAAATTCTTCAGATGTGGGATATCTTTCATATTACTATTATAAGGTAGTACAAGCAAATTTTTGTTGTTGTAAGGTTCTTTTGATTTTGATACATGGTCTTTTTTTGCCGCTTTTTTAATGCATTGTTTAGTACATTATCTGGAATATTTCAGTTTCTTGCCTGTATTCTGAATCTTATCTGTTTCCTCATCTATATATTCTGGGCTACATACCCGTAGTGCTCTTAAAAACATGGGAGCAAACACTGATCTTTTAAACCTTATTGTTTTGTCCAGAATAGAAATGTACATAGGAAGAAATATTAGTAGGTTTTCTGTAAATACTATACTTAAAACCCACTACTATTTCTCCGTATGAGGACATCCAAAAAAGGGTAGGCATTCATCTTTTTCTATTTCCATAGTAAATTTAATTGATGGTACTTATTGATTTAACCTGGCAAAAAAAAAAAGTTATTTACATCTTCATTCCCTGGCCATACACAAATTATGTCGTCAACATATCTAAACCAAGGTACATTGCGTGGAATTATATTATTTAAAATTTTCTTTTCAAAAAATTCCATGTATAAATTACTTAGCACTATTCTGGACAAATCAATAAGGTTAAAAGATCAGTGTTTGCTCCCATGTTTTTAAGAGCACTACGGGTATGTAGCCCAGAATATATAGATGAGGAAACAGATAAGATTCAGAATACAGGCAAGAAACTGAAATATCCAGATAATGTAATAAACAATGCATTAAAAAGCGGCAAAAAAAAGACCATGTATCAAAATCAAAAAGAACCTTACAACAACAAAAATTTGCTTGTACTACCTTATAATAGTAATATGAAAGATATCATCTGAAGAATTTTGGTGTTAATGTAGTTTTAAAAACAATAAAACAATAAAACAGGTACTTATTAAGAACTCCCCCGACAATGCTAAAGGATGTGTATATAAAATCCCGTGTAAGTCTTGTGACAACTTTTACATTGGTCAAACGGGGGAAAGCACTGGAAAAAAGAATAGAACAACATAAACAATGTGTGAGATATGCACAGGGAAATAGTGGTATATTTGTACATGTTAGTGAGAACAATCATGCTATTAACTGGGAAGGGGCAAAAAAGCTGGTGTGTTCTAATAATGCATTGGAAAGGAATATCATTGAATCTAGTTTTATAAAAGAAAGTTACAACAATAATATGAACATCAGTCAAGGAATGTATAAACTTGATCCTTTAATATCAAAAGAAATTTGTAAACTGTTTAAATTTTAAGGTTGGCTGTAGAGATATATGAAAAATAGGATTATTATTTGTAAACCCAGTAAAGGGGGCAGTAGTGGTAATGAGATGTTCAAACCCCGCTTCCCTGACACCTGTCCAGGTGTGGACTTGTACCCTAAGCGGTAGTATCCTTTGAGAATTTATTGTAAATTTTAGCCTAATGATTTTTGAAAGCCACTCCTTCCTTGACACCTGCCTGTGGGTGGATCTGCAGTCTCAAACAGTTGTGTATGTTCGTCAGTACTGTCTTTGTAGTATATATACTCGTGAATTCTAATACTATGTATCAGTCCTTTGTCAATGGCTTGAAAATAAAGCCGAAACCGGTCAGGACCTACACCCTGTCTCTTATTTTTCACCTGTGATATGTGTGATAAATGAATCACGTGCTAAAGTGATTATAACATATATATATACATATGTGTGTGTGTGTGTCTGTGTCTGTGTGGTGTGTGTACACACACACACACACACACACACACACACACATACACACACATATATATATATATTTTATATATATATATATATATATATATATATATATATAATATATGTGTGTGTGTGTGTGTGTGTGTGAGAGAGAGAGAAGAGAGAGAGAGAGAGAGAGAGAGAGAGAGAAAATATATGTTTTGCGGTAATTCAATACGAGAAATTCATTGCTTAGGTAATACTATAGTCTGGGTTTCTTGTGGTAAAAACGCTCTATAGCAAAGCACTGCATTTTCCATTCAAAGCAATTTTCTATCACGTCCATAGGTATGTTAAGTAATTCTATTATACAGAAAGTCTCCAGGGAAGCATTAATACGGTTCCCGACAAAGGGATGGGCGCTTACCTGATTATCATTTCACAAATGTCATTTAAACTGAACTACTCCTAAAAGCGAAAAAGTGTTTTAACATTGGAATGTTATTCATAGAAGCAAAAAAATTTCCCCTTATCTGGGACCATAAAGTGGTAAAAGTCTCCCGTCGCTAACCGGAATATCTACAAACTTTCAGACCAGTTCAGAATATTGAAAGACTATGGAGCTTCGGGCATTATTATACTTCTCATTATTACTGTTCTTGAGTGAGCTTTTTTAAGATCAGCTCTCACAAGATGATGATGCAAAAATACAGATAAACACTTGCTCGAAAACCTATATTAACCTGAGGCAAGTTCTTCTCAATGAGACAGACTGAAGGTAAGGATTCTTCATGGCAAAAATCCACTCGTTTCCTGACATCTACCTCTAACACAAGGTTTCATACTTCCGGCTCCCGAATAACGGCCCATTTTATAAATCTCCAAATGGACTGGCTGGCCTGGGGACCATACCAACCTTGGGTGAATTGCATTCAAGATTTTGTGAAACAACAGACTTTTGCACATGGGTGTTGCTAGCTAATTAATTTCGTGATATTTATTTACAGTGATGTTGCCTTATTAATGATAGTTTATTAAGGAGTATTTTAAAATTAAATTATCAATATATTCATTAATTAATTTCAGATATTTTGTCAGTTGTGTTTCATGTTTCATGCTAGTGAAAAACAAAATCCTGAAACTGTTAAGAATATGAGATTTTTAAGTGTGTACATAAATACTTTTCTCGTGTTCTACAGTTTTAGAGCTTCACATAATAGTAAAAAGCCTTCAATTTGAGGATGTTAAAAGCCTATGATAATAAGCTACCAAATATTATACTCCTGAAATCATTTGGGATTTCGAAACTTTTTTTTTACGCCGTATTAATAACCAGTGCGTGCGAATGTGCCTGGGACGTTTCTTATTAATTAATAATTACAAACAGTCGAATTGCAGATAACCACCTTATCTACTGCAAAACCTGCTACATTATTAATGATGAGCTAACCACACTATTTTGATAAAAAAAATTTATCATAAAAGTTCTGGTTCCATAATGAAAAAAATAATGAAGACTCTAACGGTGCTATCACAGCAATAAGGGGATATAAGGATGACTGAAAACAAATTTAGCATTCCATTTTAATGTGGTCTGGAAGCTTTGAAGTTAACACACTTCTTTTCAAGTTAGCGCAGTGCAAATGGTAATGACAAACGTAGTTCTGCTGGCACCCTATATAGACTTTACTTATGGCGTTAACTAACACTACTAAAAAACGTAAGGAAGAGAAATGGGAGAGAAAAAAAAAAACAACGGGATTATGAGCTACTCGAATAATGGCAGTGGCACTATGCCCCCGCTGTGTCATATATCAGAGAATTTCCGGCAAGATTAATTTAATTTTACGGGGGCTGGTGAGACAAGTTGAGCCCCAAAAGGACACGAAGCAGCCAGACAAGCAGAGACAGCGGAGTTCTCTTATGAATGCCCCATACGACAGAAAATGAAGGTCTCGAATTGTCGTAATACTTTCAGCCATAATTGAGCCGAATAGACTGAGAGACAGACATACTGCTCAGAATGGATCATATTATAAAAACATACTACTAACATAAAAAAAAAAGTTTGTGGAATCAGAAAGAAAGACGTTTCCGGAGGACGGGTTACATGAGCAAAAGTAACAGTCAAACTGACACTGACAACCAAACAAATTGGTATAGATGAACTAGATGACGCCAGACAATGAGACTTAGAAGAAAAGCTTAATATCATCTGTTACGAAATAACAAGCATTAAAAAAGGTAAACTTATGACACGGAAGGCCAAATGACAATATAGTCAGATCTGTTCTACATTTCTTATCTCTTGTGTCATAAAATAAGTAGACAGCCTAGCAGGCAACGCGACATATTTTATGGGCGAGTTACATGAGAGAAAAATAAGATTTCGAAAAGACGTGTTATCATTTGTCACAAAAATTCGCAGGGCCCAGTGGCAGAGACAGAACGGCCCTTTGGAAACTTTATGAATTCTTACTGTCACACAAGGAACAGGAAAGATACTCGGAGACGTCTGAGCAAAAAGAGGACAGCCAGTTGGTGTCAAAACTGAAAAAGTAATTAATGATTTTACTTGAAAGTCAAATTATTCTGGAATACTTTCAAAATCTACGCTACTGGAATGAGCAGATACATATGCAAAACCCACATGAATATATACAGCCTACTATAAATATGTATATAGTGTGCAAGAGCAAGAATGTGACACAAATGCGTATGGATTTAATAAAGCAACAGAGAAATACAAATACCTAAAACAGAAACCTAAGTTACAAAATTAATTGGAAGAAACTCAGTATAACAGTAAATACTACCAAGACACGAAACATTGAGCACTTACTTCGTCCGCTCATGACACCAGGGAGTGGAAAGAAGGTAATATTATGGCGCCTATACCTTCTGGAGAGAGAGAGAGAGAGAGAGAGAGAGAGAGAGAGAGAGAGAGAGAGAGACTTGAATAAGACCTCGTCCTTGAGCCCAGTAACAGCGCTTCGTGGATTACGGTGCTTTTATTAAATCTTTATTACGTTCCAGAACCAGGTTTCTGTAAGGGCGGAAATAGCACAACGTCAGGCTCTTCGCGATGCAGTGCCAGACTACACTGACATTAAAAATGAAAGGAAAGTGAGAGAGAGAGAGAGAGAGAGAGAGAGAGAGAGAGAGAGAGAGAGAGAGAGAGAATCTGTCTCCCCTGTATGCAATATTGTGTGGCCCTTAAGCGACAGCGTTTGCAATATAAAGGGAGCATGGAATACGCTCTGGTGACTGATGTGTGTCGGATTATCCCTTTCCATATCATTATGATGATTCATACCAACATCAATATTACTGTTGCCAGTGTTGACGATAATGATAAGGAGGGATGCTAATCCTACCTGTGTATTCAGAATCGCAGCAAAAAGAGCATTAGATTACACACACACACACACACACACACACACACACACACATATATATATATATATATATATATATATATATATATTGATTATATATATATATCAATAGAGGGATCCACAGTAATATCCTTGTTTATCTAGATATAATATATTTAGGAAATATATACAAAGCTTAAAGCTTTCGTCCATCCTCCTGTGGACTTTTTTTTTTTTTGCTTAGTGATCAAGTCCACAGGAGGATGGACGAAAGCTTTCAGCTTTGTATATATTTCCATAAATA
>NC_061096.1:9372869-9380369 GCF_015104395.2 Macrobrachium nipponense
ATATATATATATATATATATATATATATATATATATATATATATATATATATATATATATATATATATGTGTGTGTGTGTGTGTGTGTGTGTGTGTAAAAGGCACTGGGCAACATTTGTAATAAGTGGAAATCAGGTCGATAACGAGTGACGTGAACAAGATTGGAATGCGTAAAAACAGTAAAGTGTCAATTGTTTATAGAAGCTTACAAACATTGGAACAGACGAGACAAGCTTACGCATCATAATATTATCGGCCGCATTGGTGAGATTGCGAGCGCGCAAATGACCTGGATTAGTTTGGAATCACATGACTGTGACGTCAATGCATTAAATAGGACGTGTACATGGTAAATGGAAACGCACGGAATAGACTAGCGTGCGTGCATTCGTGTGTTCAGTAACGTGTATATGTCCATACGTCCGTTAGAACAAATGAATGAGATATTATCTCTAGTATGGGAATTAATGGGGCAATTAGACGACGAACTGTCGTAGTGGTCACAAGAGACTTTGGAGATCCGAGAAGGCGCTAAGATCCATCGGGAAAGGTAAAGAACATTTAGAACAGTAATATTTATTTCAGAGGATTGAGAAGGGAAGTGTGGTGCGACACTTAATATTATTGACGAACTGTAACATTTCGTTGTCTGATAATTATGGTCACTTTATTTCAGATGGATTCTGTTGTTGCTACTTAAAAATGAATTCTCTAAACTTTTATATGACATGGGGATAATTATATACATGATGCTTTCGTGGAAGAGTAATGGTGATTTAATGATTTTCTGTGAGTTTTTTTTAATTCATTTTATTCCATATTTATGTTAATTATTTGAGAAAATTAAAAAATATTGTTTTGTATATTAGGGGCTGAATTCGCCTAAGACTTAATGATTAATTTCAGCTAGCTACAGGGATGACAGGAGATGGGAACAAACCAAGGTAGGTTTCGCTATCAGTTCTCTCCTTTTAGTTAAATGGGGTCTTTTACCCCTTAACGGGTTTGGTGTACGCGGTAAAGGGCAATTAGGCCTAAGGATTACGTTTCTGGAGAGACTGGGAATTATATAGGAGTCTGGAGATTAGGTAGATCTTAAGAAATAGTGATTATACTTATATGTGTTGGCAACTGTCCGTCTACTGCTGACAAAGATGTTGAAGTCAGCGAAATTCGAATAGTCAAGGGGTCAGCCAGCCTTCTAAAGGCAGTGGCATTGGTCATTGTTTATAGGTGGGACGAGGTTTTACAGCGGAGATTATGGTATCATAAGTAAATGGGGCGATCTTAAGGGGACTGAAGCGAAAGAATTACGCGCGGTCGTAAGCGTAACAAAATATATATGCGCTAATGCAAGAGCATACAACTTCAACGTGTTTAATGGGCCGTTCCTTAATGACGACGTAAGTGTTGAAGATTTCCTTTCATTTTTATTTTTCTTATGTTAATTTGCCCACAGGCGTACTTCATATTTGTATTTCATCAGCTTATAGAATTAGGAAATATCCTTTGATGGATTCTGCTGATTCTGAGACGCACTGACAGTCCAGTATTCCAGTAAAATGTGAAGAGCCGATGAAAATTATCAATGAAGGAAGCAAATACAAAGTTAATGCAGATGAATCTTAATTTTCTGTTAACAAATTAATTAATCATGTGCAGACTGAATAAGATTTGGAAATCAAATAGTCTGATATTCAATACGAAAATAAGACAATATACATAGTGCTATCTATATTGCTACACGGACAAAAATCATAATCTGACAATAAATAATTTTTGAAGGATTTTGACGATTTAGAGAATAAAGCTTTACGAAGAATCTTAAGAGTAAGATGGTGTCGTAGTCAGAAATGATACCTTAAGGGAAGTTACGAAGCTCTATATGTATATGAGATAATGCCTAAAGGGGAATGGCGATGGCTTGGATATGTACTTCCATGGCCACTGTAGACACTAGGGGAGTTAGAAACCCAGACCTACTTGGATGAGAGCCGAAACAGAAGACTCGAGACGATTGGAGATTTGATGTTGTGAGAGCAAAGGAAAGAAGAGAGAGGCAGAATTTTGTGTTACACGACAGAAGAGTCCATGATGGTAATGTTTGCAAGCACATGGCACAATAACGAAAGATGTGTCAAGAATTCTGCACAATCGAACTTTCTCTACACCATATAATCAAGGCCACGGTGGTCTTGGTATAATGCTGTATGAGCCGCAGCCCATGAAACTTTCAGCCGGCCGTGGCAGCCTGTGTTGTAGCGTTGCCAGATGCACGATTATGGCTAACTTTAACCTTAAATAGAATAAAACTACTGAGGCTAGGTGGCTACAGTTTGCTATGATTGATGACTGGAAGGTGGATAATCAATATACCAATTTGCAACCCTCTAGCTTTAGTAGTTAAGATTTGAGGGCGGAAAGAAAAAGACTTGCGGGCGGACAGACAAAGTCATCTCAATGCTTTTCTTTTACAGAACATCTGGGGGGAAAACGTCAGATGTGATACAATTTGCTGTACTAACCTATTCAGTCTCATAAACCACAATTAACTAAGAATGCATGAACACAGTGCAATGAAAGAAAAGACATCAATGATTCTGCATTAAATTAATATTGTGGGCAGAACCTTAGAATTTAATAACTAAGGCTAGATTAACTTCTTCAGTCACACGAACCACGAAAAGGTTTGACCGTTTCTAAAACAAGGACAGCACTTTGTGGATCAAAAGAGACGCTAAGGGTTCTGCATAAAAGGTATGATATTAAATATAGCATCAACAAGTAAGACCCTTGACTTGACTTCTTAAAACAGATTTTATTAATAGCCCCCAACTTATCATTGCTTCCCAAGAACCTGTCGAAGAACCAAAACGATCTTTAACATCAAATTGAAAAAAATGGGTAACTCATTTCTGTTCTATTATCTTTGGAATGTCTCACATAAGAACCTTTATTTTTTATGATTATCTGCTAAAAGAAAAAAAGGACAAGTTTAGGAAGACGCATAAAAATAAAATTTGAACACAACAAGTTATTACTGACAAACTGGAATTGCAAACCCCGCCCCCGACAACAAAGTGCATGCAAAATAATAATTACATAAAAAATCATATCACACAAGAGAAGTGGTCCAGTGATGTATTTAAAACAATGATGTAGGCAGTCTCCACTTTTGTCTATATATAACCTACCTTGTTCTGCAAATATATTCAAAATACGTTTATATATATATATATATATATATATATATTATATATATATATATATAGATAGAGAGAGAGAGAGAGAGAGAGAGAGAGAGAGAGAGAGAGAGAGAGAGAGAGCAAAACAAAGGTCATGTAAAGGCAGACAACACGCGACCACCGACCACTTACTTGTAGGGGATGGGTTGAGGGCCATTTGCTCTTGGATAAACTGGTCGTATCCGAATTTGTACATCATTAGACGATTGCCGAAGTGTTTTGCTCCGTTACGGATTTTGAGTTGATAATAACGTAGACGGAGGTTGGTGACAGGCATGATGATCCCGACGTTGATGGTAACGTCTGGGACCTCTTCCTTCTGCTGGTTCTTCTTCTGCTCAGCCTCCTGCTGCAACTGTTTGTGACGGTCCCGGAAGAACGTTTTCCCTTCCACTAGCGATCTCGAAGGCCAGCAGGCAAAGAGCAGGAGCACTGCTAGCAGGAGGGGCATGGCCACCCCATACCTGCTGCTCCGGCCTCGCCCACCGAACCACCACGTTCGCCAACACCATCTCCCCTCCATTGTGGTGGCCTCCGCCCCCACCCACCAGACTCAACGCCCACCGGCCGGATATGCGCCACGTCCACCAGTCTGAAAAAGGAAAAAGAGGGAAAGATTTTAGTTTTCACATCGTTCGTCTCTTCCTTCTCTTTCTTTTTTGTTCCCCCACATAAACGCAATCTCTACTCTGAAGGGTAAATGTGAGTAAAGAGGACGACGATGCTCCTCCTCCCGGTGGCTGAACCACAAGGCATCACGAAATAAGAGTGAAAAAAGAAGACCGAATGTTTCCTGACTCACACCTAAGAGGATTGGGGCTATGGTTACCTCACCCTTAATATGACGCTTGGCTCTCTGTGCTAACTAACATCGCAGTCACCCTTAACAAAGGGAACTGGTGACCGTTAATTATTTGAATAATAATAATATCCATATAAGTTGCCACTTACAGTACGCTCCTACGCATTGTGGGCGGAGGAGGTCCTTGAAACGGAATGAGAATTGCTAGGGGTTTAGCTACTGTTCTTTATCGTGTATTTCGTATCATTTATAGAAGTACTTACTTGTAATAATGTTTAGTCCATGGGCGCACTAAATTTCAATATTCATTTACAGAAATCTCCTAAACCGAACTGTCATCGAGACAATATACAATCCTTAAGCATACACTACATTCAGACGTTATATAAAATTTTCTATTTCATCTCATTAAAAGAAAGATGCATTGAGATCTGTCGTTTGAGAGTGCCTAAGAAATGGAAATCTCTTGAAGGTAGCTGATGAATATATCTAGGAATTAATCAATATTTCTGCCTGAGAAATGGAATTTCTTGAAGGTAGCTAATGAATATATCTAGGAATTAACCAATATTTCTGCCTGAGAAATGGAAGTCTCTTGAATGTAGCTGATGAATATATCTAGGAATTAACCAATATTTCTGCCTGAGAAATGGAAATCTCTTGAATGTAGCTAATAAATATATTTAGGAATTAAGCAATATTTCCGATTACTAAGTTTACTCTCAAACATTTCTTCATAGGGTTTCAATGAACAAAGGAAAAAAGCTTAGGTTCAATAGCTCAGTCGCAAGGCAAGTCACGTTACAGGGGGAAAATTCATTTGAAATCGGGGGATGTATGTTACTCAACGATACGCATTCTGACAGTGCAGCTGCGTGTGTCAGTCTAAACTCTAACCCTTTACCAAAGGGCTGTGGGGTCATTGAATATGAAGGTAAGGGCAAAATTTCTATATAAAATATAAGCTCTACAATATTTATTTGAATGTCGTATTAAATCTTGGAGATATACGTGTATGTGTGATATAAAATTATCTTCATTCAAGCGTCCAAAATTGTCTCGAAGATTTTTACGATAACTTATGATAATTTTTCTCCGAATGTTTAAAATCCAGTTACTATACATGCATATATATATAATATATATATAATATATATATATATATATATATATTAATATATACATATTTATTTATACTATTGTATTTTACATATGTATATAGCAACATATTTATGTATATATATATATATATATATATATATATATATATATATATATATATATATATATATATATATATATGTATGTATTTGTGTGTGTGTTTGTATGTATGCAGCGAGATATTAAGCTAACCTTCACGCGAATGAAAATTATTATATACGTTTTTACATTCGTATGTTTCCAGTGAAAGAACAAATAATGAGAACGATAATAAAAATGTATTAATAAACGCGTCAATTAAGAATGGAGAGTGATTTTATTTGAGCATATCCTACATCTCTCTCTCTCTCTCTCTCTCTCTCTCTCTCTCTCTCTCTCTCTCTCTCTCTCGGTCTCTCTCTCTCTCCCCCCACCTGTATTCCCATTACATTTTAATTTCCTTTTATTCCAAAATGGATATGATCTAGTTTTTGCCTCCCAGTGAAAAACGAACGTGGAAATGTAAATTAACGCTTTTGGAGAGTGTTCGCTGTCTTCGTTTCCAATTGCACAGAGTGCATAAAAATGCTGTTTTGCTTAGTAGGCAGTGCTTTTCAAAGACGCCGTTTTATCTGCCTTCTTTTCGTTCCCTGTGTATGCAAGGGCATGAATAAAATATATGTTTAGTGAAAGGCGGACGGTTAATAAATGTCTGGATAATGAATATATATGTGTATATATATGATGTATATACATATATTTGTAAATGACTCAAAATCTTGAAGTGTACTGTTTTCAAAATACTCAAAATCCGAGGGCCTCGGTTTGCTTTATATTTAATTGTTTCCAACCAGCAAGTAGATAGACAGATGAGAGAGAGAGAGAGAGAGAATCCACACGAAACTTCCACCTTTAAGACACATTGACATTCACGACTCTTCACGTCATTTCAAAAATGGCCTTAAAATGACGCCCTATTTTTCACCATCTAATAAGGCTACCTTATTGGGTTCTCCCTAATGACCTTATTCTTGGAGGAACTTCCCTTATAACCGTTCGGTGTCCCTAAGATTTCCTATCGACATTTTTCCATCATTTTCCCGTTTGATTAAAAAAGAAATTCCCCGAAAGATTCTTCAACGTACCTACGTATGTTCACGAAAGCCAGAGATTTTTCTTAAAAGTTCTAGTAGCGATTAACTGGCCACCAACTGTACACACAACTGCATGAATTATGAAATTTAATTACATAACATATACATCCTAACCCATATTTAATTATAGCTGAGCTTTCCTCTTTGTTGCCTTTCTCTTTTGAGAGGGCTACTTCTCCCAAAAATAAAACACAAACCTCTTTCTAAAAAAAAATATTTTCTATAATAGAATAATTACGAAAGGAACTATATTACAGATACAGTAAAACTTGACTTAAAATCTATATGAAAGATTTCGGATCTATTTCTAGGTGTATAAGTAAATGCGCCAGTCTGCATACTGAATTGTGAGTTACCAGCTCAAGTTGAATAATGAGTTAGTAATAAAAGGTTTTACATAGATCGTTGTGAGAACAAGTACGGTTTACGAAGTAAAAATCAGGATTTACGGAACGACAAAATGAAAATATTTCAAGCTTCGGCAGAACTGTGGCGGCTGAACCTCTTCATGAATAGGTGGGACTACTACTCAATTTATGATTAGTGAAAATAAAGAATGAGCAAAAGAAGCCTACTTCACACAGGATAAAATAAAATGATTTGGTAAACTACAATGAACTTTCGAACTTTGTCTTAGGCTACGTGAATTCCTAATTTTATCGACTTTAGCTCACGTTGGAGGCCTAGACTTGGAAACTAACCATTGTCAGTAATGAAGAGTGTATCACATGGAGTAGAGTCTTGCTTGCAATAAGCCATGTTGCCCGCTAAGTTTATGTTAATCTTATTTAAGATCCTGCAGCGATGCCACATTAACAGATAACGTTCACTTTTCATTTCTTATATCTAGTTATATATGTATATATTTTTTGCTACAGGCGATACAGCATTGTGTTAACATACACAGATAGAATCAGAACTAAAGCAGTTGACCCATATACCTTAATGTACAACAATCCTAAAAATACAAAAATGCCCGCGGTTGAAAACAACTGTTATTTTAGGTGAAGATGAGGCCTGATGTTGTGTTTATTTTGCTTTATATTATAATTTATTAAAATAAAGTTTATTAAAACCTTTTACTTCAAAGACTTACATTAACTTGCATCAAATTTCATGAAAGACAACCGTGAAATCCTATTTGATGGTACTGGAGTAT
>NC_061096.1:9385369-9392869 GCF_015104395.2 Macrobrachium nipponense
TAGTTGTCTCGTTGCATCGGCATAAAATGGAGTACTGTACAGAGAAATTCTATATAGCTTGAATTTAACGAAATTCGGAACAATGTTACAAATCTTGCAGTAGTGTAGAAACTCTAGATCCAATTCAGCCTTGCGGAGTTTACGGGTAACTTTTTCCAAGCTCCGGACAACACCCAGTACTGCCGGAGAATAGCGCAGTCGAACCAGTGAGTGAAAGTTGGAGACTCCAGCAGAACGAGCCCGAATCAGGAACAGAACAGCCAGGACAGCGTTCAGAAGACCATGACGAAGTGGGAAAGAAGGACGTCTACGGAGGCGTCAGCGAAAAGACGGACAGCAATCACCCGCGATATATCACAGGAAAACAAAACAGCAATCGTTCGAGATATATTCTCAAGGAAGCAAGGGAGACGTCTTCTGGTAATTTAAAAAGGCTTTATTAAGCGACGTTTCGGGGTCCAGCCCCATCATCACGGCTGTAAAAAGGATTAATACACATAAATATAATAAAAAAGACTCATCCTAATAACTAACATACATTTAAAATTCATAGAAAACCTACTACAATGCTAAGAAAATTACCATATCAAGTGAAAGGGAGAAGACGAGTGACCAGAAGAAGAAGGAAAGGTTCCAAGTAAACATAGTTATGCCAGGTAAAGAGGGGTAGCGGTAGTTTGATTGTTTAATTTTGGAACTATTGTTTTTATGAAAAGCGATTCGAAAACAGCAAGCTCTTGAGGAGAAGAAGCCCGTGTAATGACTTTAAAGTGTTTGTATTCTATATTGAATTTGCATTTTTTTGAATGTTCACGAATGTTCGAGAATTCTGGTGAAGACAACCGGACACCTGTTCTATAACTCACCCCCTCCCCTGTGGCAATCAATGCGGACTTTAAGAAGCCTACGTGAGGGCCCCGGCCGGACATAATTTCCCAAACTACATTTGGGACACGAAAATAAATAGACCGCATTGGAAGTCAGAAGAGGGCTCAGCTTTTCTTTATATCTAAATAAAGACCCAATAGTTAATGGGTTTCTTAAGATTAGTTGGCTTTTTATGGCCGGACAATATTCACGTATTAAACGTTTAACTTTGGTATAAAACGTTGTATCACTGATAAACGGGACACTAGCAAAGAAAGGCATTCTAGGAGCAGTTGGTCTGTTATTTTTCTCTATTAATTTATTATTTAAAAACTTGGTTAGGTATTTGAAGAAAACCTTAGCTGGATAGCAGTTATCGGTGAAGTACTGTTGTAAAAGAGTAATCTCATTGTGAAATTCAGACCAGCCAGAGGAGATAGAATATGCCCTGTGGAAGAATGTATATAAAGCGTTTACTTTAAAGTTAAAACTACAAAAGCTGTAAAAATTTGTCCCTAGTCCAGTAAAAGTCTTTTTTCTAAAAATTGAGGTGTTAAAACCATCCGTATTACGTGACACTTCTATATCTAAAAAAAGAGAGCTTATTATCATTTTCATAATCAATTGTAAACTTGATATTAGGGTGGGCTGAATTGGCAAATTGTAAGAAGGAATCAGCTCTGTCTCTGTCTCGAAAAAGAATAAACGTATCATCAACGTAACGGCAGTAAAAGAGAGGATGATTAGCTAGAGGGCAATTGTCCAGCAACCGCTCCTCCAGTTCACACATAAAAATATTCGCAAAGACTGGGCCTAAAGGACTGCCCATAGCCATACCATCACTTTGTACATAAGACTTCCCATTGAAAATAAAGGCGGTGTCCTGCACTGCCAAAGTTAAAAGCTTCTTAAAATTGTCATAATTAAAACCATGAAACAGAACATCATTATTAGTGAAAATCTTGTTTAAAATAATTTGAATTGTTTCTTCCACAGGGATATTGGTGAACAAAGACTCTACATCTAGAGTTTCTACAGTACTGCAAGATTTGTAACATTGTTCCGAATTTCGTTAAATTCAAGCTATATAGAATTTCTCTGTACAGTACTCCATTTTATGCCGATGCAACGAGACAACTACTCGACCTAGAGATCAGGAGCAAGAACAGGATCATCAGACAATTATCCCAACAACATTCACAATTATTGACTAATGTACTGAGTAATTTTTCTATGTTAGATTGCATTATTTTTAAATACTTTTTTAATAAATCTATTAATACCTATGTTCTCCATGTTAAAAATGTCCACAAAAGGAAATTGTTTAATTTAGGTATTTACATTCCAAAATTTTCTAATAACAATGATGTTGTGTTCAATTATTCTGATTACCAACTCTCTGAAAGGGAGGAGTTTTTATTGTCGTTTGGACTAGAATATTGTTTACCCTGTTATAAACCTTCTTACTGCAAGTTTTTTGCTCCCCTGGAACTGCTATTCTCTCGTTTAGTAAACACTAATCTAATGATCAATGTGGAAAGCTTTCGATCACAGCTTTATACTATAGCCCATAAAACTTACAATAATTTAGTTACAAACTGGACACCTTTCTTTAACAAAAAGGACCTAGAAATTCTGAAAAATCTTGGAAAACAGGAAAACCTTATCATTATTAGACCGGACAAAGGTAGAGGTGTTGTTTTACTCAATAAGACTGATTATATACAGAAAGTTGAAAACATCCTAAATGACACTACGAAATTTCAGTGTTTGGGTAGTCCTGACTTTGCCACTATCTTCCGTTGTGAGGATAGAATCAATCGGTTTTTGAAATCTCTCTTGGATCAGGAAATTATTAACAATAATACGTATCAAAACTTGAGCAGCACTGGTGGTTCTTATGGTGTGATGTATGGCCTTCCTAAGGTACACAACAAGGAGGGTGTTCCTTTAAGACCGATTCTAACATCTTATGACGCCCCCAATTACAGGTAAATACCTAGTACCGCTATTAACAAAATTCTCTTATAATAATTATACCATTAAAAACGCTGAACAATTTAAAGAGAGAATATTGTCTCAAGATTCGGATCTTTTTTTATGGTTAGCCTTGTTGTAGAGAGTCTCTGTTCACCAGTATCCCTGTGGAAGAAACAATTCAAATTATTTTAAACAAGATTTTCACTAATAATGATGTTCTGTTTCATGGTTTTAATTATGACAATTTTAAGAAGCTTTTAACTTTGGCAGTGCAGGACACCGCCTTTATTTTCAATGGGAAGTCTTATGTACAAAGTGATGGTATGGCTATGGGCAGTCCTTTAGGCCCAGTCTTTGCGAATATTTTTATGTGTGAACTGGAGGAGCGGTTGCTGGACAATTGCCCTCTAGCTAATCATCCTCTCTTTTACTGCCGTTACGTTGATGATACGTTTATTCTTTTTCGAGACAGAGACAGAGCTGATTCCTTCTTACAATTTGCCAATTCAGCCCACCCTAATATCAAGTTTACAATTGATTATGAAAATGATAATAAGCTCTCTTTTTTAGATATAGAAGTGTCACGTAATACGGATGGTTTTAACACCTCAATTTTTAGAAAAAAGACTTTTACTGGACTAGGGACAAATTTTTACAGCTTTTGTAGTTTTAACTTTAAACTAAACGCTTTATATACACTCTTCCACAGGGCATATTCTATCTCCTCTGGCTGGTCTGAATTTCACAATGAGATTACTCTTTTACAACAGTACTTCACCGATAACTGCTATCCAGCTAAGGTTTTCTTCAAATACCTAACCAAGTTTTTAAATAATAAATTAATAGAGAAAAATAACAGACCAACTGCTCCTAGAATGCCTTTCTTTGCTAGTGTCCCGTTTATCAGTGATACAACGTTTTATACCAAAGTTAAACGTTTAATACGTGAATATTGTCCGGCCATAAAAAGCCAACTAATCTTAAGAAACCCATTAACTATTGGGTCTTTATTTAGAATATAAAGAAAAGCTGAGCCCTCTTCTGACTTCCAATGCGGTCTATTTATTTTCGTGTCCCAAATGTAGTTTGGGAAATTATGTCGGGGCCTCACGTAGGCTTCTTAAAGTCCGCATTGATTGCCACAGGGGGGTGAGTTATAGAACAGGTGTCCGGTTGTCTTCACCAGAATTCTCGAACATTCGTGAACATTCAAAAAAATGCAAATTCAATATAGAATACAACACTTTAAAGTCATTACACGGGCTTCTTCTCCTCAAGAGCTTGCTGTTTTCGAATCGCTTTTCATAAAAACAATAGTTTCCAAAATTAAACAATCAAACTACCGCTACCCCTCTTTACCTGGCATAACTATGTTTACTTGGAACCTTTCCTTCTTCTTCTGGTCACTCGTCTTCTCCCTTTCACTTGATATGGTAATTTTCTTAGCATTGTAGTAGGTTTTCTATGAATTTTAAATGTATGTTAGTTATTAGGATGAGTCTTTTTTTTATTATATTTATGTGTATTAATCCTTTTTACAGCCGTGATGATGGGGCTGGACCCCGAAACGTCGCTTAATAAAGCCTTTTTTTAAATTACCAGAAGACGTCTCCCTTGCTTCCTTGAGAATATATATATATATATATATATATATTATATATATATATATATATATATATATATATTGCACAAATGACGTTAATTAAAAGATGTCGTGAAGTGTCACATAGCAGCTATCTTAACGATATTCCCCATTTTTTTTAAAGAACTTGAATGTTACCTGGAATTTAATAATACAATGATGAAAAAACCCATAAAGTGCTGTATAATTAATACCAATGGTGTCTAGACTGGAATATTCTTCGAAATAACACGTGGACAACATGAAGAGATATGGGCAAGTCAAAAATTATATTTTAATTCCGGCGGACAGACGGAAAATAAATGCATCTTCAATAACATTCTGATACCTAGAACAACTGAATCAAATTTTATTAAAAGGAAGTTTTATTAAAGATACGAATAACACGAAAGGAACTGATAACTCAGACTCCTTTATGTGGCAAGGATATTTATAAAATATACACATTTTAAGGGTAGGCTCCACTTTGGGGGTTGCCGATCGTAAAAAATATTTGCCAAAAATACACTAATCAAGACAGGCTAATGAAATTTTCAGGCATTATTAGCACTATAATAATGCATATTCCCTGTGAGTTTTATCATCCTACAGGAAAAATTAATGATTTTATGAAAAAAAATGTGAAAAAACGGAAATTTCCGGCCCCTCGTACTGAAGGTTATTTGGTGATTGGTGAGAAACTACAGTCTTGAATAGAAATTTGGTCTGACGGAATGTTGGTATATCCACCTGGAACATGCACAAAAAAAATTATCAAAATAGAACAGTAAATAAGCACGTAATAACAAAAAAAAGAGCAACAACTTTGTAAGTTCAGCGAAAGCCCCGCCGAAATATCAGACTATAGCTAGGAAGAAATATTCAGGAAAAATTCAAATCTCGATTTAGGACAAAACCTTTTGAGAGTTTGTAGTTATTATGTCACTTGATAGCCTAAAACATCTAAAAATTATATTATTTAGGACAATCAATGAAAAAACCCCCCCCACCTTTTTTTTTTTTTTTTTTTTTTTTTTTTTTTTTTTTTTTTTTTTTTTTTGTTTTTTTTTTTTTTTTTTTTTTTTTTTTTTTTTTTTTTGAGGTGGGTTTTTTCTTTGATTGTCCTAAATAATATAATTTTTTAGATGTTTTAGGCTATCAAGTGACATAATAACTACAAACTCTCAAAAGGTTTTGTCCCTAAATCGAGATTTGAATTTTTCCTGAATATTTTCTTTATTCCTATCTAATAGTTCTGATATTTCGGCGGGGCTTTCGCTGAACTTACAAAGTTGTTGCTCTTTTTTTTGTTATTACGTGCTTATTTACTGTTCTATTTTGATAATTTTTTTTGTGCATGTTCCAGGTGGATATACCAACATTTTGTCAGACCAAATTTCTATTCAAGACTGTAGTTTCTCACCAATCACCAAATAACCTTCAGTACGAGGGGCCAGAAATTTCCGTTTTTTCACATTTTTTTTCATAAAATCATTAATTTTCCCTGTAGGATGATAAAACTCACAGGGAATATGCATTATTATAGTGCTAATAATGCCTGAAAATTTCATTAACCTGTCTTGATTAGTGTATTTTTGGCAAATATTTTTTACGATCGGCACCCCCCAAAGTGGAGCCTACCCTTAAGCATCAAAGCTGTCAAATACTGTGACAAGATATGACGTTAATATTCCATTAAAAATATCCATGGCTTGTTGTTTGATATTTCGATGGAAATGAGAATTTCAGAAACGAAATCTGTCGTTATTGTTCTTTTCCATTGTTGGTTTCATCTTACAGTACCCAACTCAAAAAGATGGTGCAAGTCTATTCTGTTATCATACTTTATTTATTATTTTTACCTTCCTGATATTTTTAACTCAAACGACAAGTGTTCTTGTCACTGTACGACTATGTTTCAGCTTTTTAATAATGTATTAGATACAAGAACGAATGAAACCGGTCAGATTGGTAGCTTGTATCATTCTCCCTGTGGCAAAGTTGCACATATAAATCAAGTGTCAGAGCGATTATAATCAGACATACACACATATTGAACTGATTAAAGGATATTTGTGGATTAATGTTAATGAATATTAAAACTGTCACCTTCTCTCTCTCTCTCTCTCTCTCTCTCTCTCTCTCTCTCTCTCTCTCTCTCTCTCTCTTTCCTGTCAAGATGGTTGTTTCAATTGTATTGCCCATTATTTTTGACATTTTATATTTAACCCCTTCTCACACCCCCATTCCTATCTCAGCCACCTCGAAAACTATGGATTAGCTTCTATTATGTGTTGTTTTCGGTTATTTTGACATTTGACCCCCTGCCCACAACCACCCCTTTTCCAGGTGGTAAGTCACATGTATACCAAGTTTTGTTGGGATTCCTCAACGTATTCCAGAGTTATTCTGGAACCAATAACTATCGCGTACATAATATTACATCCCTTATAAAAATAACATATATATATATATATATATATATATATAATATATATTATATATATATATATATATATATATATTATATATATAGATTTATATATACATATGTATATATATACATACCTTATAAAATAATATACCTATATATATATATATCTCTGCTACTTACTATCTGCCATATGTGTCTATAAATACTCCTAATATAACATATATATATGTACTATATATATATGATATATATATATATATATAATATATATTATTTATTATATACATATATATATATACTATATATATATAATATATATAATATTATTTTATACTATATATATATTGTATATATAAATATATATATTATATATCTAATATATAATTAATAATATATATATTATATAATATATAATTATATATATATATATATAATCTCCATAACACGAAGATGAGATATGTCAATACTGTCCACAGGAGAAAAGACAGAATAAAACACTCTAGCAGCTCGATAATTTCGCCTGGTGGAAGGCTAAATCATCGAACCACTAGAGTGTTTTATAGTCTCTTTGCTCCTGTAGACGATATTGACATATATA
>NC_061096.1:9400369-9417869 GCF_015104395.2 Macrobrachium nipponense
AATGTAGTGTTAACGGGCAGGACTTGAGTATGAACTACCTCAAACACAAATGTCATAAAGTAAACCATTTAGGAATCCCCTAGAACGGGTTTAGCCTTATTGCAAACGAGAGAAGACTTTGCGAACGGGGTTAAATGCCTTCAAAATGGGTTAAAACCTTTTAAGAGCGGCCTTCAAACGACACTGAAGATGACTTCTTCCCGTTTTTAGTAGTTTAGGCCAATATTGCCCTTTCCAGCCCGTCCTTACCCAGTTTCATGGAATTTTATAGACGGGCATGAACGCATATTGAATTAATTCAGTGAGGAGGGGCCTATAATAACAAAGCTGGGCTGGTTTTCACTGTTATCATGATGCTTGTACGATTATATACATGTTCAAGAACGTTAGGATGCAACGAGTATAGAACATCCACTACTCCCTTGTCTTTAATGCATTTTACGGGGAGTATTTTATAATTGTTTCAAACCGGTAAGCTTAGGAATACCACGTTCACGACCTACTGCTCTGATAACGTCCGGCAATTGTTTTTTTTACTACCGACCCCTTCCCCCCTCTCTCTCTCTCTTTCTCTCTCACCTCCTGCTACCAACCAAACCAATCAACTAACAACTATGCGCCTAGATCAACAGAGGCATACTGACCCATAAAATCGTCATTCCTCGTCCAATTCGAACAGGGTACAAAACCAGGGAGAGAGAGAGAGAGAGAGAGAGAGAGATTGATGTTTGAAAGTATCTGGACGTTGGGAGTGTAGAGCACAAGAAATTTATGAGGAGAAAATTATCATCCAGATGCCCTCCACAAAAATAATAACAATACTAATGATAATGTGAACTTCAGTAAAATGGAAAATGACTGACTGTTGACACACCACTTGTAAGAAAATGCTTTGCGCATGGCTATTTCGCTGTTGAATAGGTTTAAAATGTAAAAAATCTTCACAATTAGTCATCATATCTGTCATTTCTAGGGAATAGTATATAATATTAGGTCGTTAATCTTAAATGCAGCATACCGAGCATAAGATTCTTCAACATTTAAACGGTTTTGTAAACCATGGTGACTTAAACATATCCTATTGCAGATCACATACTAGTTAATTCATTAATTCAGTTACCTACACTTCACTAATGAATGTATGTATGTGTGTGTGTATACACACACACACACACACACACACACACACACATATATATATATATATATATATATATATATATATATATATATATATATATGTGTGTGTGTGTGTGTGTGTGTGTGTGTGTGTGTGTGGAAATATGCATGTATCTAGACTATATATATTACCTTTACATACACATACAAACATATATATATATATATATATATATATATATATATATATATATATATATATATTGTGACGTTTATAGATCGTTCCGTCTACCCAGATATTAATTAATTAATTTGATTTGGAAAACGGCAGCCATTTCTTCCAAATATCAGCTGATTTTTAGTAAAACGCGGGAAACCCAAAACCCGCCAGCCAGAGATAGGGGGTTCCCCAGTTGGGGGAAAAGAGTCTTTTGTCAGCTTTAGGGACGTATCTCAAAAGGGAAGGATGTAGGCAGATTGGTACTTCTTAGACCTATATCTTAAGCTCCTTTTCCTGTTACCCCTCTGCTGGCTGTGTTTTGTTTCCAGGATTTGCCTTGCTCGTGGGGGGTTAAGCTGACTTCCAACACCCAAGCAAAACGCCTGCGTTCGGCCCCAGTCGTCTCGAGACATGACCTCGGACGGATGTCCAACCACCTGCCTTCCTGTTAGGCCTATCCAGGGCGTGAGTGGCGCGCCGATCGACCCAGGCCTCAGACAAAGCTTTTCTACAAAGAGCCACTGAACACGACATCCAGGTACGTCTTGTGAAACAGCATATTGCCAGTCTCTTATCACCTATTATCTATTTGATCCTCGTTTTCCCAATTCAATTTCCAACCCAAAAAGAACTCATCCTTTTGTTCCCTCTCACTGCCTCATGGCCGCATGCTTCCCCTTGTGTGATCGTCCCAGACAAATGAAGTCATTGCATACCTCAGTGAAACATTAAACAGTTCCTTTTCCCCAGTGTTAGAGAACTAACCAATTGAAATGGGGCAATAAATCCTTTTTTCTTTTATCTTGTCTAATCTGGGATTCTTTTCCAGATTCCCTGAGCCACGTGTCACGTCTCTCTGCCCGCAAGTGTTGCATTACTCAAGTTTATGAGACCAGCTTTCATCAATTTACGTTTTAGCCAGCTATCCATTTGTGAGAGATTATAAGTCCCAACGTGCGGACGCTGCATTCACTTTTCTCCAGGCCAGTACGGGCCTCTTTGTAAATAAATAGCTGTAAAGTATTTAGCTGAGTCTCTGGCGACCTACCTTTTCCTCTAAAGAAATTATCACTAACTATCCGTTTTATGGTAAGTTCAATTAATTCCACCTTGAAATCCCTCAATCATTTCCGTTTACGTATATAGCCTCTCTCAAGGTCGGGCTAATACGTAAATATATATATATATATATATATATATATATATATATATATATATATATATATATATATATATATGTGTGTGTGTGTGTGTGTGTAGTGTGTGTGTGATGCATGACAGTCAAAATCATAATTTCAACTGGGGGATAAAAGGCGCATGCGCAAGAGTCCTTGCTAAGCCTCACCTCATATCCTCCAGTCATATTATGCATTTTTCAGTCGTCGCTATGCAAGCATTCTCCTTCTCGCTAAAGAAAAAGGCTTCGCCATTATATAACCTCCTAAACTCAGCAGCGCACTGGCACTCTCTCTCTCTCTTTTCACTTAGTCTTCATTTTATTTTTATTTCAAAAGATTTTATCTCTGCCTGCCAGTTTTTACAATGTTCTAAATTCCTTTTCTTATATTTTTAATCTTAGAGAAGTTTCCTATCTTTCAATATATTCGTTTCAAAATATATTCTTTTTCTGTTTTCAAAATAAACAACTGTTTTTTCTCAATTCAAAATAAATATTTTCTGGAAATATACTTTTTAATTTTTTTAGTTTTCAAAATAATTAATTTCTTCTCAAAATATGCTTTATTGCATTCCTTTCCTATATATGATCACATCTGTCATCTCTAAAAATATGCGTTAAATTACAGTGTGAATTTTAGATTTTCACTTTTTTCGTATCCAGCAAACGTCATATTATCTCTCTCGCTTTGTCTGTCCCTCGCCATTTCAGCGCGGGATTTTAACGAGAACAAAAGAATCGTCTTCAGAAGGAATTTTTCATGTCACTAGGTCACTTCAGCCTTGATACTCTAAATCCTAAGTCTTAGATTATTATTTGAACTTTATGGCTACTCATTAATGGTATCGTTACATCTTGCTTAAAGTATACTCAGGAATAGTTTTCCAATTTGAAAACACTCAGCAAGATGCTTCTAGTCTTCCTGTATACCATAATTTCACGAAAAGCTTTGTGTTTCGTTGAACCAAAAGACATGTAAAAGCAAAACGTGAAATATGTTACCTTTAATACAATCATTAGCCATAGCAGCACCACCAATGATGACGACATTGTCGTTTGTTATGCTAACATTCGTAACTGAGCGATTAATAATTTGGACACCTTGTAGAAAACATATCCGTTTTTTTTATTGCTACGTAACACACTGGAAAAGTATAGATAAAATTATGATAAGACATAGGACTTGTTCATTTATATCTATTTGATAACTATACTTTTCCTTTACGAATTCGTGTTCAAAAACATAACGTTATTCGGCAATATCATGTTACATTGCAGCACTGTACATATCTTTATCATCTTTATCAAAATGTAACGTTTTCATTAAGGGCATAAGCGGATAGAGAGAGAGAGGAGAGAGGACGAGAGAGAGAGAGAGAGAGAGAGAGAGAGCGGGGGGCGGTTTGCCACGAGGCAGTAAATATAACACTTCAAAGCAATGGAAAGATTATTTGGAGTATATTCCACATTCTATTTCTGTCTGTCATTCCCTTTCAGTTTTGACCGTCCAACGTAATAAAGTGAAATATGCTAGGAACGTTTGGTAATCTCTGTAAGGATATGAATAAAGGCTTTAGGATCCTGATGAGAGCGCCACTGGGTATCAACAAAGACCAAAAACGTCCCTCTTTTTTTTCTTTTTCTTTTTTTTTCAATTCCCAATACTATCAGAGGCTGCACGAACTAGCTCCGCTCGATTTGACGACTGAAAGGCAAATTTTTTCTTGTCTACTGAAATATAATCTAATTTCGTTATTATTTTTTGCGCAATTTTGTTTAGTCTGTCCTTGTGTTTGGTTGAAACTAGAAACCAGGATCATTTGAAAATTCGAAATACAGTTTATGAAAATGCCAGCGCAGGTAAGTACGATTTCTGTGGTCCGGCTATTTCTAAATGAAAGTATAATGTTTGCCAGCAAGGTGGTCTGTTTACTAATATTACACTCTATCTGCAGAAATATATGCCGGCAAATAAACCATGCTTATGCTTACTTTATGGGAAAGAGAATAAATAAGTCAGTTTCCCCTGCTCTCTCTCTCTCTCTCTCTCTCTCTCTCTCTCTCTCTCAAATATATAAATATGATTTTACTAAGCATACACCTGCCTCCTTTCAAATTTAAATATCTATCGTTTCGCTCTCTACTGTATATATTATTGCCGTTATATTCTTTATCATCATTACAATCTACAGCGCACATGCATAACTAAGAAACGAGCAGTAATCGACGTGTACTTGGTTAACAAGCTCCTACGGAATACAGTTTTCTATTCATATATTAAAAATTCTGGATTGCATAAGCGTGAACATGTGTACTAGCAATAACAGAAACAAAATAGAATGAAAAATTAGAAATGAAAATGATTAAAAGTGAAATTCAATAGACGAATAAAACAAATAATGAATAGTGAAGGAAGTATATATGAGTGTATTCTCAGCAAAACAGACACACTGATTATTCCAATCATTTCAGCGAATGAGAATTACATGGATAGATTCCGACTTCCCAGAGTATCTCCCAAAAATGTGCCTTTGATGAGTTTATTCCTCACTTATAATCGAAAAAAAAAGCGAATAAGGCCTACCATTAGCCACGTTATCGTGATAGGGAACGACATTTTATTGAATCACGTCTTAAAAAAATTCGGGCAATGCCAGCAATATTGTAATTGAGTCGGAAAACCTGGTTAGCAACAAATATTCTAGCAAAACATATAAGGGGGCTGTAAACAGATACAGCCTCTTACTCATTATTTTTATTTCCATCATTGATTCCACTTATCGTTAATTTCAAGCTCAAACTTAAACACTTACTGAATTCTTATATCTCTAACTTAACCTCTGATTCGCTGCGGGGGTTTTCCGATTATCTATGCAATAAGATGGATATTCCGGTCAAAAAGAGAGCTCGTATAGAACTTTGATGCAATAGTTAGAACTGTTTGACAATAAGCTTACCTATCAATTATTTTGTATTGCAGAGCGGCTGACATTTCATTAGGATGTTTACTGGCATCATTTAGCACATTTCAGTAAAATATGCAACATCTGGTCAACAAATGACCAAACTGAAGTAGTATATGATCGTGGCAGAGTGATGTCATTCTACGAACGTGCGTTTAAATACATTTCCTGTACTGTATTAATACACAGATCTATCACGTACTATAGGTACTAAAAACACAAGAAAAAGTTATAGTGTGAAACTGTTTAGATTTTCATCATAGTCAATGGAATTTAGCTGCATAAGCCAAATCAACTTATTATGCGTGAGGTAACACTGAACATTAACGTTTGTCAAATATTTCATAAACCTAAAACAAAACAAAAAAAAGAGAAAAAGGTTTAAGTGCCTGGGTAACGTTAAGCCTTGGCCGCTGGTTCACCTGAACGGTTGGATTGGCTCGTTTCTTTCGTGAGAAAATATGATTAGGTTGAGTAAAGCCGACACAAAAAAGGCTACGGAGAGGAAAGTGTTAAACGATGTTACGCATTCGGAATAAACTTGGCAAATGCTCCCCGGCTTCCAGAAAATGTATAATTGTTGTGAAAAATGGCGGGTATTTACCAAGAAGCGGCAAGGCCAGCTATAGTAATTATGCAAGCAAGCGCTTGCTCGTGCTGTATATTAGAATAAGTGTTTGCTTGTGCCGCACATTGAAACAGGGAGGGAGCTATGAGCCATCATGCAATTCCAGTGGGGCTGCTTCGCGTCCAAAGGAACATTATTAATTTAGTCGAGCTTCGCCTCACGTTAACTGCATTCATCATGGCGTTTTGTCCATCTCTGAAACCCGGGGCCTTTTCAGCGTTACTTTTGTAAGGAACGTTCCGTTGCAGGAAGGAGATTGAGTCAATGAATCAGCTCATATAAGAAAAACTTGAGGAATAAAAAGTATTCATGACATGAAATGAACAGTCCTGTAATGTATATAAATATAAATATATATATATATATATATATATATATATATATATATATATATATATATATATATATATATATATATACACGTGTGTGTGTGCGTGTGTGTAAATAGTTTTTGTCACTTATACACGTGTGGCTATTTCATATCCACAAATATTATGCCACAAACATCTTGTAATGTCCAATTCACTCTACCTTGGGAATACCTTACATCCAAAGGGAAATCAAAATTGATTAGCGCTTCACCACAGAGGTGGCTATGTGGTCAAAGTCACTGTCTGTCGTTGTTTCTCAACTAAGTAACGGTTCGCATCCTGCTGCTGACGAATCACTTATAAATTATAATCTCCTTTAGAGGTATCGTGAATTGGTTATCAAACGATATCCGTGGCTTAATAATTGTGCTACACACACGCGCGCGCGCACACACACACACGCGCGTGCACGCACGCACACACACACAAACATATATATATATATATATATATATATATATATATATATATATATATATATATATATATATATATATATACACATGTCCTTTTTGCGTAACGCTGTGCACTGGTCTTACTTTCTGTAATGTAGAACTGGAATTAACATAATAATTAAAACGAATGATTGATGGAAGCTTGAAGACACTCGTCAGAGAAACAAAATGGCAAGGCTTTATTTTATCACCTGCAGTTTAATCGTTAACCGGCTAACAAAAACCTCAAACTATTTCCACAGCCGAGTAAACCTAGTTGAATTGCTTCCCAGATAGGTACTTGAAATTTATCTTTTTACCTTGAGCTCTTTGGTTTGTTCCCACTTACGTACCTGTTCAACTTTATAAATTTGTCTCTGCGCCATTCTTGCATTCATTTTCAGAGGAACACCTTCAGGCCATATCTACATTCTCCTGGTTTTAGGATTTTAAGTAATTATTCATATAATGATTCATGGCAATTATAGTAGGTCTTAGTTTGAACATATCCCCATAATTCTAGCATGAATTTTGAAAACTCTTACTCCAGTGACAACCATGGATAAAAGAGGACGTCTGCGGAAAGAGTGAATGGTTCTCTCTGGCAAAACGAAGCGTGCAAGAAATTTCAGGCCGAAGTTGGGAACCAGCGGCAGTAACATGCTTGCTACACACTGAATTTTCAATCAGCGAAGGTCAATAATACTATGTTTGTTCTAGTATCAACATGTTTGTTGCACCACTTGTCACTCGATCTGACAAAATATCAAGCCAATTATCTGTGAGTGTAGAATTTGCATGGTTTGACATTTAATGTCAAGAAATAAAACTCATCAAATCAGCATTTCTGTGGAAATACATTAATCATTTTACACCTGTTATAATAAATATTTACACTTCATTTGTTTGGAAAAAATGACTTAAGCATGATTAACAAAATGCTTATCACCCGGATTCTCATGGAAGAAAAAAAATGAAATATGCCATAATTCCAGGCAGATCAATCTTTGAAGGGCTTTAGTTCTTCATTCCCCATTACGCTGTGATCTCATGTGGACATGAATTATTGGATCTGGACCACTGAGGCAAAAGAATCTCAACCCTTCCACCATTAATATAAGGAAAGACCATTTTTCTATGTTAGCTGAAACCACCATGTACCTGAGTGTCTGACATTAGTCAAGGCTATGTGTGTGCGGTAAAAACAAAGGGGAAAAATTGTGATTCTGGAACTAAGTTGAGATACAAGTTTTCGGTATGCAGTGTATGACTATTACATAACAGATATTGTTTATTTATGCCGGAATTCATTACACGTTCTTAATTTGCCAGAAAGAACACACTCACATCAAATTATTTCCAAGTACCAAGGTATCAAGAAACTATGAATTAAATACAGATCTTTTGCGAGGCAGAAATTCGTAGTTTTTATATGTAACTTAAAAATGAAAGTCTACGAAAACGGGAAAAACATTTGATGCCATGGTTGCGGAAGTATCTTTATATAACTTCTTTTTCAAGAGTCTCAGTATTAATGATGCTAATCATTCCTTGTGCACTTTCGTACATACTCAAAAAATTGGAAGTATCGTTTGGTTGTAGTCTTTCACCTACACACCTTCGGATTATGGAAAATATAACTGGTTCTGTCTCCACAGCCGAATGGTTAAACTTATATATATTTTTTGTATATGTAAGTTTAACCACAGACAACACAGGCGCACTTCCGTAAATAGTTAGGTATAAGATTTCAAGATCAACAGAATACAAATCATGTCATACCCCAAAGTCTATAACGCATCGGAAATGCGTGTGTATGGCAAAACGCTTTGCTTGCTGCATGGTCATTGTTTATATATACGCCTGAAACTTTTTTTTTTTTTTTGGTAATAATATGTTTCAAAATCTTTGAATATATTATCTTTTATTCAAAATAAAAGATTGAACGATATAAACAACTATTACTAATCTCGAGAACTTTTTTTCCGACGATGTTCCTTGTCATTTTTATTGCTGGATCAGATGTGTAATAAAATAAGTCACTTTCATAAATGCCTGATATTTACATCTTCTAAAGGAAAAAATTAGCTCACTATACCCTCCCGTTGCAAGTATATTATTTTCAGCACTTTACAAACTACCAGCAATGAACGAAAGCTAAAGCCAATTTATCTTCAAGTTCAATAACCGTTGTATGATTTTTTTTTCATATTCCACAGATATTGATTATCACCCACCAAATTCTCTTTTAATTATTTTATTTCCTTGCCGAATAACCATTTGCACATAATCACTCCTTTTGGAAAACCCGTTGCCCCCGTCAGAAATTGGAGTCACGATCCCCAACAAAAGGGAAAAATAGCGTAAAATGAAACAAACATCTCTTTTCTACCCCTGTGACGTAATAAACGACACGCAGCAAAACAATTATACAAAAAGTAGCATTGTCGTAACATTTTACGAAATTAGCGAGTTGGCAACGTAACAAAATTAGGTCCTAAAACGAGTGGTCTGGTAATTAGAGCAGAACAGAATCTGCCGTTGAAATGGGGGAGATGGGAATCATGGACCCATTTGAAGTTTTTTATGAACGTAGGTCCTTTTCCAGGACGTTCTAAAAAGTTTCAGCAACCGTCACAAAGTTTTAGAATTAGCAATGTATGTTGTGGAATTAGTAATTCAACGTTTAGAATCAGTTCTCAGCCTATGATATTGTTGTGGAAAATGTTAACTCAATAATTGCGTCCACATAATTGCAGTTACTATTCCTGGAATCCAAAAAAACAGTCGGAAGTGCAGTTACAAATGATATTTTAGTAGGGCAGAACCTCTTCATATTATTATCATAACACTTACTAGGATCAAATATATATATATATATATATATATATATATATATATATATATATATATATATATATATATATATATATTCATCATCACTGGTGGGCTAATCCTCGACGAAATAGGTACGGGGATACGGAAGGACATGGCACATTACATGAGTCTTTATTGCTACGACGTTTCGAGACAAAGTCCCATCTTCAGGCTAAAGGCAAGAAATAAATATTACATCATTACCAAACAATTAGGAGTTAACGTAAAATTATTATTATAAATTAAAGTATTTCTAAGTAAAATTACGAATTAAAAAATCTCAAAGAATGAGTATTACATCAATACATAACATATTCAAGAAAAGGAAATGTAAAATTATAAAAAATTAAAATATTTCTAAGTAAAATTACGAATAAAAACATTAAACAGAATATATGTATATATAAATATAAAAAAATTTTAAAAATGAGGAAAATACCTTGCTCAAGCAGAGTCCCGCCGTTCCGTGTCAGGACGGTGGAAAAAAAGTCAAGAAGAGGCAAAGAACAAAGTGACGTGTCTTTATGCTATATACAAAGGTACTGAGGTAGTATGGTTGTTAAACGTCGAAACTGGTACCAGTTCTTAATTAGCCAAACTTTCAAGAACGAGGAGGTGGTGTTCATATGGTGACGTTTTTATTCGTAATTTTACTTAGAAATATTTTAATTTTTTATAATTTTACATTTCCTTTTCTTGAATATGTTATGTATTGATGTAATACTCATTCTTTGAGATTTTTTAATTCGTAATTTTACTTAGAAATACTTTAATTTATAATAATTTTACGTTAACTCCTAATTGTTTGGTAATGATGTAATATTTATTTCTTGCCTTTAGCCTGAAGATGGGACTTTGTCTCGAAACGTCGTAGCAATAAAGAATCATGTAATGTGCCATGTCCTTCCGTATCCCCGTACCTATATATATACACACACACACACACACACACACACACACACACACACACACACACATATATATATATATATATATATATATATATATATATATATATATATATATATCTGTCTCTGTTGCATAATCTCTACTAACGTATATGTATTTGCTTGCAGCAACATGCTTTTGCACCTTCATTTACCATTTTAAGTAAATTCAATAGGACGATAGGCGGTGTTTTACGACTATAAAATCTGTGTTTTAAGGGAAAACACGATGGTTTTTCGAGTAAAACTAATTGCCTAAAGCAGATATTTTCCTCTGAATCTTGGGGGAGAATCACATCAATCACGTGGGATTAGATTTTTGACTGGAGGTAGCTTCCCACAGCCTGAGAACGACCGATACAGTTAGCATAAATTCACGATGTTCCGGGAAATATACCAGTGCTTGGATGGAATACGAAATATATGGATGTCCGGGTTTGTTACTTTAAATGATTTGGTTATTTATTTTTGCTGGGGTACTCCCCGTGGGCTCATGTGAGTCTGCATCTCTATTTGTTCAGGATTACAACAGATCCTCTATCTGACAGTGATAAATTGGCAGGAATGTTTCCTTTCCTTTCCAAGAATATATCTCTTGAACCGGACATTTTTTGTGAAATAAGACGCTGGAAATTGATAGAAATAACATAATCTAACAATAACATAAAATTGGCGTTATCTTCTTGATGAAGTCATAATAGGAGACTTAACAGAACATAATTAAATTTTACTGATTATCTAATAAAAATTATTTCAAGCGCTTATGATAAACCTACGTTTATTCTAAAGTGGAGTTTGTTTGGTATGCTAATAACAATTACAAAATCAAAGGGTAAACCACTGCCGCATGACTGCTCTTATAATTCTAAATCCGCGCTTCATGGAGAAATTGTCCTTATACAGAACGTCCAAATAAATAAATTTATATTTAAAAATACATAAAAGACACCAGTTTCTGTGATAACAACCAAACGCTGGTGGATTCATACGGAAATTCTACCCCAAAAAATAATGTCAATACCTGAAAATATTGAAACCCAGTAAATAATCGCATTCAAAAGTCGTATGATCCCTTTACCTGGCTGCTTAAAGGAGCAAGAGCTTGGCCTGACGCAATGTCACGTAAATACAACAACATTTACCGCGTGAGTGACGCATTACTTTAAAAATTCAATATAAGAAATAATGACGTGTGTGTGTGTGTGTGTGTATATATATCTCAAGTATAAAAGGTTAAAGCTAAGGACTATTTAGGTGGACTAACTTCCACCTTTATCAAGTTTTGAATGAGAAAAGGAGTTACTTTAGCGAAAATATATGATATAATAGGAGATTTCCCTTATGTGATGCCTGCGGTCACCGCTAAACCGAAGTTGGTTCTGTTAATTGTCTTAATCCGCTTCATCGTTGCCTTAAGGAAGCTATTGTCTATATAGCCAGAGTCCCAGGCTCCATTGGAATGGTTTATCCTATATCTTGTTGTTGTATCAGTGAAGATTCTACCATATGACACCTGTACCGACAGCTGCTCTTGTATAAAATTTGGGATGAGTTCCAATCCATGGGATGGTTCATGTAATCTATATGATGGAATATTGCCGAACTATGTTCTCCATATCTAACTGATCTTTTATGTTGAGTTGATCTTTCCGAGAGAGATTTTCGTGCGAATCCATAGTATGACTTATCACAATCCCTACAGGGAATTTAATAAATCCTTATGTCTTTAGAAACAGATTTCTGCTGAACATTAATTAAGGATTTCCCCAGTGTTTTCGGATAGGTGAAGTTGAAAGAGTTGGATTGGCGAAATGTTTGTGTGATCTCTCGCAAATTATCCATGTGAGGGATTATGATTTTGTTTGATTATTATTCCTTCTCTTCATTTTCTATGGGTTTGTAAAAAATGCTCTTTGCTTCATGTATGGCTTTTTCAATAAGATAAGTTAATTTCTTATTGTTTCAATTTCTTTGTTAAGAAAATCTGGAGAGTAAATTCTTAATATAAACGAACAGTTAGATATTGACAACATAGTTAGGCAATTTTCCATCATATAAATAACACGAACCATACCATTGATTGGAACTCATCCCAAATTTTATACAAGAGCAGCTGTCAATGCAAATGTCAGATGGCAAAATCTTCACTGATAAAACCACAAGATAATAGTATGGAGCCTGGGACTCTGACCACATAGACAATATCTTGCTTAAGGCAACGATGAAGTGGATTAAGACAAATAACAGAACCAACGTCGGCTTAGCAGTGACCCCAGGCATCATCTAAGGGCAAATCTCCCACTATATATTTTTGCTAATGTAACTCCTGTCATTCACTACTTGATAAGGGTGGAAGTTATTCCACCAAAATATAGTCCTTAATTTTAATCCAGAGTGTTTTAATGGGCCTTTTATACTTGAGATCTATCCTGTTTTAACTGAAGAATTGATTTACATACACACACACACACACACACACACACACACACACACATATATATATATATATATATATATATATATATATATATATATATATATATATATATATATTGTTCACAGACTGATGAGGCACCGAGAATTGTGTGCGAAACGTTTTTAATAAACTATGGCCTTCTACTGATGTATTATGGTGCCCCCTGAAGTATTGTTATCTTCGCCGACTGGAGACTATATTTCACCGAAGATGACACAACAACCTTTCTTCGTCCTTCTGTTTGCCTTTCGCCTTCGCCTTCGAGGAATTTACCACTTTGCCCAACTACTGAGACACCGATATCCAGCTGCTACCTTAACTACTTCGCGCAGACTGGAGAAGGCGACCCTTGGCTTGAGAAAGCAAAATGTGACCTTGATTTTCTTCATTATTGCGAATTGAATGATGTCGTCCCGAAGTTCGTTAGATTCAGGCTCTATAGATCTTCCCCCTACAATACCGAATTCTACAAAGAAGCATTGAAGACCTTACTTAGGAATGAAATTGACACCAAGAATGCGGCCATCCGAAGACTTACGTCATCGGTCGAACAACTTAAGATAGCACTTTTTGCTGATTTATCGCTCTTGGATTGATTATTGTACCAAAGACTTTTATAAATTTGTCAATTATTTTATCTCGTCTGTATGTGAACGTCATCAAAAGAAACTTCAAAATCAAGGCGTTGTCATTCCTGATTTTTATCAAAGAAACTACTGCATTTTAACATGTCCAATTACATTTTATCTAAGAGAGAGGAGTTCTTACTTTTGTTTGGTTTAGATTTTTGTTTACCTTTTTATAGACCGAACTATGCCAGATTTTTCCTTCCATTTGAGGTGCTGTTTCAAAGACTTATTAAACTTGATGTGGTAAAAAATACAGGTAACTTACAACAGAAAATGTCGGCTCTGATGCATAAAACTTATTCCAATTTAAGAACAACCTGGTCACCATTTTTTAAACAAAATGATTTAGAGATACTGGCCCTGAAAAAACGAGATGACATAGTGATTTGCAAGCCTTACAAGGGCAAGGGAGTAGTTATACTGAATAAGAATGATTATATCGGCAAAATTGAAAACATTTTAACTGACACTACCAAATTCCAATCCCATGGTGATCCTAACTTTCTGGATATATATAAACGAGAAGATAGAATTAATAGATTCCTTAGAAAAATAAAAAAAAATATAATATTATAGATGATGCGATCTATCAAAAACTTTTTGTTACGGGTTCATCCTTTAGTATTTAATGTGGACTACCAAAAATACATAAACCAAATACCCCTGTCAGACCTATTATGGCCGCCTACAATAGCCCATCGTTCTCGATCTCCAAGTATTTAGCTAGCTTACTCTCTGAATGTAGTATTAATGAATATACATTAAAAAACGGGTACGAATGTCGACAACAAATTATCAACCAGGATGGTGATTATTTTATGGTCAGTTACGATGTTGAATCACTTTTCACTAATGTACCATTAAACGAAACAATTGATATTATTTTAAACAAGATTTTTATCAGCAATGATACTCTGTTTTATGGTTTTAATAGGGCTATTTTTAAACAATTTCTGGAACTTGCTGTGCAAGACTCCATGTTTATTTTCAACCAGCAACTCTATTCGCAAGTCGATGGAGTTGCTATGGGATCCCCTCTAGGCCCAATTTTTGCAAACTTTATTTATGTGTGACTTAGAAACAAAATTTTTAAATCAATGTGAGTCTTCTTTTAAACCAGCATACTACAGGAGATACGTAGACAACACTTTTGCTCTTTTTAAGTACCCTTGGCAATGCACACAGTTTCTGGAATATATTAATCAGCAACACCCAAATATTCAGTTTACGATGGAGGTGGAGAGCGAAGACAGTTTGCCATTTCTAGATATCAATATTACAGGAAGCAATTCTGAATTCACCACAGCTGTCTACAGAAAAAAGACCTATACTGGTTTAGCTAACAACTATTACAGTTCATGCCAAAGAGCCTTCAAATCAAACACCACTTATACTCTTGTCCATAGAGCATTAAAATATTCGTCTAGCTGCCCAACTTTCCACAATGAAATATAATTTTTATTAGGTTTTTTTTCAGAAAAATTCTTATCCCTAAGACGTAGTCCTTAGAGTTATCAATAAACTTTTAACCAAATTTCTCCAGCCACCATTGCCCAACTTTGATGTTCCTAAGAAACTTCTTGGCTTCCATCCCTTTTGTGTTTGATAAAAAATTCTCACGTAGACTAACACAGATCATTGAACAAGAAATTCCCTGTCTTCAGTTAAAACTTATTTCTAATAATCCATGCAGGATAGGGTCATTTTTCAGCTGTAAAGATCGCTTGCAGTCCTTCATGAGATCTAATGTTGTATATAAATTCACATGCCCTGGATATCCGGGCTCTTACATCGGATCTACTCGTAGGCTATTGCAAGTGCGATATTGCAGCCACATAGGTTTCAGTTTTCGTACAGGCCAGAGAATTAAACAACCAGAGTTTTCTTAACATTAAAAATCATGCATTTCTCTATTATTGGATATACAAAGGTCCCAGATCATCTAACTACTCTGGAGTCATTACTTATTAAAAGGCTAGTTCCCTCTTTGAACAGTAACACCATGGCTTCACCTCTTTATTTGGCACAACTGACTTTTTGTTTGGGACGTCAGGTTTTGCTATTCCTTCTTCGTCTTTAGCCTTGGATGGTTGGTGTCTTAGTTCTCTCTCTCTCTTTTTACAGCGTTTTCAAGAATTTTTTCCTTTAAATTCTGCTTTTCTTTTTAAACCATCAATTTTTAATTACCTTGTAATTTTGTGAATTCCTTCTATATATATATATATATATATATATATATATATATATATATATATACACACATATATATACATATATATATATATATAGATACATATATATATATATATATATATATATATATAATATATATATATATATGTTTGTGAGTGTGTGTTTACGTTGGCGCTAGTTTTCTTTAAATAAATGACATTAAATTTGAGGAAAATTGTACTCGTGTGTTGTAGGATTACAATAACTGAAATAGAACTGAAATCCATTCGATCTGCATCACTGAAGTAATTAAGGTTTCCTTGTGCCATATTCTGCGTTCAAGAAAAAACTATGCTCGTCGAAATACATCAATATTGTATGGTCAGGCAACTATGCCGACTACCTACATCTTTAACGCGTTAAAAATGATGTTGTAAAAGTATGTCAATTATCTATTTTCATCATTTTGAATTCACATTACCTTAAAAGCCAGAACACAACTAGCACCTTAGAAAAAAAAAGGTTGTCTGCTCCCAGCTTCCAGAAAACATAACTTATAAATAAAATAAACTTAAAGAAAAGTGAAGGGGAAAAATGAGAATAAATGAAGGCATGTCGCTCACTCTCAAAGATGTAATATTTGTTCCATGTACTATTGATCATTTATTTTGTGGGGAAATTTTGGATTTTTTTTTCTACTTGAGAATCAGTCATTTTCTTCCGTAATGAGAACTGCGGAATTAAATCATAGGCAGTTGCTGTATTAGATCCTCCCAATGGAGGGTCTACAAAAATAAAAAACTCATATAGATTCTCCTGGACGTTGAGTTAGGCTGAGTTTCAAGATCTACATAACAGTTTCAAGGCCTATTCGTGGTATGACGATTCTAAGTGCACACAATAAGTCTATTAATCAATAGAACTCGAGGAATTGTTCTTGCACAATAACCATTCGAGTTGTGTTCTCAGGAATTATAATTACATAAATTATTAACAGATTGTCATTACCATTTTCTTAACGTCTCATTTGATTCCTAGTAGAAGTGTCTACAGATTGCAGAAAAAATCTTTCCAACATCATATTTCACGTTCATGCTACAACTGAATTTTCTGGGCTTTGCGCACAACAATTTCTGTTATTGGAACGCCACTCAGAATGTCACAACCGGATTAACAAATGTCCAGATTTATGGAGCTTTCCTTAGTTATGATGCATGTCCTCTCCTTTTTCACTTGTCGCTATAAATTCTGGTGCAATTAAAAAGGGGACCGAGTAGCTATTAAGCAACGACTATTACCCCGTTTCATTTCTCATAAACCACGACTGCAAATCCAATAAGCAAACGGAAATACTTTTATACATATATAAAAAATCCACATACACACACGCGCATATATATATATATATATATATATATATATATATATATATATATATATATATATATATATACAACTATTACGCAACAACTCCGTTTCATTTCTTA
>NC_061096.1:9425369-9473353 GCF_015104395.2 Macrobrachium nipponense
GAAGATCATCGCTACAAGCAAGATAAAAAGGGATGGGTATTTTTCAACTCTCTCAGGAAATGAAGTTCTAGCTTACAAATCATGTTCTATACGTCAATGAATAGAAACAAAGAACAGAACAAAAGAAATGCTCATGGGATAACAATGGTGTTTCCAAGAGGTTGTTAAAATCATAGTGTAGTGACTCTGTTTTCAAGTGAGACTGTTCGTTGTGTGGAAAAGAGTATAAACCAAAAAACAGTAAGAACCCACAAAGGTCAGAAGGGGTACAACTGTAGAAAGGGGTTGCAATATCACCTTCAAATAAAAGCTAGAGTAACTTTGTAATGAGAGACAAGATCAGTGGGCTAATGAGGTGATGGTTAGACTTGGTCATGTAATTGGGCTGCATTTTACTGATGCACAGTACCATGTCCCATTTTACAATCGGTTTCATGCTACTCCTGTGACCCTCCCTACCATCAAGATAGCTGAGAACGTGACAGAAACATAGACAACTTCAGAACTATACACTTTGTATCTTGCTGCCTCAGGCACTGTATCAAGAAAACAGTTCATATCCCCAATAACAACCAACCTTCTTTATTGAAAAGTTGCTGGTGCTCCACATTGATTATGAAACAAATATTGAGAAAGCTGGTGAGGAAAATCAAGAACGAAGTTATGACAAAATGTAGGCCCCAAAACTACAATCTCAATTAATTTGCTCATCACAAAGTCATTGAAAGCACCAGTGTGACTCCTGAAATTGGTTTCTAGCATTGTATCAGGGAGCACATTCACTAAACCATCAATGAGATTGGCTTACTACATTCAACAGCATCTTTGTGATAGCTACAGAAATCAGATCACTCTTGGACTAACTGTAAAACTTCATCACAAGAATGGCAGCTCAGAGCTCACTGAGACCTAATTAATGTGGTATTATAAGAACTTATGATGACGTGCAACCCTTTTGCAAGTCAGTGGCTAATTTATTGTCTGCCAGTCAGTCAGAATGCCACAGGAAAGTCGGAATGAAGTGAGCACAGAGACTGGGTCCATATTCAGCTGAGATGACAACTACGACTTGTGCAATGCAAGCCCCAGTGGAATGAAGAGCACCCATGCACCCATGCCATGGCCATGCATTCACTCAACATCTGGCTGGTACCATTGACACTGGAAGCATTGGTGTGATGCAATAGAAGATTCCCCGACTCAAGATACATGAGGTGTCCTTTATACAACTCAGTCACCAGATGAGATAGAGCAGTACATCGTCCCTTCTCAGTTAAACCCACCTTACTTACCAGTGAAACCTCTGCCTGCTGAAGAATTGAAGCTTCAGTCTGATGTAGTCAGGTTTAGTCAGCAACAAGATGTGACGTGGCTTTCATAAACATGTGAGACTCACTGTCGACCTGCATACAACTTTATGAAACTACATGCCTAGTTCAATGGAATGATCTTCAGCGCTGGACCAACCTCATACTTCACCTGGGCATGATGTACACTTATGAGTTTTCTGGGATGTAATGGAATGTTGGTGAAGGGGTCTAGTATAGAGGTTCTAATGTGTTTAGCGTTCGGTAAAATAACTATCATCTTGAATGTGAAAGCCTGGACAAACACTCTATGAGCATATTGTCTCATCACCGCAGTATTATTGAAGACTTCTTCTTGAATGGTATCAAGGCTTACCACAAGCTCAGTGAATACCTTGAAACAGCAAGGTGGCACCCAACTGGGCAGCTGTGGGTAGACTGTCCTATAAACCTGCTCTACTGGCACTTACGTTATATCACAGAGTGGAATGGTGACTTTTACCTTCAGAAATACTGTCTTGAGGCAGTGCTGCCATATTTCTTTGCTGCAGGTCACAACAATTATGTGACAGATGAAGCATCTTCCTCAAGCTGCTAAAGAAGACCTACTTGAGGTGCACATGTTTGTCATCACTCAGATGGGGGCATCTCAGTACTAGCCTATCAGTTTGGTGAACAAACATATCAATCAAGGGAAAGGTGCTGGAGGTAAGAAGGTCATCTCAACAAGCCACAAGCAAGTGGCTGTATGGGTTAACAGTTTCAGTGTATGTACCCACCTTGACATAATCATGGAACAAATGTACGATATGGATAAAGAGAAAAAGCACAAGGAAGAAGGAAAAGCAAAAAGATTGGACAAGGCTGATTGCAGGAAACTTCCTATGGAGTTACAAAAGTACTCTCAACCCCTTAATAAGCAGCATTCAGCTGTCAATAATATCTGCAATGGCCAAGTGGCGCCTGACACAGTGAATATTATAGATGCACTGACCATCGGGTGTGAGCAGAGCGAGCAGTTCTCTAATCCTCTTAGCAGTAACTTCCACATAACCATAAAGAAGGAAACTGAGACAATGGTAGCACTCAAAAATTACTCACTGTCAAGGGGAAGGACATCTATGGCATGGAAATGCTGTTCAGCTGTCTTATAGCTGTGGGACAGTAGCGCAATTTGGAGATAGCTGATATTTTTCACTTTGAGCTGAGTCCACTTCCTCCAGACCTTATTGATTAGTATGGCTGCTTAGGGAATGGCAACAAGGCTGCACTTCTTAAACATCTCACTATCTCTAACAAAACTCCATCTGCCCCAGAGATGGTGTTAGTTGATACCAGTCAGTAACTGCACCACATATCTGGGACTACTATGAGTTATACTGGACAAATTGTCGGCATGTATGGGCCGACAGAAAGCTTAGAATGACATTCTAAGCTTTCTGTCGGCCCATACATGCCGCATACTACTTTTGACCATAATGTTATTAAGCTCTAGCTCATCTCTTCTTCTTTCCCAGTTGCCTGATGCGCCTTCTCCACTGCATGCATAAGGCATGGTTTATTGTTTGGCAAGGGGGTTTTTACGACCACATGCCCTTGCTCTCATCAATTACATTTATTGGCAGTGGGCCTCACCTTTGACTAAAAATCCACCTGCAAGGCAGCAGTTTCCACAGTTATTGGCAGCGGGCCAAGCCTTTTAATAAAATGTAAGAATGCAAGGCAGCAGCTGTCCTTTTATTCGCTTTTTACGACAGGCAGGACCTACCGTGGTAGTATTCTTTGACCCCTACCACTGGGTCCGAAGCTCTAGCTCAATTGCATCGTAACAAAACTTGATCCATACTCATTCTTCATGTTTTAACCTGCAATGTTCTTTTCAAATCAAACCCTCCAGAATCTGTCATGCCTTCTTAATCAGGTATCATCTACCTGGAATACTTAGCAAAGTTATGGCACTATGATGCTTAGTTTTGTCTGTCATCTTTACCCATAGAAAAAAGGAAAATATTCCTCTTTTCCATTTTTTGGGGACCTTTCCTTGATCCAGTCATACAATACATACCCTGGTCAGCCACTTCACTTACCCACTTTAACCACCATATAGCAACATCAGATTTTAATTCCACACCCTCCACATATCTTTCCATCTTTCACCCTCTTAATTGCCTTCCTTATCTCCTCAACATAATCACATGCATTCTCGAACTCATGCTAAATCCTTCCATTTCTTTATCTGTCAGCTCTGCTTTCTCCTATCTCCACAGTCAACAAACACACAAAATAATTTTCCCATCAATCCAAGACCTCATTCTCTCCAGACAGCACCGCTCCACTTGAGTATTTGATTCTGAAATCCATTAAGTCAATTTGTACTCTGCATAAGTAAATGCAGAGGCCAAATTGAGTTAATGGATTTCAGAATTAAAGATTCAAGTGGAGCAACGCTGTCTGGAGAGAATGAGGTCTTGGAGTAATAGAATGAGTATTTTGGGGATTTTTTGACGGTGGAGATAGGAGAAAGCAGAGGTGTATGTAGCATGAGTTCGAGAATGAATGTGAATATTATGGTTACAGAGATAAGGAAGACCATTAAGAGGGTGAAAGATGGAAAGATAAATGGAGGGTGTGGAATTACAAATGTGATGTTGCTATATGGTGTTTAAAATGGGTGTGTGTGTGTGGCTGACCAGGGTGTGTATTGTATGACCGGATAAGGAAAAGATTCCAAAGGAATGGTAAAAAGAAATATAGGTCCTTTTTCAATGGGTAAAGATGACAGAAGAAATTCAGCATCATTAAGCATGATTAAGAAGTATGACAGACTCCGGAGGGTTTGATTTGAAAAGGACATTGCAGGTTAAAACAACCTATCATTCTCCGTGATGATCCTCCCTCCCTTCTCCCTTCTTTCATTACATCCGTTTCCTTCCTTTCTTACATTTTTAACCACTAAGATATTCTCCATTTTTTTCATACATATGTACATGCGTGCATACATACACACAAACACACACACACACACACACACATATATATATATATATATATATATATATATATATATATATATATATATATATATATATATATATATATATATATATATATATAGAATATTGAGAGAGAGAGAGAGAGAGAGAGAGAGAGAGAGAGAGAGAGAGAGAGAGAGAGCGTAATGTCACAACAGTACAAACCAGCGTGATATGTGGTTGGGTAAACGTTGCCCCACAACATTTATTATGTACAGGGTAAAGGAATGAAAATACCGGTGAGTGTCAGCTCCCTCTGAAACTCCGTGCAGCCACTATCATTCATTTGCAATTGTGAAATACATATCCCTTTCAAGTGTTAATGGAATTACGTGGATTTTAGGCTATTGTGGAGCTGATAAGTGTTGCCACGATTAAATGGCAAGCTACCTAGAGAATCAATATTCTAAAACATATCTTACAGGCATCCTTCTCTCTCTCTCTCTCTCTCTCTCTCTCTCTCTCTCTCTCTCTCTCTCTCTCTCTCTCTCTCTCTCTCTCATTCTGCTTGGCGACACTGCAAATTCATTAAAACTAGAAATGCCATGCATAATTTTTCTTTCGCCTTCAAACTTAATTGTCGTAATTTACAGTACAATCCCTTCCCTAAAGTTATACTTCTAAATCTCTATTACTTTCTAAATGGAAACATGCTTAGCTCTGTTCAAGAACACCAGCCTACATTTAACGGAACCATTATTGTTCATCCTATCCATACCATTATTATTGGCTTTACAAAACAATGCTTACATATTCTAGTTAGCAACAGAAAGAAATCCCAAATCTAATTTTTTTTTCGCTATTAAGCGCAATAGCTCACTAGTTATCCCAAAAGCTCCCTACACTCTTCCATTCTCTAACTGTATTTCTTTCTTATATTTCAAACGTCAATTTCTGAAGCATCTTCAAACCATTATCAACTGTACACTAGTTTTTTTTATATCTACTGTTCTGTGAATAAAACCAATTAAATTACTAACAGTGCCGATTAAAAATACATTAAACTCATATAGCATTTCCATATTTTTTGTTTTACTGAAAGATTTGCGTATTCACTCATCTACACAGCATTTTCTTTAATATTCTTACTAAAAGTCCTCGACAGAATTGCTGACAGCTTCGTTTTCTACTAAACTTTCCTTTCAGCTCCCTATCCTTGCATTCTTGCTTCTTCAGGTTCCTACTCCAGTCTGCTTTCAACACTGAGTCATCATTCTGGGCTAAATTTTATTTATTTTATTATTATTATTTTTTTCATTAAGTTCTGCATCTCTTGTCGACCTACGTTTGTCTCTTTCTTCTTCGAGTGCATTTACAACCACAAGGAATCTTTGGTTTTTAATTTTACGCCATTACTTCCTTGTTTTTCTGTTTAGTTTTTATCAAACCCGCTCGTTGTCATAACAATCCTGATCATATGTGAAATCCTTCCTACATCACATAAAACTATCCTCCAAGTTTTATCTTCGCTTCACAAAGTTCAGATATTTTTTCCTGTTAAACTCAAATCTATATAAGACCTTTATAAATAAAAAAGTATGGAGCTAATACTTATCTCTCATAAGAGCGTTCACCTTGAAGTGAAATAGAAATAGAAATAGATAAAACTAATTCTGACAACATAAAATTATCAAACGCGCATACACGCGCGCACACATACACACACATACACACACACATATACCCATCACACAACACCACACATATATATATATATATATATATATATATATATATATATATATATACGTATGTGTCGCTATTTCATGTCTTCATGTTAGTATTATAATAAACACAAGAAACATGGACACATATGTGTGTGTATGTTTTTCCTTATATAACACTTATATAAAGACTTACAATATAATGGTAGGTACAAAAATTCAAATTATGTATAAGCACACACAAGCATATATATATATATATATATATATATATATATATATATATATATATATATATATATATATACATGACCTACATCAATTTCAATATCTCAAGGGCAGGGACGCGAGAGGAGAGAGAGAGAGAGAGAGAGAGCGGAGGGATAGGGAGCGAGAGAGACGAGAGATGAGAGAGAGAGAGCGGGAGAGAGAGAGAGGAGAGAACTTCAAAGGGAACGGAGGAACATTAAAAGTGAAGCAAAGGGAGAGGGAAAAGAGAAAAAGGCTTTGATGGCGGAGATAAGACTAGGCTTGATCAATGCAGTGTCTGCGGTGAAATTCTAAAATACCTTTCATTTGTATCTATTTCTCTACTCTTACTCCCTTAAACTGAAAATAGCAGTTGCTTCTTAAATAGTTTTACTGTGTTTTCCATTTGAACTTGTGAAGACAGAGAAAGCCTTAATATTAAGCTTTCGTCTATCAGCACATTCTTTCGTTTCACGAGATTCTTTTACCTATTCTTTTTATTACTGTAAATGTTATATTCCCAAGCCAAACTCAACCAGGACTTGGCGAAATACTAACCCCGATATCTTGTTAAGAATAAAAAAAAGTAAATAAGGAAAATTGCAACAGATCAAACGGAAGGCTGATGTCAATGAGTGTCAAATGATTCGTTTGGAGGTCCTTATGTAGTACAAAGTTCCTTAACCTTCTGGATATAACTTTCATAACTCTGAAATAAAACGTTTTATTTTTATCAATCTGTGATAAAACAAACATTTAATTTATAAGAAAAAATATTTTGTTCTGGTCATGTTAAAGAGGATTTTTCTCCATTTCTTATATTACAACCGCGCTTTTTGTTTCGTCATTTTTTAAAATATGTACATGATTGGCAATTTCGCTTTAAATAAAGGGTATAATTAAATTTAAGATTTAAAAATTCGCCACAAAAATATGTCACTAAAAATGTATGCATACAATATATATATATATATATATATATATATATATCATATATATATATATATATATATTATATATATATATATATATATATATATATATATATATATATAATATATATATATATATGCATACCCCTTTCAGAAAGCCAGTCAATTACGGGTTTACCCTTTTGCCCAGTGGCTAGTTTTTTTGAACGAAGATAAGAGAGAGAGAGAGAGAGAGAGAGAGAGAGAGAGAGAGAGAGAGAGAGAGAGAGAGAGGTGAGAGATAGAGAGAGAGAGAGAGAGAGAGAGAGCCTGTAAATAAATATATTATGAATTACAATAAAAAAAAAGTTTAAAATAAGTATCTGGTGAAAATATTAGGCAATAGATGAAAATGGAAAACTGCTTTCGGCGAAACCAGATACGAGTCAGTTTCTTTCCCCGAGGCTTCGATAATGCATTGGTGTCCGATGTTCATAACCTGCTTTCTTCAGAGACGGCCTCCTTCATGATTATCACCCCTTCTTTCCTGCCCTTCCATCTCCATGATTACATTCACGCCGACCTAAATGCGGGATTTAGACTACTTTCCAACGGCCTACGCACATTCCAGTCTTCTGCCAGATTATGTCCTAAGTCTAGATGGCGAGGAAGCCATTTTATTACTTACAGTAGTTAAATATTTCTACTTCACTGGGAATTACCTTCCTTAAGGTTGTCCCGTCAAGCAGAAAATTTTGTTTTCTAATCCTGATAAGAATATATAGAAAAAACTAGAAAAATATGGTTCTTTAAATGTTTTTGTAGGGCTGGGGGGCGTCATTGTAGAGTATACCTACGAATTTATCATTTGAGAGTCATTTAAGAGTATAATTAAATCATTTACTTCACTGGACAGCCATTAAACTTAATGAATTTACAGGCACAGTCTCTATATTCATTAATTTTAATGAATATACAGACTAAACTAAAATTATACCATAATATACTAATCAAATCAAATCTGCTTCAACCCAATCCCTTTGGGATCAGATGTAGTTGACTGACAATTGACTGATGTTCCCGAACCTATTATGAAAACCGAAATTAACATATTTCTGATAACGCTTTGATAGTATAAGGTTATATCTTAAATTCCAAAAAGAGTAGAAAGAAAAAAAAGTAGTCATCTGCAAGAGTTTAAGAAGATTCTCCTTTTCATGCCATCTCCAACCCCGGAGAAAGCGAGAGTGGTGAAAGCAGAGTTAACGTCCCTGCCTTATAGAAAAGACAATTAAATACACTGGAATTTTGGAGGCTTTCACTATTGTCAGTGTCTCAATAAAGGCAAAAAACCCTCAGATTAAGATGTGCCACTCTATTTGGTGTATAGACAGACGCCAAAGGCCCTCAGCGAAGACAAAGAAAGAAATATGCTGCACACACAGACAGGCTTTTGTCATTCAGTCCAATTGTAACAGCGGCAGTTATCAGATAATGTGGAATACAGTCCCGCATCCTTCCCAGTTAGAGACCGTTTATAGTTTACAGGATTTATAGAGATGATCCCGCACGAAAAAGCCAAATGTCAATTTCGGAGGTTTATGACGGTATCGTCTATCAGATCCCGATATTCCACCCGATAACCCAAAAGGATTCCTCCGGCATTTTACTGTAATGTCTTTTCCTCTGCCCCAAGAATATCCCTCGAGATTGTTCATAGAAGCGAGCGAGCCTCGTTTGCATAGGCAGATATTTTCCGATTCAAAACTCATACTTTGTTACCGATTAAAAAGTACATAAATTTCTGTAACATAAATGAAAAATAATAAAATGATTGAAAAAACGTTATACAATTCAAGTAAGTGTCATCATTTTTACAATTCACCGTCGCCTCGTAAAAAACAGAATACAATGCCTCCCTTAGAAAGTAATAAGAATGTATTCTATGAGAATACTATAATCATATTTTGGCTAAAAAAATAAAATTGTCACTTTCAGCAGAAACGCTCATCTTACGATACATATGCATTTTTGATGGATTTGATAAGTTTCTTGCCTTCTGTTTCATGTTTAAGATCTCTTTTCTTACTTTAGTTTCCCCTAACTAATAACTTTCCATCCTGAAAAAATGCGATTTCGCCTCATTGTTCTCCTCGCAGCACCGCCATTTATCTTTTCTTCTCATCCCTTCTTTTTACGCTTTGGAGAGAGATAAGAGCAAAAGGTATGTCTCAATCCACTGTCATCTGCATTACAAAAATTCTTCTAAAAATGGAATCACACCTTTGTTCGTGTTCTCATTATCCTTACCATATATTTACGAGTATTTTAATAAAAGGTAAATACTGTAGGGAAAATAAATGATGGTATCCATCTACATCAATTACGAAAGGTTTTGGATATATCCTCCCCGACACTAGCTATTGATTCCACTCAAGGTGAAGACGCACTGACATTTGTCCAACTATTTCTCTAATGCCGAAAGGCGGCTTCGATGTTATCCAAACATTTCGGCAAATGCCGGGGGCCTTACCATTTGTCAACAGGCATACTATTCACCCACCTTCCTCCTCGGAGATCATAGTTAATAAAACTTGTTACTAAACTTTGCCAGTAATAATTCCCCATCTAAAAGCTCAAGATTTTTGAAGTTTATGTAAGATGTATGGTGTCAAGGAGTTTCAAAATAGTAGAGAGATTCAGATGTTATTGTTAGGTCTTGGAAATTAGCTACAAAAGCTTGACTAGAATAATTCTGCATTAATTCACCCACTGGCTACTGCCTGCAAGTTGTAATTCTCGTCCAGTTTAAATGGACGTTGAACAATATCTTAAAGGTACCCTTAAAGGTAACATACATTTTAAATACCTATTTTAGTACAAATCATAAGGCCGCCATACACGCAACGATTATCGGCTACGTTGTGTGTATGGGGTCATCGCACTGCGAAAAGTGGGCGGAGCCTCGTGATAGCGCGATCTCGCCGGCAACCTGACATTGCCAGGTTCGGACTCACGATTTCACACCCGATATCGAAGATCGCCATGTCTATGGGCTCATCGTACGATAATATCCTCAGTTAGTTAGCAACTCTCGACACGTTAACATCTCAGGATGACAACATGCGCCGATCGAGAATTTTGGTCGGATTTCATCTAACTTTAGCAAGATCTCCCTTGTCGTTGGAAAGTCAAATCCAAATAATACTGTGACAAAGGGAAGATTAACGATGCTTATGTATCAGTACCATAAAAACTACGTGAGAAAGACCCTTAGGCCGCAAAAAAAGTAGTCAGTATATGTATTTGCAATGATAAGAACACAGTCGATTCAAGATTCATTAGGTCAGTAGGCCTAAGCAGCGATGCTGAATGAAAATGGTAGTTGTGATTTAACGATTTATATATATATATATATATATATATATATATATATATATATATTATATATATATATATATTATATATATATATGTATATATATATATATACAGGGTGTCTCAAAAAAATGTACTCACTCTTAGAATTATGAGAAAACCTTTATTTATGGACATAGAGCGAAATGAAATAGCATCGAATACATGAGACAAATGTGTTTGAAGAATCATGTTTTGCGAATGTTCAAATTGATGACCATTATTGTCCAGACAACGCTGATAACGCGCACCAAGGGATTCGCAAACGTCGCGAAACATGTCATTAGGAATATCACGACATTGTCTTTCTGCTTCAAAATTTGTCTCTGATGCGCGCAATGGTCCGACGCGTGGGTGGCGGTTTTTTTTTGCAAATTGATTTGTGAACCGGCGTTTGCACTTCAGTGGCGTTTTCGGTCTTCCAATAGCATTTCAGGACAAACTTTCTTTCTTCGAAACTAAGTTGCATTTCCTGCCATAGCTTCAGTAATTCAGGATATCTGCAACACAGACTGAGTACATTTATAATAGTCATCAATTTGAACATATTGTCTCATGTATTCGATGCTATGTTCATTTCGCTCTATGTCCATAAAAATAAAAGGTTTTCTCATAATTCTAAGAGTGAGTACATTTTTTGAGACACCCTGTATATATATAATATATATATATATATATATATATATATATATATATATATATATATATATATATATAAATATATGTGTGTTGTGTGTGTGTGTGTGCTTTATGTGTGTCAGCGAAATACGCCCAAGCAGCAGCGCCCAACGGTAATGAAAACAGCTCCTCGAGAGCAGATGCCATATCTGCTCACAGTGAAGTCCCCGAATGCGATCATAGGGAGAGTGAGTGGGTGACCACGATTTGGTTGCTATCTGAGCTAGGTCGAAATCACGACCGACGATCGTTGCGAGTATGGTGGACTTTAAACAATTTCTAAGCATTATTTTCACAGAAGTGATTTTTTGTTTTCTGCAAATAAAAATATCCGATTTTAAAGAATGGCTATTATTGTTGTAGCTCCGTGAAGTATTATACTACTAAAAAATCCCTTCACAACCGCCTAGAGGTACCTATAATTATAAATGTTAAAAGCCCCATGCCTTCTGAACTGCTTGAACTAATCACTTCACAAGAGCCTGGAGGTACTTGTCATTACAATTAGTATGATCCCCGTATATTACCAACCGTTTTAATACTTCAAATGTCACTTCACAATACCTTAGACGTACCTATGATTATAACTCCAAATCCCCTTACTTTATGGAACTGGCTGGCTACACGTGTATAGATTTCTACTGACCTCATTTCTCTGTCTCCCTAATTGTGAAATCCGAGACGCTACGGAGTTGAGCAGTAAGTGGATCCTATCACAGTAGGTTCAGCGTTCAGCCTCTGCCCTATATATATATATCCCTTCTGTTATTGAGTCATCATTATTCTTAATGGGACATTTGATTTCCTATCATGAGAGTAACCGGAGACCCGGATTCATTAAACATCGATGACAACATTAATTTCATTCAGCGTTTTCCCAGAAGACAAATCATGGTCTGCAAAGTTTCCTTTTCTTTTTTTTGATGATCGGTCGATAACTAGTTATTGCATAACATGACAATGATCTTGCAGTGATTCAATTATTTCTCCCAAAACCGCCTTACAATAACTTTAAAATTGCGCTTATGGTAAGAAAACCTAAGTATATGTAATACCATAAAAGCTAAGTTTAACAAAATGAGAAGCTGCCCTTTCATTTTAGGTTTAATCTATTCCCATCATGTACTGAACTTTCTAGGAAAGTTTATATCCCATCGGCATGCTGAGTAATTGTAAATGTGCCATGGACCCGTTTGGATGGGGTTAAAAAAATAAATAAATAAATAAACAGATTGAAAGAACTCTAATCAAGAACAACTGATGTTGAAAAGTGTGACGTGTCGGCATTCTTCCTTCCTTCTGCTATGAAATGAAAATTCCTTAGTCGAGGGATACAAGGAGTCCCTTTAATTTTAGAAATGAAATCTTCTGCGTGGACTGCGTGGACTTATTCAACGTTCTGGGTGGCAACATGACTGCATTTGATTTTCTAAGCGTCTTCTAATATATGTCTCCTTCGAGAACAAACTGGTTTCTAAGAGTATATGATGGTACTCTTCAAATTACATTAGTCCTAGACCAAAGATATTCGGATTATCTCAAAAAGTCAGAAAAAAATTCATTTTGACTGAATTCAAAACTAACGGAAGGTATATTCATGCCACTATAATTCTAAATATGCTTCTTAATACCTAATATTATCCTTACAAGCCATCAAAAGAGAAAAGAACTGATTGAGACTGTCGAATAAGTCAAAGGCACAGTGACATCCATGAACCACACCTAAAAATTGTTAAGTTTGAATCTTGGTCAAGGTAAATACCCTTAACATATATAATTCCTCTGGGTGCAATTTGTCTACAAACACACACATACACACACGCGCGCGCGCACACACACACACACACACACATATATATATATATATATATATATATATATATATATACACATATAGTATGTATATATATACACATATAGTATGTATATGTATATATCTAAAATCTATATATAAAATATACATACATATGTATATGGGTTTTTGTTTACTTATATGTTAGTGTACGCTATATATCTCTGCTCCTTGTCTTGAAGTCATACATTTGTCCTCGTTATTCGAAAGTGCTTTATTTAATTTTGAAGAATTTATCCAATCTTGCATCTGTCTATCATCCTATGTTTACAAAGTCAATAATTTCTGATTATTATTCTGTGCATTTTGCCAACTATTTGTTTTCTTCATATAAAAAAAACGCACACAGTCATATAGACACAAACAAACAAACAAACAAACATACAGATATATATATATATAGAAGACTTGTAGGAGGAAGTACATCTCAGGTGGTCCTTAAAATACTTTTATTACAACGTTTCAAAACACAAAGGTTTCATTTTCAAGCTGTAAAGACATAAAACAATAAAATTAATATTAAAAGCGCTAAATTACAAATAAAAGGCATAATACATTATACAAGACAAGATAAAAAAAAAAATAAAAACTAGTTAGCAGAACCAACCATCAAGAGAGAAAGGGAGGACAGAAGTCAGAAGGAACAGACCAGAAATGACCGGCAACAGCTCACGTTAGGTAAAGAGTTGTCGAGGAAGACTGCGTGTTCAATTGAGGAACAAGCTGTTTAATAAACAAGGATTCCAGAATTGTCAGTAGTTTGCCATTCGGTGCCCGTCCCAATATTTCAAAATCTTTGTATTGTATATTCAGCTTGCATTTATTAGCGTGTTGTCTGATATTAGAAAATTCTGGATTAGCAAGTTTGTTACCAGTTCTATAGCTAACGCCCTTATGGCAATCAATTCTGACCCTCAGTAACCTCTGTGTGGATCCCACGTAGGTCCCCAGATTACATCTAGGGCAATTAAACTTGTACACAACACATGAGGTCATCAAAGGGTCAAGTTTATCCTTGAATTTAAACAAACTACCTAAACTGAGTGGGTTTGTTGGGATGATATTAAATCTAATAGCTGGTATTATAATCAAATATGAGTTTTCTTAGTGCATCGTAGAAATTTTTGTCATGGATTAAAGGTACATTTGCATAAAATGGAAGCTTAGGCACAGTAGGTAAGGAGACTTTTGGGATAAAACGTTATTAAGAAGTTTACGAACATACCGTGAAAAAGTGTAGTGGGAAAATAATTGTTGGTAAAAATATTGACGTAAAAGTTGATTTCTTCGTGAAAAAATTCCCAACTAGTGTCAATGAGAAGGCACGATGAAGTAATGTGGATAAAGAATTTAATTTAAAACCATAAAAACAGTGACTATAAAAATTTGAACCTAATCCTGTAAAAGTTCCCTTCCTGTAAACTGAAGTATTAAAATGATCATATTGTCGTAAGACTAAAACATCTAAGAATGGTAGTTTATTATCACTTTCGCACTCCATAGTAAATTTTATATTTGGGTGTGCCGTATTAATGAAATGAAGAAACCTTTCAGCATCGTACTTGGATTTAAAAAGCGCGAAGGTATCGTCAACGTACCTTTTGTAGAATAGCGGATGGTAACTCAAAGGACAGGTGTCTAAAAAAATGCTCCTCCAGGGAGCACATAAAAATGCCTGCAAATATGGGCCCTAATGGAGAACCCATAGCATACCATCGATTTGAGTGTAACAATTATTATTAAAAATGAAGGCAGTGTCCTGCACTGCCAGTTGCAATAGTTTCTTAAAATCAGATTATTAAAATTATAAAAAAGGGAGTCAGTTTCAGGAAAGAGTTTTATAAATAATAATTTCAATAGTCTCATTCACAGGTACATTGGTAAACAGAGACTCAACGTCATAACTGACCATAAAGAGGTCTGAGTCCTGGCTAAGTATGGCTTCTTTGAAGTTTAAGGAATTTTTGATGTTATATTCATTTTCTGTCAGTGGGGAAAGCAAGGGAACAAGGAACTTAGCTAACCTGTAATTCGGGGTATCATATGACGCTAGTATAGGTCTGATGGGAAGGCCTTCTTTGTGTGTTTTAGGAAGTCCATACATAATGCCATAGGTAGAACCGGTACTATAGAGAGAATGGTAACTTTTTCTTCAGATAGTAATATTTTTATCTTTAAGACACTTTAAAAATCTATTGATCCGATCTTCAATTCTAAAAATGGTTGCAAAGTCTGGCTTACCTAGGAGTTTGAATTTCGCGTTGTCATTTAGAATGCTTTCAACCTTATTAACATAATCAGATTTATTCATTAACACAACACCCTTGCCTTTATCTGGGCGAGTGATAATAAACTACCATTCTTAGATGTTTTAGTCTTACGACAATATGATCATTTTAATACTTCAGTTTACAGGAAGGGAACTTTTACAGGATTAGGTTCAAATTTTTATAGTCACTGTTTTTATGGTTTTAAATTAAATTCTTTATCCACATTACTTCATCGTGCCTTCTCATTGACATCTAGTTGGGAATTTTTTCACGAAGAAATCAACTTTTTACGTCAATATTTTACCAACAATTATTTTCCCACTACACTTTTTCACGGGTATGTTCGTAAACTTCTTAATAACGTTTTTATCCCAAAAGTCTCCTTACCTACTGTGCCTAAGCTTCCATTTTATGCAAATGTACCTTTAATCCATGACAAAAATTTCTACGATGCACTAAGAAACTCATATTTGATTATATACCAGCTATTAGATTTAATAGCATCCCAACAAACCCACTCAGTTTAGGTAGTTTGTTTAAATTCAAGGATAAACTTGACCCTTTGATGACCTCATGTGTTGTGTACAAGTTTAATTGCCCTAGATGTAATCTGGGGACCTACGTGGGATCCACACAGAGGTTACTGAGGGTCAGAATTGATTGCCATAAGGGCGTTAGCTATAGAACTGGTAACAAACTTGCTAATCCAGAATTTTCTAATATCAGACAACACGCTAATAAATGCAAGCTGAATATACAATACAAAGATTTTGAAATATTGGGACGGGCACCGAATGGCAAACTACTGACAATTCTGGAATCCTTGTTTATTAAACAGCTTGTTCCTCAATTGAACACGCAGTCTTCCTCGACAACTCTTTACCAAACGTGAGCTGTTGCCGGTCATTTCTGGTTTGTTCCTTCTGACTTCTGTCCTCCCTTTCTCTTGATGGGTTTGTTCTGCTAACTAGTTTTTATTTTTTTTTTAATCTTGTCTTGTATAATGTATTATGCCTTTTATTTGTAATTTAGCGCTTTTAATATTAATTTTATTGTTTTATGTCTTTACAGCTTGAAAATGAAACCTTTGTGTTTTGAAACGTTGTAATAAAAGTATTTTAAGGACCACCTGAGATGTACTTCCTCCTACAAGTCTTCTATTTTTCGAGTTACTAGTAACCGCCATACTTCGGAACGCTATATATATATATATATGGAAATGAACACATGTGAACGTTTCAGAGATAAATTTCTGAGTCACAACGGGACCGAACCCCGGTCTTTCCAGTGAGTTGTGTATGTGTGTGTGTGTGTGTGCATACACACAAACAAACAACAAACACAATCATACATACAACCGTACGTACGTACGTCCATATATACATACATATGAATGAAATGGACCTGAAAGAGCGTACTTACGTAATTTCATTTCCAAATCAGAGATATGGAATAGCAATTTGCCTCGACTAAACGAAAGCCTTTTGGACAACGCTGGTAATGAATATTAATGCAGAGACACAAGGCAGAGCTGCTGCCCTTTCCAAACCGGCTACAGACATGACAGTTGATGGTTGCCAGTCTTTGCATCAAGTCTGTGTATTTGCGTAAAGACCCGAATATGTGTAATGTGAAAGTTGAAGATCTTTCAGGTGTGTTGTGTAAAACTAAAGAAATATTTGAAAACAACACATGAATAAAATATGCGCCAAAGAAACTTCGGCCTCACCCACGGCCCATAAAACTCAGTCTGGTGGTGGCCTATGTCGTTGGTACCTATAGCGCTGCCAGAAGTACGGTTATGGCTAACTTTAACCTTAATTAAAATCAAATCTACTGAGGCTAGAGGGCTGACATTTGGTAGGTGGATGATCAACATACCAATTAGCAGCCCTCTAGCCTCAGTAGTTTTTAAGATCTGAGGGCAGACGGGCAGACCAAATCGGCACAATAGTTATCTTTTACCGAAAACTAAAAAGTAACATTTCTCGTTGGCTTTTGCATATCTAAAAAGGTTACATTCTTATACACGTCATATATAATCTATTGCTTTATTACAAATTACACAATAAACATAGAAAAAATATTAATTTCAATTAAATTAACCATGTCCTCTCTCTCTAAGTATATACACACACACAGACACACACACACACATATATATATATATATATATATATATATATATATATATATATATATACTATATATATATATATATATATATATATATATATATATATATATATATATATATATATATATATATATATATATATACGTATATATATATATATATATATATATATATATATATATATATATATATATACACAGAATGTTAGCATTTTTGTCAGTGTCAGTATATATGTTTTTGTATCTATCACTGGACAAGTGCAAAAGCAAGTAAGTGATCTTAGGCCTTCTAATATCAAGTAATAATAGATAAACACTTTTATTCCATCCGTCAGCACACTATGTGGAAATGATGAACTTTATGAAGTCGGTCATGAGCTTCCAAATGGAATTACATTCCATTTCTGTCAAAAGAGCAGGCAAATAATTCTGTGGGAAAATGTTTTATTTTCTCACTCCTGATGCAAAGTTTTTTAATTTGATATGCAGGGAAATTAAGGAATTCTCGCGCCAAAACACTTCTCTAGTTTTTTTAAGAGGTATTTTGAAAAGTAGACTGGGTATGCGAAAAGCAATGTCATTTTCCCGTTGTTTTTCGTGAACTATCTGCTGCTTTTCATGTTTACCTATGCTGATTTTGTACACGAATTTTGTTATTCATTTACTAGTATAATGCTTAAGATTTCGATCCACGTAAGATCATATATATATATATATATATATATATATATATATATATATATATATATATATATATATATACTAGGGTGCTACACACACAAACTCACACACACACACACACACATATATATGTTTATATACTTATATTGAAATCTTACACAGAATAAACAGAAGAGTTTCCATGGCACATTACAAGTATCTGTTGAAGCATTTACGGTTAGTATATAAAAACGTAAAAAATACGGTGTTGAACGAGAACGGATAAGAGTACATCTAACGACAAAAAAGTTATGAAGTATGTAGGTAAAGGTACTGCTCAAAGTTGGCGTGAGTGTGCTTTATGGAGTGTTAACCAAATTAACTGATTTTAACTTAGCATAATAGAAACAAGTGTTGACCAAATTAACTGATTTTAACTTAGCATAATGGAAACAAGTGTTAACCAAAATAACTGATTTTAACTTAGCATAATGGGAACAAGTGTTAACCAAATTAATTGATTTTAACTTAGCATAGCGGAAACAATCACTGGGCAATTCCATCAGACTCGTCAATTCTGCCATGAAATTTTAACGATGTTTTCACTTCCGTCTGTTTACGTGGGAATTTATTTGTCTGTTTGTGTCGACAGACTGTCTCGAAAAGCGGAGTCGATGAAGATGTGATAACCATAGGAATCATCTCGCCAGTGATGTGAGTAGCAGAAGTTTGGTTGATGCGTAATCTCTACTTAGCGATTTCACTGTCACAATTTCCTATTTTGTCTTTATAAACAACAGTCTCACTCATGTAAATGACCCTATGAAATGTGGGTTTATAGCATACTGCATTGGATGAAAATCAGAGGAAGGGATGAACTGAAAATAACGATCGAAACTGACTAACAAGCACCAACGCGCAAGGAAAATATTCATAATGTTTCGAAGACAAAGATACTGTTCTATATCGATTGTAAAATCATTATAATCGTGATGATGTTTATTTTTGTTCTACAAAAAAAAAAATAGTGTCACCTTTTGGAAGACGAGTATAGTGTTTTTATATATTCACGATAAAAAATCGCTCATAAAACTTGTGATCTGGTTTTGAGGGGATTATCATCCTGGTAACCTTTCTCTCATGTACTAAATGCCCAGAGTCAAGGCAAAGCAGAGTCAAGCTACTCTCTTTTCTTCCTTCGCAACTCTACTTTAAACTTTCGACCTTCGTTAAGCCTCGGAGATTAAAAGTACTCGGGCGACAATTTAGGTGATTAAGGTTAGTAGAATGTCGAGTGTTGTTATGAAACTTCGCCTCTCTCTCACTGCGACCCCAAGTGATCCTTGAAGAGTTTTGGAAGCAATTAACATTTGATAATCCACAGACGCAGCAGGTAATCCCTTCCGTTATTGTGTTGACTGATCCTTACTTCATCGTCCGATTTCCTTTTTGATTCGGCCATTCGTGTAGCTTCTCTCTTCATTACTAAGCTTAAAAGCGGTCAGTCGAAACTTTTTATCAATCCCGGCTACCTGTACCTTTATTTTTAATTGTTTTGGTTATAACTTCCATTTCTTACATAAGTTTATAAAACATACACATGTGTTTAAATTATTATTATTATTATATATATATATATATATATATATATATATATATATACATGTATATTATATATATTATATATATATATGAATCTGATCACATTACCGTGATTCATATATACCATTAAGCTACAAATGTCCTTTAACATCTAATTCGCTCTACCTCAAAATTAATATATTTTCAAATAGGTTAACTAAAGGGGAATTTTAGTTGATAATAATTCCGTCGGTTCCCGGGCGCGAACCTGGGAACCCAGAAATCAGGACGTACGGTGAAGCGCCTTTAACCACACAGCTACCAAGAGAGGATATAATTTAACGCCGCCTCTCACCTACAAATCCCTGTCGCGCTCAAGGATTCGTTGTTTTGGAGTCGGCATCAACTAAAAATTCCCCTTCAGTTAACATAAATGAAAAATATGTTGATTCTGAGGTACAGCGAATTGGATATTAAAGGACATTTGTAGCTTAATGCGTATAATATATATTATATATATATATATATATATATATATATACATATATATATAGTATATATATATATACACATATATATACATATATATATATATATATATATATATATATATATATATATATATATATATAGAAAAATAAATATACAGATAGTTAGGCATATGTATATGAATCAATTTTCTGTAGCCTAGTAACGGGCCGAATAGAGAAACATTTACTCAATAATAATAATAATAATAATAATAATAATAATTACTACTATTATTGTCTTGTTAAAAATGACTGCTGCTTCAGCACTATTAATCTTATAAAGAGTCTTCTCTATCTTTCTGATGACGGCTTTCTCGTTGTTGCTTAGACTGGCGAGCAACGCACCAAAGGGCATGGTAAAATTCGGTTGAGTCATTTGATTTATTATTGCTTATACAATTCTCTCTCTCTCTCTCTCTCCTAATTCTCTCTCTCTCTCTCTCGCTCTCTCTCTCTCTCTCTCTCTCTCTCTATCTCTCTAACGCGACGTTTCCTCCTGATCGACAGGACATTATCAAGCGATAACTGCTGAGGGACTGAATTGCAGTGGTTGTTGTTGTTGTTTAAGATTAAGCTGGCCTTGTGCCAGCACGGGCTCTTGCTCACAGAGCAGCCCGTAAATTCCAGTGGCGAGTCCTTCTCCTTTTATCGTGGTGTTGCGAGCTCTCCAGTACGGTCAGAGCACTTCTCCGGTAGGTCGAGTTTTTATTGGTTCCCGGGAAGGTGACTCATACGGCGGGCGTTGACGAGTCTTGCAGACCTTCTCAGGTAGGGGGTATCACCGGGAGCCTCTTGATTGGCTTCTACCTGCGTGACGTCACCCCTGGTATTATTCTCATGTCCGGTGTTCGTTCCATGCGCGCTGGTACTTTCGTTAGGGGAGAGGGGTGTGGTCCTCCTCACACACGTCGGTATCAGGAACGCTTCTTGGGTGGTATTGGAGGAAGGAAAGAGAGTGTCCCTCATTATTTACTACAAGAATCGGCGTACGAAAGACCTCCTGATGAAGAACAACCCCTCCCCACCTGCAGGAGACCCCCTGAAGCAGTCCAACGTCGTCTACCGATACGTATGCCCCGCCCAAGGATGCCCTGGGATTTACATCGGCATGACGACGATGCGCCTGTCAAAAAGGATTTCCTGCCACGCCCAGGAGGGTGCCATTAGGCAGCACGCCCTTGCAGTACACCGCAGAAACATCACGAGAGACGACATCGTCAGGAATATTAAGATCATCGGGAGAGGGCCCCTGACCCACTACGTCTGCGTCTCCTAGAAGCGCTGCTCATCCTCGAGGAAAAGCCTCCCCTCAATACCACCCAAGAAGCGTTCCTGATACCGACGTGTGTGAGGAGGACCACACCCCTCTCCCCTAACGAAAGTACCAGCGCGCATGGAACGAACACCGGACATGAGAATAATACCAGGGGTGACGTCACGCAGGTAGAAGCCAATCAAGAGGCTCCCGGTGATACCCCCTACCTGAGAAGGTCTGCAAGACTCGTCAACGCCCGCCGTATGAGTCACCTTCCCGGGAACCAATAAAAACTCGACCTACCGGAGAAGTGCTCTGAGCGTACTGGAGAGCTCGCAACACCCGTGCTGGCACAAGGCCAGCTTAATCTTAAACAACAACCACTGGAATTCAGTCCCTCAGCAGTTATCGCTTGATAATGTCCTGTCGATCAGGAGGAAACGTCGCGTTAGAGAGAGAGAGAGAGAGAGAGAGAGAGAATTGTATAAGCAATAATAAATCAAATGACTCAACCGAATTTTACCATGCCCTTTGGTGCGTTGCTCGCCAGTCTAAGCAACAACGAGAAAGCCGTCATCAGAAAGATAGAGAAGACTCTTTATAAGATTAATAGTGCTGAAGCAGCAGTCATTTTTAACAAAACATGTCTACGAGAGGGTCTCCTTCCGAAATATACTATTATTGTCATTATTACTAATTTTGAAAAACTAAGAGATATAATTAGGAGAAAACTGAGAGAAGAAATATTATGGATAAACAGTAATACCATTAAAAAACAAGTAAAAAATGCATCGAAGTTTCTTCGAGACAATCGGGTTTTCTGTGCAGCGTATAATGCTGTTTGAAACTCTTAGCCAAGGCCTATGAAACTCAGCCGCAATCCATGAAACTTTCAGCCACAGCTCATGGCTCACTTTAACCTTAAATAAAATATAATTAATTGTGGCTAGAGGGTTGCAATTTGGTATATTTGATTATTGTAGGGAGGAAGATCAACACACTAATTTGAAGGATTCTAACCTCAATAGGTTTTAAGATCTGAAGGCGGAAGGAGAGACAACTAAAATTCAAATCAGTAAAGCTAAGGCAATGGCGAATGGTGTTGTAATTTAGTGATTACGAGCACGTTATCATATGAATAGGAAACGTTGTTAATTATAGTCTTGTGCACAAAAACAAACGTGCACAGTTTCTGAACACGGTAAATCATATAAAAATATGATATAATGTTCGTTTAATAACTTGAGTGCTGATACTCTACAATGATTTACGGAATTCATCGAGTTTTCTTTTATTGGCTCGAAAATTCAAAGAGAGAGAGAGAGAGAGAGAGAGAGAGAGAGAGAGAGAGAGAGAGAGAGAGAGAGAGAGAGAGGTTAAACAGTAATAATGTTCTCTCTCTGACTGACCAGTGGTAAAACAATGCATATGGAGAGAGAGAGAGAGAGAGAGAGAGAGAGAGAGAGAGAGAGAGAGAGAATAAAATACTATTGGTGCCACAATAATAGATCTGTGTACCATTTTTACGTTGATATACCCACAAGGAATCGTACAGTCACAATGAAATAATTAAAAAGGAAATACCAGTAGGTAATTTCATTTTCATTTGTTACATCTATTTATGGAAACGGCCGACATATTTATTGCCTTTGGTGAGCGAGCTTATCCGGCACCTTGGGTGTGTGGCTTCATTAATACAAAAAATGGAAAGGGTCTGTATTAAAAACTTAACTATTTATCTGAATGTTTAACTGATAAGTACTAGCAGGACGCTTCATTCTCAAGGTCTCTAAAATAGAGATAATTATTGTGTACAAAAATATTTCAATTGATTAAACTCGAAAAACCATCTTCTTACATACATACATGCATTCGAACATAAACACGTACATACATATACACATATATATACATACATATACATATATATACATACATATACATACACATATATACATACATATACATACATATATATATACATGTATATATATATATATATATATATATAAATATATATATATATATATATATTATATATATATATCAACTTAGAGAGAGCGAGAGAGGCGAGAGAGAGAGAGAGAGACTCTGCACAACGAATGGAATATCTTTATTATATGCGATGAGCTTCTAAATGTTCATGAATATCTGATGCTATGTAATTCTTACTCCCAACTTTAGAACCCGGATGAAACTCGTGAGTAGAAAACTCTCAGTGCATTAATCGTTACACACTTTAAAAGAGAGGTCATACGTAAAAATAAGCCGCTCAACTCTGCCTTGCACCCATCCGCACAATTTATGCAGATTAATTAAAAGCATTTCCATATAGCACTTCTACCATCCATTTCAGAGCAGTAGTTTTGATCTTGCTCCTCGCCTCTGCAAGACTTGAGGTCCATGTCTTCGATGAACCACACGTGCGTGTGTGTGTGTGTGTGTGTGTGTGTGAGTGTGTTTGTGTGTGAAATCTTTTATATTCACACATATGAAAATGCTAATGTCGTTTAATATCCAGTTCACTGTATCTCGAGGCTATCATGAACACAAGGGCTCCTTAGTAAAACGACACTTGTATGTCGTTGTTTTCCAATCAGTCGGCAGTCCGATTCCCACTGATAACGAAGCGCGTATTAATTATAACATCCCTGTGGGTGTGTGCTACTCCAAAAGTAGAATATATTTGGGTTTAAACGAATATATATATATATATATATATATATAATATATAGAATATATATGGTTATATTATATACTATAGATATATAGATATATAATATATATATATATATATACATAGAAATATAGATAATATATATATATATAATTGTATATATATATGATTATATATATATATATATTATAGATATATATATATAGATATATATTCGTTTAAACCCAAATATATATATATATATATATATATATATATATATTCGTTTTAAAACCCAAATATATATATATATATATAAATATATATATATATATATTATATATGTTGATATATATGGGTCTATGTTACGAATTCATTAATATTTACGAAGGGTTACTTTCATATCATATCAAAATCAATTGGGTTTTTTCTATATCCGCCGTCATATGTAAATCACATTACGAGTTACGGACAAATTGATCGAGGGCAGGTAGAATATGAATTGCCGTCACTTAGGAAAATATATTATTGTATCCAGTGACTGTCCATTTTTCAGGGACCAACTCCATTAATAATCGTGCACCACAGCTCTAGGAAAAAATATCGAAAACATTTCCCCGAAAAATATGTGGGTCATTTTGAACGGGAGAAAAAAAATCGTGTTGCGATATAGGGGGGAGAAAAAACATTCTGAAAAGAAAATATATTTCTACTTGTATAAAATGGTAGACATCGCAGGTACTCGTAATATTATGGGCGAATGAAAGCTTGCAAATGCATCTAGGCCTGCTCCCATTCACTCGAAAGTGACCATGTACTTACACATTTTACATACATACATACATACATACATATATACATACATATTTATATATATACAAGCATATATACATAAATAATACTTTTGATTACTGGCATTTCTTTCCAGTATTATCGCTCAATATTTCTTTCGTCGCTCAATGTTTCAGTATTTTCAAGTTTTATTTATAAATCATGGACTATATTTCACCTTCCCATGACTGCTTTTCCATCTCAAAATAATATAACTACTTGTTTGAATAACGCAATCTATTTACATATTTTTCTACGCTAAAAGTAGATCACCTCTTATAATTTTTCTGTATTTGAATAAAATAGTACTCTCTCTCTCTCTCTCTCTCTCTCCTCTCTCTCTCTCTCTCTCTCTCTCTCTCTCTCGTTTACTCGTCCAGCACCACTCAACGTCAAAGTTATTCATAAGTTTGCAATGAGGTAATTCGGTATGTGATATCTTAAGTAAACAGACAGACAGCGGAGGATCCCTCTGGCCAAAGATAGCATTAGAATCGGATCCTCAGTTGCAGTGTTGCAGTTCTGATAACAGACTCTCCTAGGTCTGGGGTTTATGTGCCTAACGTGTCAGGGCAGAGTTCTATGTTTGTTTTCTTTTATTCCCTCTGTTTACGTAAGAATGTTTTCTTCTGCCAATTTGTTTCTCTTTTGTTTGGGATTTTGATTTGGTTTGTGAGACTGTGTTTCTTCGTCAGGCAGCTTTCAATCTGGGCTGAGTTTTTGTTACGTATAACTACTTTGTTTTGCCCGTTTATTTTCATTTGTCCCAAGATTCTTTTGTTCATTTATTTCTTATCATTATTAGGGTACGGCGATACCACAGTTAGACATATCCTAAAATACGCTAAAACTTCTCCAATTTATATCACAGCAGGTTGAAAACAAGTCATCCACTTTAAGTGAAGAACGAATCTTTGGCATATGCTGGATAATTAGGAAGCACAGAACTGGACCACCAATAAGTCGCTGTCTTGTTTTCAACCTGTGAAGTTTGCGCGATAAGATTCAGAAATATGTTTATGACATGTTGTATTGCTTTTTTGTTTCCTGCACCAGGCTTCGTACTTGTACGTACTTGCTTCTGTCCATGTTTGAGAAATTTTACTATTTTGTGGGACCAGCTGCGGAATAAGTTTTATTCACATATAGCTTGTTTGGCTAACGAAGTGTGTGTGTGTGTGTGTGTGTGTGTGTGTGTGAACAAGAGCATATACAGGAATTCATGGTAAAGAATATGAAAATTATTTTCGCATTTAAAACCGCCCAGTTTCCTTTCATTTTGTTGTTATGCCACAAATTTGAGTGCCTTCTGGTAGTAAAATTATTTTCCCCAAAAGAAATAGGAAATTCCTCTCGAAATAAAAGGAAAACAAATTGCATCTAGTTTGGGAAAACAGATATCAGCATTCCATAACTTGTTTTACATAATATGAATAAGAAACGCGCGCGATAAGACTAGGGGAGTCGCGTGAGCGGCAACGGGTCGAAAAGAAGTCCCCAAGAGGAGTCAGGCAGTTCTTCTCTGTGAGCCACGAAGCGAAATGACCAAACAACGCCTTGACTTTCGTCGCCTCTACAAAATACGATCTGTTACGGGATTTCCAAGGTGGGATGAACAGCAGCAGAAGTTCTTCCGTGGCGAATGATTTCCTATACCGTCTTCAGATTTCTTTCTACTATGAGATTCAGGGTCTCTGTAACACGGTTTTTTGGACTTTGCTCCTTGTCAAAGAATCGGATGTAGCTGAAAGTTGACATATGTATATTTTACAACCACACACAAATTTTGTCAGCATTATCAATAACCTAAACCCGATAGTTTTAATTTTTATAGAGTAAAAATGATCTAGCCGACGCCATGGCCAATGATTAGGAGCCAAGTGTCGAAAAGCATTCATTACGTAAGCAAGGTAAACAAACACCTTTTGACTAAATGTTGCCCCGCCCATCTACCAGACAGAAATTCCATCGGCTCTGAAACCCAGACTTTATGAATGGCGGAACGATACATAGATGTGGGTGGGGTATCAGTGCTAGCGTAGTAATACTACTGTATCAGTAGTGCCGCAACAGTATAGCAGTAATATACATGAATTAAACGTTTAGACCAACTGCTGGGATCCTTGAGGATCATTTAGCACTTCTTACAACTAATCGAGAAATTAGTTTTTATAGCCAGAAGTTAAATTTTCTAATCCAATAATGCCCATGGTAGCCTTCAGTGTTATCCTGAATTATAACGAGGCGAAAGGGGGTGGAGCCTCATAAAGTCACCATTCTGACGATAATTATTGGTGGAGGTTTAAAGCCAATATACGGTACCGGCTATTTTTTTTCAGTAAATAGGTATAGCCAATAAATAAAAATTGCTTGACATTGGATATAGCAGTTATCAAATCAAGCTTGTCTACTATGTTTTTGGTAATTACTAACTATTCCCTACATCTTGTCAATCTGATTGTGACCTATAAAGTAGACTGTAATTTCTTTGGAAACTTATTTTGGGAGTTAGACTAATAATCGAAGTGTTTTTGTATTTATTAACATATTTTGTTGATTTGTTCATAATGACAATTATCAGTGTAGAAGTTCCAGAGTTCATAAAGGTGTACTGCTTTGCTTGTATTTAAATTTGTATGTCATTATTGCCAGAGGTTTAGCCTTCGTTACGTATAGCCAATCATCCATCGAGAAAGAGGGAAGAAATGATGTCATAAGTTACGTAACGAGTGCGTTCGAAACCTTTTCTCTGAGTAAGTTGGCCCGTCTTCAAAAAAGGTCACTTTTACATTGTAAGTACCAAGTTTATTCAACTTACGTAGTGCAGAATACACTCAAAATTTATATGTTGATATAATATGTATTCTGAAAAAGCGTTATATTTATGAAATGCATAGATAAAAAGTTATTGCGAAAAAACCGTGTTACAGAGGCCCTGAATCTCATAGTAAGTTATAAAGTTCGACGGCCTCTTGGGCGGCTACTTTTGTATCTGACTGGACGTCTATTAAGCAAACGAAATTTATTCCTGTTTGGGTTCCATACAGAAGAATTCGTGTCGTGTATAGATTACAGGCTCTTAACTTACAAGGAAGTCCCGTAAAACGTATATATATTTCCTGCCACCCTCTAGATTTTGTAAGGTAAATATTGGCCCGAGAAGCCAATATGGATTTCGGAGGTGACTCTTTCCTCACGAAAATGCATGAAGTCAAACTTCCTCGGTGACTGAAATGAAATTTGTTACTTGAAGAAGAGTTTTGCGAACTAAACGCAATATAAATACATACACACACATACGTACACGCACATACAACCATACTTACATACACACATACATACATACATACATATATATATATAATATATATATATATATATATATATATATATATATATATATATATATATATATATATATATATATATATATATATATATATTATATATATAATATATATATATATATATATATATATATATATATATATATATATATAATCGGAAATGCTTCCGTACAAGAAAGCCTTCATGCGTAAATCGGATACATCTATAGACCAGCAATCCAGGAGAGTATCGATCTAACCTTAAATCTATGTTCGCCATCGGTCTGATGTACGATGGCATTTCGATCATGGCGAAAGTCAACCTAGATAATCATTCTTAATGGCGCAAAGTGTTTTAAACGAATCACGCGTAAGTCATGGAATTGTTTGGAAAATCTTATCTTAGCTTTTCCGAGTTTTACAATATTGACGGTTTCCTTCAGTTATTGGAAATGGAAGAAACGAAAGCTTCTGTTCGCGTTCTAAATATTTCCCAGTGACGGGATGCGGAGTTGGAATAAGTAGGAGTGCTGATAGATAGATACTGCAGCCGGAATATTCTTCCATGCACTTGGCCATGTGCAACGGATGCCTTGACTGGTAATGAAACTGTTGTTAAAAGAAAATAGTTGCGTGCGTTATTGACAGGAACACTGAAACTCAAATCATCTTTGTAGGATACTAATTTTGTAAAATATTATTCATTTTTTATACAGTTCATAGGAAACGGAATACCCATTCAACATGATGAAAAATAAAAATTGTTTTTAAACATAAATGTTGGTGGAATAAACAAAACTTATATATACCACACATAAAAATAAATCTCGCACTCAAGGCTGAAAATATCTAATTTTCTTATACATTTGGTTAAAATTAACAAGGTGGATTAATTCTTACGTAACAAACAAAACCATTTAACAGCTATTGACATAAAGGATGAGTTATTAACGGAAATTACATTGGATGATGTCAATTAATGTACAACGAGCGTCCAACCGCCCCCCCCCCAAAAAAAAAATGGTAAAAAAAAAAAAAAGTGTCGATTTATTCTTATTTGATAAATGACATTGATATATTGCAACAGACAAACAACATGAGTTATTCCCGAACATTAACAACATTGTGGGCAGAGGAAATGCCTGAAAATAATGAAATGGCGGGACGCAATGCCTCGTAAAGTGTGAACGATGTGATGGCATTGCTCGAAAGAAAGAGAACAGGCCTTGGTAGTCGGGGAGCACCAGGGTCGAAATTGCAGTTTCATGCTATAAAAGGTTTCACTGCTGAATTTGAAAGTTCAGCTCTAGTAGAATAAGATTCAAGACGGTTAACCTTCTGAAATCGGTGTACGTCCCTCTAAAAAAATGACCACAGATTCCGGTCCGTATGCACTATACTCGTAAATCAGTTTTCTGACGCAACTCCCCGTTTTGTAAGATACGTTCATATTTATGCTTCTAATTGTCATAGAAACATGATTTTTGTGTCTCAATATATGATTTCAGGGTCAAGGACTCTCTTAACACCAATTTCAATACTATTGATGGGTTTACTATATTGTTATGGACGGGAAATTTCTGAAGATTACTTGTCTAATATTAACATGAAGAGTGTATTGCAACATTATTACTTTTTTAACAGTTGTTTTCTTCAAGTCACTTCACTTCAGTTATACATTATCACCACAATAATAATAAAAATGTTTATTTTGTATTATCTAATGCTTCCTTTTTTTTCTTCAGAAGTACTCGATTAAATTGAATCATAATAGATGCTGCAGCAAATATCGAAAAGTTGGATGTAGTGCCCAGAGTAGTGGCGGAATTTTATAAATGTATATTACGCCAAAAAACCAGTACAGTTAAAGGCACAATACAGATGATCAGAACTTTTGTAAATACTACATCCAAAACGCAAGATTCTGTTGCTCTGAGGCTCAGTGGACGAATATCTTCAGAGAAACATGTAATGGGACGATGACTGCAGAAGATGGTATAAATTGGAGGTACGTTGTGACCTAGCAGAGAAAAGACGAAAGCAGTCATCATGTGAAAGGTTAAATGAATCATCAAGTTCTTCATCAAGTGATTCTAAGAAGTTTCTTAGGTCACATATATCTGCTTTCGACTATTTCAGCCAATGTGTTATACGTGAAAGTAAATTTAAAATTCGCAACAAAGCTAGCGAAGCCATGACTGGAGCAAGAGGTAAAGATACTCTCGAGGATTCAAGCATTTAAAGATTCAGAGGTTGATCTAGTGGCACTAGACTCATAGTATCACAAGAAATGTATGGATGCTTATATGGTGAGACGAGTTACAAAGCAAAAGACTTGTTCATTGAGTAAATCAACAAATGATGCATTTGTTGCTTTCAAATGAACCACAACAAACAGTGATCGAATAATAGAATGTCCTAGTGCTTTCATCTCTTCGAGATAAGTACAGATACTTCCTGAAGGAAAGGGGAATTAAATCTATGGAATGAAATAAATTCCAAGTTATTACCCATAATACCTGCCACAATGATTGGACACCGTCCTATGATTCCATCTGCTCCCACAGATCCATGTGTTGTTCGTAAAGGAATTAAATATGCAGTGAAATTATCTGCAAAGTTTGGCTCGAAATTCACCATTGTTACTGCAGATCAAGTTATTTACGATATTGCATTCAGTCTCCATGAAAAAGCTCCTGACCATGACAAAATGGTCATCTGATCCTGATGTTAGGCCAGTTCCACTTGGCTTGCAACTTTATTGCAACCATTGGGAAGTTGATGAGAGGCAGTGAAGGAAAGGAGATCTTAGCCAAGAGTGGTATATGCAACCTAGGAACTGCATAAAAGATCTTTGGACCTGCTGGTGATTACTACCAAAGCATGAGAATTCACAAGCTCCTTCGAGAAGACATTGCTAGATTACATATGGAGGCCTTTAAGGATTGGTGATATGCAGTTTAGTGTCTTAGAAAATGATCTCCAAGAGTTCTGGAATGGAGTTATTGAAGACAATGTGCAAGTGGCTACAAAACTACCAAGGCCTTCTATCACTAAAATGCAGGAACTAACTGATGAATTTGACCAAGAGAGGGAATCCTCACAATCCCATATCATGTGGAGATCTTATATCAAAATGGTCAACATTTTGTAAAATCTATTTCACCTTAAGAAATGACTAGGAACAGTCTCTACATGAAAGCAGCAATATGTTACCATATTATCATCTCCAGTGGTCACAATAATTATAGTTATACCTCAGTGACATCCATGAGCTGAAGAAAACTACAACTGAAGTCTGAAGCTACTTCATGAAAGGATACTTTGTAGTGTATCGTAAAGATGGCTCATTCAAAGGAGTTCCAGCAGATATGGCTCTAGAGCAAACTAACAATAGGGATGCCAAAGAGAATGCCAGTGGACTAAATGGACATAACACTGGATGCAAAAGCTAGAACAAATGGGTTTACAGTAAACCTATTGCATCTGAAGTGTCGACACAGTTTAGACAAATGTTGAACATCGATGAAAGATGTTGAACATCGATGAGAGAAATCCCTAACCATCACAATGAAGGTAAACTTGAAGAAGTCTACAAGGTAATCAGTTGCATAAAAGATCAAATGATTAACCCTTTTAGAATATTTTCAAAAGATTTGATGAACAAAGCCACGGGTCGAACTGTGTGAGTGTGAGCATGATTTGTGCAATGTCGAGAAGACTGGGGAAGATGAACTAAATACCTGTCTGAATGACCACAGTGCAAAGGTAAAGATCAATTTACATACATTTGAAACTATGCATGCCAAATCGAGCATTAAAGAAGGATTGCTCCTATAGAGAATTACCCATCTCAATTCTTCAGGGACGGATGTCAACTTGGAGGAAACAACTGGATTATATGAGTGTTCTGTTACCCCTCCTTCACTGTTTGAGGATGGCATCACGCGGAAGACAAACAAAGCTGTGTGGCTCAAGCAATTCTTCCTCAAACTCAAATTCAGGCACAAGATGAACTGCCAGAGGCTGATGAGTACTATATACAGAGACATGCATTCATCGAACGTGAAACATTTCAACAGTACCAAGACAGAATATTGAGAAAGTTGATGAAACTGCTGCCTCCATACTCTAATAGCACACTCTTCCCAGGTGATAGATCAGACCATTTATTATCAACTAAAGATTGTGAATGGCAAGGAAGACAAAATATTCGAAAACCACAAAAGGAGTACGAAATTGCAGTGCAGTGCGTGCACCTCCCTCACTGCACCTCCCTTCAAGAAATTTATGTCATCAGAAACAAGGCAAATTTATTGACTTACATATGTGAACAGTCAATGGGAACAGTCTCCCATAACCCACAACTCATTTATTCCTGTGTACTTATCTGGAAGTTTCACTGATGAGCTAAAAATCATTCAGGTCAGTTCCGATGGCTGTAGTAGTAGTTCCACTCCTCGGCTCAACACAGGACGAATTTGACACGCGAATAGCACTGCATGCTATATTCATTGTTGAGCACTTAGAGTAGTTACATATGGCATTGATACTGACACCCGGTCATCCTTCTCTATTACTCAAACGATTCAAAAGGCAGATAATTGTTCAATACCTATTCATGAAGTTGCTGCTGTACAAGGGACAGACGATTGTAAGCTTCAACCTTTCCTCTATGCCTTCCCTGGTAAGGATGATTCCTACGGCCTCTTCAGTGTAGGAAACTCAAAGGTACTTAATTTCAACATGGGCTTAACACTCAGTATTACCTGAGTGTGGAGGAAATGGAATACCTGACATAACAGATGATGTTCAAAATGCAGCTCGAAAGCTTTTTATGACCTGCTACACCTATGATGTATAAATTGAATCATTGGACACACAGCGAGCTCATTTTTTCCTCAGTGGAGGATGTCATCAAGATATGAGGTCCTTGCCACCAAATGAGGACGAGTTTCAACTTCATCTAAAGCACAGCTTGCTTGTAGTACAAAAAAGAAGTCATGCTACAGTTCTAAACCTCCCTAATGTGCTGATGTATGGCTGGAGAGTAAATGAACGACTTAAGCCATTACCAAAGCTTCTGGAATCGTATCCTAAGGCCATTGATAAGTTCAATAGCTGCAAATGCATCAAGAGTCAGATTAAGAAGAATTATTACTGCCCAAGAAGCAAAAGTATCTAGCTGGGCACCACGTACTAGATGTGAAGGGAAGACTGAAAACTTTTACCGTGTACAGACATTAGCCTTACTTAATATTCAAGATGAAGATTCACATGAAAACAATGTGAGTTATAAAAATACATATTTTATTTTTTATGCTTCTGAAAATACAGCAATGTTTTAGCAATGATATATCGGTGTACAGACTCATAGTATTAACACATTTAATCAGTGATTTTGGCCATTATCATAATTTTGCTATACTTTAATTAAGTTCACTTATTACTTCTAATAAACATTCCTAGGTGTCACAAATTTACAAAGTTATCATACAAGGTTAAACGTCTTGAATAATATTATATGTAATATGTATATATATTTGATGTATATATATATATATATATATTATATATATACATATATATATGTGTATATATATACATATCTACATACATATAGATTTAGAAATATAATTATATATTATTTCTGTGTAATATATATATATATATATATATATATATATATACTATCAAAATATATAACTTATATATATGATATTATATTGTGTATATATATGTATATATGATAATTCAGTAGCGCCTGCTTATTAATCTGGAATCAGACGATTTGCTTGGTATGAATAAGTTCTTACTACACAATATATATTTCATTAAAGCAGACAACTAAACATAAAAACATCACCCTAGCATCAGACATCTACATAGTTTCATCGACCTTTTACTTAAAAGTGTATATGGAAAATAATCAATGTAAAGGACTCGGAAAAAGTGCAACGCATAGCAATTTAAACTTTTGCCAGAAGGCCATCCTTGATTCTGTGACAGTGGGCTATACAATCGTTATGAAATTAGTGCCATAAGATTCCCTGACACTGAAAACATATATTTAGACACCAGGCTCATGTTGCCATTTCAATTAGAAGCATATATATGAACATATGTCACGATTAGGGAGTGGCGTTTGGAGACTAATACATACCCGAATATACTATGGCCATTTTTCGGAGCGATCTAGTACACCGATTTCAAAAGGTTGCCGTCTTGGATCTTACTCTAATAGGATTGAACTTTCATAAGCAACAATGAAATATTTTATAGCATAAAATTACCAAATTTGCCCTAAATCAGCCATGGTGCTCCCTGAATATGGTGGAATTATATTTGAGCGTTTATCCGTTGTCATTGAATTTAGGGCGCGGCAGCTGGGACTTTTTTTTTTTTCTTTCTTTTTAACAGGACAGAGGGATTGGTTCACATTCATGGAATAAGATTATACTAATTACATAAGCGTCTAATACAAGAGACAAAGTTGTTGGTCCATTCTTATCGACGTAAATTGTTTAGTGGTATAGCGGCTTGTTCAGATTGAAGAGATGGATTCACAGCACGGGTGAAGCTGCTAGTTAGTATTCATTGGATGAAATTATAATAATGGAAGAGAGGCTTCTTCATACTTACGGTAATAAATGACACTAAGGAGCGACAGCGCGCTCTTATTAGGTAAAATTATATTGAGGGCAAAGCGTGGATGGTTGAAATATATATATTGGTTGACAGCACATTGACTGCAGAGAAACTGGTTCAGATTGGTTCCCTTTAATGATACTGAATATGAGCATTTCATTTAAAATTATACTGAAGACAGAAGAACGTGTTCAAATATTATCTGCGGGAAGTAATATTGCAATCTACTTTCCAATGTAATCGATTTTAGAGTTTTGTGAAAAAATGCTCAGGAATTAGGTTATAGCCTTTCAAATACTTCTGGTGAAAATATAACAAATGATGATGAAATTGGTTCTTTTAAATGTAATTTGCTAACGTAAGATGTAGGGTTAGAATCATTAAGAACATTGATAATAAATGTTTAACAATGGTCTAATGAATAAGGTATTCGATAGCGTGGTGTATTAGATTATAAAAAGTGGGACTGCTCCGTCAGAATTGGCGGCATTATTAGGTAATTTAGCCATTTATTATAATTAGAATGTTTCCCGTAGATTTTAAAACGTGAAGCTCAAAGTACACGGTAAATATTATATATATATATATATATATATATATATATATATATATATATATATATATATATATATATATATATATATACATAAATATGTACATGTATATATATTTATATATATATATATATATATATATATATATATATATGCTATATATATATATATATATATATATATATATATAATATTATATATATATATATATATATATATATATATAGATATATATATATATATATATATTATATATATATATATATCTATATATAGATATATATATATATATATATATATATAAATATAGTATATATATATATATATATATATATATATGACTGGTAAAAGTGTTCTGTAACAACAGAATTCCATCTAATAAAAGGAGCCCATAAAAACACCAAAATGTAGAGAGAAAAGTACTATATTTCAGAGACTGCTGTCTCTCTCTTCAGGTATATGAATGAGAAAAGTTTACAGAAAAGGTGGTATTTATACCAAGAGATTCGTCCACAAGTAAGCCAATTTAGGTCACCCCCCGCTGATAATCTTCCTTTAATCTTCTTAAGCGTTGGTTGAATGAACACTGCGTCGACGATGTCCGATGTCCAATTCCCTTTTGAGATGTTCATTACCTGCTTCTCTTTTATTAAGGCCGATTCCATCATTTGACTCTTGTACCGGCAGTTGCTGCTATAAATTACACGTGACATATTCCAGTTTATTCTATGGTTATGTTCATTTATATGATTGAAAATAGCCGAGTTCTGTTGTCCATACCTAACTGACCGTTTGTGTTGTATTAATCTCTGGGGAAGTGATTTACCTGTAAATCCGATGTAAGATTGGTCACTGTCCTGGCATGGGATCTCATATACCCCAGAGTCTTTGGGCGATGTCTTTTGTTGGACGTTAATCAGGGATTTGGCTAAGGTATTTGGGTAGGTAAATGCAAAAGGGTTGGATTTCCCAAGGGTGTGAGTTACTCTCTTAATCGTCTCCAGGTGGGGAATTTTTATTTTATTGTTGGGTGTGTCTCTGGTCTTGTCTTTAGGGGGTCGGTAGAAAATTACGTTTGCTTTTTGAATTGCTTTCTCAATTATATGGTCAGGATACTTTAAAGATGAAAGTTGCTTGCGAATTAGTTCAAATTCTTTTTCCAGGAAATCTGGGGAACAAATTCGTAAGGCTCTTAAGAATAGGTTGCTAGCTAGACCTATCTTGATAGTATTGTCATGATAGCTAAAGTAGTGAATATATGAAAGTGAGAACGTTGGTTTTCTGTATATGGTGAATTTGTATTCTGTCGTGTCTCTGATTATTAAAACATCAAGAAAAGGAATTTTGTTGTCTGTTTCCCATTCAACTTTAAATTTGATGCTGGGCACTAATGCGTTTAATTTTGAGAGGAATTCATTAAAATTACCCCACTTATTATCCCAAAATGTTAGTATGTCATCCACGTATCTCATCCACAGCATGTTTTTGGGTTTTATTGCATTTATTACTGTAGTTTCAAAGTATTCCATGTACAGATTGGCTAAAATAGGATTTAAAGGACTACCCATACTACACCCGAATTTTTGCTTGTAGAATGATTCCCCGAATGAAAATACGTTATTAGATGCACATAATTCAACTAACTTTATTATTTTGTCAAGTGCCAAAGGGAAATGATCTGAATAGGGGGATAATTTTTCCCTTAAAAACTGAAGAACGTCCTGTACTGGTACTTTTGTGAATAGGGAGTCTACGTACAGGACGTTCACTACTTTAGCTATCATGACAATACTATCAAGATAGGTCTAGCTAGCAACCTATTCTTAAGAGCCTTACGAATTTGTTCCCCAGATTTCCTGGAAAAAGAATTTGAACTAATTCGCAAGCAACTTTCATCTTTAAAGTATCCTGACCATATAATTGAGAAAGCAATTCAAAAAGCAAACGTAATTTTCTACCGACCCCCTAAAGACAAGACCAGAGACACACCCAACAATAAAATAAAAATTCCCCACCTGGAGACGATTAAGAGAGTAACTCACACCCTTGGGAAATCCAACCCTTTTGCATTTACCTACCCAAATACCTTAGCCAAATCCCTGATTAACGTCCAACAAAAGACATCGCCCAAAGACTCTGGGGTATATGAGATCCCATGCCAGGACTGTGACCAATCTTACATCGGATTTACAGGTAAATCACTTCCCCAGAGATTAATACAACACAAACGGTCAGTTAGGTATGGACAACAGAACTCGGCTATTTTCAATCATATAAATGAACATAACCATAGAATAAACTGGAATATGTCACGTGTAATTTATAGCAGCAACTGCCGGTACAAGAGTCAAATGATGGAATCGGCTTAATAAAAGAGAAAGCAGGTAATGAACATCTCAAAAAGGGAATTGGACATCGGACATCGTCGACGCAGTGTTCATTCAAACCAACGCTTAAGAAGATTAAAGGAAGATTATCAGCGGGGGTGACCTAAATTGGCTTACTTGTGGACGAATCTCTTGGTATAAATACCACCTTTTCTGTAAACTTTTCTCATTCATATACCTTGAAGAGAGAGACAGCAGTCTCTGAAATATAGTACTTTTCTCTCTACATTTTGGTGTTTTTATGGGCTCCTTTTATTAGATATATATATATATATATATATCTATCTATATACTACATATATATATATATATATATATTATATATATATATATATATATATATATATATATATATATATATTATGTATGTATGTATATATAACTGAATCACGAAAATTTGGAACGTGATAAATCATTAAATAGAGGTATAAGCAACGAAGGAAAAATATACAACGGAGTTTCTGCAAGATCTTTCGACCAACGTCCTTTACTCAGCAGACAAACTGACTTACATGAGGAATTGACAGTACAGGAAAGGTCGTATAACTGACAGATAGGGATTATAAGGAGATTAGTACCTAGAATCCGACACAACTGCAGAATGAGTAACCTTTCCAAACAAGCATAAACATGGGTACATTTTAAAAACAAAAAGATTAAGTCCAACTGCTCAGACACAGGGACAAGACAATTAAAGGATTATACAGGGTTACAGCTGACCAATTCAGATCTTTAGTAAACAAAAACTTATTCATAAAACATATTAAACATACATATACAACGGAAATATCTCTAAGGCAACTAATTTGTATTATGTCTTAGTTTGTCCTGTGAGTAGAGAAAAAAAGAGAGAGATACCTAAAGCCCTACTATTGTAGAAGACCTACTACTTTTAAATTCAATCTGCTCCTCAATACAAGTAGTGCTAGAGAATTGGAAAGACTTGCAAAGTTTGTTAACCTTATAATGTCTTTATTTTAGATTTGATACTTTCTAGGATTTTCATTATTCTGGTATTATTTTCGATGTATCTACTTTCGTTTGTCAGAATACCTTTTATGCTTTAAATGTGTACTTGCTAAATATATGTGTACATAAATATAGTTGTAATCTATTGGTCTCTTCTTTTTGTAGTTTTTGTGTAAAATATATATATTTGTGTAATTTTGTAATTCCCATACCCCGGAAGGGGTCGATAGAATAAAATTTGTCTTTGCCTTTGCCTTTGCCTTTGTCATTTAAGTCTGTAATTATATTTCTAAGGCAACTAATTTGTATTTAAGTCTGTAATTATATCTTTGAGGTCATTCTTAAACATGTTACAAATACAAGGGTCTAAATGAAATAGGCCATGAATAATATTAAAATTGCAATGGGAAGTAAGTTGTATTATGGCAGATTCTAAAAGATTTCGTGATAAGACATCTTTTGATCTTGCAATTACTGAACTACCAATTCAATTTATCCGGTGGTTGTTTTCACTTAAATGAATGAATATTGCGTTAGATGTTTGCCCAGTTTTTACAGAATATTTATGCTGCTTTGATCATACTTCTAAGCCCTTGCTCAACTGTTTAAGATAAAAAGAGGGGCAGTCCATACATGGAATTTTATATAATATGTTGTTGCTTTCCCTGGGGCCATTTTTTATTAACAGTCCTCTTAGTGTGTTATTATATGAAAAAACATAGTTGACCTTAAAGGCTTTTAACAATGATTTAATGGTTTCAAATCCGTTAAAATAAGGCAAATTGAGAAAGTTCTTAGAATGTTCTTTCTCCGTGTTACTAACACAATAAAACTTTTCGTGGGCTTTATTATAACAAATATCTAATATATGTGAAGGATAACATGAATATTTCCCTATTTTTTTATGTATTCAATTTCTTGATCCAAATATTGGGGGCTGATAATGCGCAATGCTCGTAGAAAAATAGAAGAAAAAATTGATATTTTGATGTTAAGATGGTGGCCTGAATAGAAATGAACATAAGTTAAGTTGTTGGTTGGTTTCCTATAAGTGCTGAATTTACATTGAAATGGTTCTCTATGTATCAAAACATCTAAGAAAGGGAGGCAATTGTCTTTTTCCAATTCTAGATTAAACTTAATCGATGGCACCTGGTTATTTAATTTAGAGAGTAAATCATTTACATCAATACCAGCAGGCAGAACAGCTAAAATATCATCAACATATCTATACCACTTTACAGGAATATAAATGATATTAGGTAAGTAGCGTTTTTCAAAGAATTCCATGTACAAGTTTGAGAGGAGTGGTGATATATATATATATATATATATATATATATATATATATATATATATATATATATATATATATATATATATATATATATATATATATATATATATATATATATGAAAGCAAACATAAACATGTATGTATATGTATATCCATACATATATATATATATATATATATATATATATATATATATATATATATATATATATATATATATATACATATTATATATTACTATATATATATATCTATTATATATTATGTATATATATAAAAAAACACATGTTTATATGTATATATTATATATATATATATATATATATATATATATATATATAAATATATATATATATATATATATATAAGTGAATGTATGTGCTCGTGTGTAAGTGTCACATACACTTTGACATGCATTGAACAATATCAACCAAATTGTAACCCTGCCCCCCTAATTTTTTTGTATATAAAGGTCTGACAAATTCTACTGTATTCAGTGTGAACTTGAAAATGTAGAATAAACTACGAAAGTGCTTGTTCAAAATCCCGGTTTTCACTAACCTTCCTATGTGGATTTAGTGAGATATATATATATTATATATATATATATATATATATATATATATATACACATACATATACCCTAAGAATTGTCCTTTAATTTAAGGTTAAGGTTAGCCATAATCTTGCGTATGACAGCGATATGGTCAGCCATTACAGGGCTGTGGTTAAAGTTTCATGGGCCGTGGGTCATACAGCACTATACCGAGAGCACCGAAAGATAGACCTATTTTCGGTTGATTTGATTATACGATGTACAGAAAACTCTTCGGCGCAATTTTTACTTTTTTTTTTTTTTTTTTTTTTTTTTGGCTTTACATTGTCTGACCTCTGGATAATCCTTTTTTTTTTTTTTTTTTTTTTTTTTGTGGGGGGGGCGCTTTACATTGTCTGAACTCTGGATAACTTCTTACCCATACATTTTCCATGAGATAATTATCATTATTTACTTTTATGTTTATTTATTATAAAGATACCACTGATAACTCGACTACGGTCGCAGTTATTTTTCCTTTCATGTTTTTTTTTTTATTTCCCTCAGTTATCTCAGCTTTAAAGAGAAAATTTTTGTATCCGTCAAGTGATTAAGGTACAGGATATAATAAGAACGTTCTATTTCCTCTTAATCGACTGACAAAAGCCTACTTCCATTTCTTTCTCAGAGAGAGAGAGAGAGAGAGAGAGAGAGAGAGAGAGAGATAGAGAGAGAGAGAGTCCCAATACTGAATACTTCATTGAAGCGTTTTTGATGAAACTCTTCTGCGTTATGAGAGCCCGAGGGAGAGGATAAAGTGGAAGGACTGATTCCAAATTTCCAGTTCAAATTCGCTTCAATGGAAGATTCATGTGTTCTGTTCTTTCGCAGACTTAGTAACCCGATATTATGAGATGCAGTTGGATATTTTGAAATGATCTTAAATGAAATTGAGCCGGAAAAATCTTTAAAACATTATCGTGATTTGCAGGGGTCTTATATATATATATATATATATATATATATATATATATATATATATATATATATATATATATATATATACTCGATATGAAACAAGTTGAAAATGAGTCGAAGTTTCTTCGGAGCAATCAAGTTTCCTGTACATCGTATAATCAAGGCTACCGAAAATAGAATTATATCTCGTTGGTGTCGGTATTGTGCCGTTTGAGCCACGGCCAACGAAACTTTAACCACGGCCCAGTGGAGGCCTGGCCTATATCTATGTCAGACGCACAATTATGGCTAAATTTAACCTCAAATAAAATAAAACCTACTGAGGCTAGAGGGCTGCATTTGGTACGTTTGATGATTGGTGGGTGGATGAGCATCATACCATTTTGCAGCCCTCTAGCTTCAGTAGTGTTCAAGACCTGAGGGCGGAAAGAAAAAGTGACTACAGAAAAAAGTGCGGACGGACAAGGCCGGTACAAAAAAACATAAATAAATAAACAAATAAATAAAACACACACACATAAACACACACACACACACACACATAGCAGAAAAGTGCCAAAGTAAGAGAAGAGAAATAATACTTTACCATTAAGTGTCAATGATCAAGTAAATGTCGTTTCTGTCACACCATCTTACCTGTAAGGAAAAAATAAAACACATCTTAATAATCTAGTAAGTGCTTCTGCCTCTGGAACATTGATCTGTGTAACGCAATTTAGAAATTATAATTGATTAACTAAAATCAATATAGTATTAGGGAAGTAAAGAGTCCATTTTTTAATTAATAATAAAAAAGGTGAAAAGAAACAAAAGTATGTGGAACATTGAATCCATTTACAATCCTTTTCTAATGTCCAGCCATCTTTTGTGTTCCTCAAATAACGAATACAATGAGAGTATGAATGATAGCATCATGCTCGTAAAATCATCTAGACAATTAGTGAGCAGAATCTTCCACCACAAGTCTTTCTTAGGTGGCAGTGGGACACAATGAAGCCAGGGACCCCAATACGGTGCGTGACAGATAAAAATATGACGAAGAAGAAGACCTAAATAGCCAGACGACTGGATGATAAGCTATGATATAAAAGGTTTAAGAAGATTTCATAACATTTAATGTTACAATTTAAGTAGAAGAGCTTAGCGCGCAACTCTAAAATACATGAATCCAGAGACCAGCTTCCAAACATTTAATAGGGCATAAGCATTCCAGGAGTGGACATATCTACGGCATAAGTGGGTTTTGATCTGGACTGCAAATTTGTTTTATTCCTCGTAATTATACTCTATAATATTGAATATATTAGTTTTATTTCTTTCAAAAATTTAAATCATTAACTGCGGAGTGAGAGATGTTCGCCCTTATTTAAATAATGTTCATGATCTTTCATGACGAATGTTTATTATACTTATCTATTTAATTACGTGTTAGCCGTGACCAACCTAATTGTATGTGGTTGCTTTTTAAGTTCGATCGTTGGTTGGAGAGAGAGAGAGAGAGAGAGAGAGAGAGAGAGAGAGTTATGGACACAAAAGCGAGGGCAATATCTTGCACTGGAAGCCAATTCATTTCGAGCAAGAAAAGCAAAAGTAAACTTGGGGGCATCGTCGCTATTCGTGCGTCGTGGTCAGGGAGACATGCTCTGAATGCAAGATTCCGGCCCCAGCCAAGAGGGTGAATGAAAACCGGGAAGTGACAAATAAAGAAGGAAGGGCAATAATGAGAAAATACCCCGGCACGAAAGGAAAATGGCTATATCCTAACAGGGGCACTGTAAAAGTAATATCAATGTACATTGAAAAATAAAAGGTTGATAAAATTTGCAAACTAGTTCTTTAAATATGGATTTGTTGAATAATTTAGAGAACACACAGTAAGGCAGACAATTCCACATTACGAAGGTGAATGATACAGAGGAATGCCATATTGATCCGGTTGACGTTCCATTAATTCCGCTATCATTAATCGGGTTAACAGTATATCTTTGCAAATGTATCGCGCCTGTTACATCCGATGTGACTACTATTCTGAACGAATCTAGTACCCCTGACTCACGGATCAAAACCAAACCTAACTTAACCTTTGGCAATGTTCCTTACTCTGGCCATGGTCGGTCTCCCTCACGATAAAAGTTGAATAGAATTGAAAGTAACGCCTAGAGATTTCGAATATGGAAAGCATCCGCCGAAACAGTCTTTTGTTTTTGAGTTCAGAATACTTCCTATGGCCATTACTAAGTTCGTTTACCAGTACTTCTGACTAAAATTATTTATGAAATTATTGATTAATTCGTGCACAATCAATTGGCAGATGAAAAAGCCATTTTTCCTTTAGCTTCTTCCCCCTTGTATGTCCTTCTTCCCCCATTCCTTGGAAAATATGTTATAGAATTACTGAAAAAAAATAGCCAGCATCGTACTTGAAATTTTACTGAACAGATGGATACTTGTTGAACGTTATCACTCAGAGCATCTTTATCTACGTTCTACAAAACATCGGAGGCACTGACCTGGCCCGGGTTCTAAACGTTTCCCTAAAAATTGTAGTCTAAATGATGTAATAATATGATGAAGAGAGGGCCAGAATGAAAAGGAACAGGAGACAAACAAAAAAAAGAAAAAAAAATGGAACGAGGACGATGTTCCAGAGGAATATAGTGAAGAAGGACAATGTGTAGGAAGATGAAGGAGAAACGCTTTAAGAGGAATCACGAGAGAGAGAGAGAGAGAGAGAGAGAGAGAGAGAGAGACCCGAAAATAACAGGATGGCGATGAATGACAAGAATAGCAAGGAAACGAATAAGAAGAAGAGAAAAATAGAGTAGGAGCATAATATGAAAAAGACTATAAAGAGCAAGAGAAAAAATGCTGGCGAAGAATACAAGCATGAAAAGGAAGATTAAAAAATCGCAAGAGGAAGAGGAAAGGACAAGGAACCAGAAAACGCAGGAAAAAGAAAAAGGAAGATAATAACTGCGTCGTATCTATCGTTAGATGCGCCGTTAAGTCCTATGGATGGCTTATTTATTTACGATAAACGGTGTACGCGCTCGAAGTATATGGCGCCACTTGCAAAATGAATGACAGCGAGTGCCACGGCGGGTAAATATTTGGTGCGATCGTCCACCAGCCTCATAAAATGGAGCCCGGCTTTACTTACGCAAGGTCATGGCGCCATACACGGTTTATACAGCAGTGTCATCGTATTATTATTAATCGTTCTATAACCCGTCCCCTTACAAGAAATAGGAATTAAATGATCTGTTTTGCTTAGAAAATGTTAAGTCCACTGTTTTGCTGACCAGTGAGAAAGTTATCATGTAAATAAATCAGTATTCTAAGAGGGGTGTTATGAAAGGTGATCTGGCAACAGGTTCAGGAATGTGGATCTGTATAGAAAACTCACGTCACCTCTATCATCTTGGTTTATCAACACTAAAACAAAGTAATAGGACGGAAAAGTTTATATGCCTACAGAACCTAAAGCCAAACGTTGATAAATTCTGACTCCAACGGAGATGCATTTTCTCGGCCAATTAATGCGATCATCGATGAAAGAGGGCCATTGGCATATTTGACCGCTCAGGCAAAAACTCGGTTGGAAACCTTTTCGTAACGAACACTAAATTCCTTTATATAAACTGACAAGTTCGTATAAAAGAGCAATGACATATTTGTAAAAAAAATAAAATACTCCCACATTATACAAACAAGCACATATATCAACCTATGCTTTACAAATACATCATCGTCGCCTAAAACGTCGAGTGACGGAACAAGGGCTTCAGTGAAATTCCACCACTCATGTCTTCCTTGTGCTTTATCTTCCACAAATCTCAGCCTCCAAATTCTCAGTTCTTATCCAAGTAAGTCTCGGTCTTCGAAATCCCCCGGTGCCAACAGAAGCTATTCCACAGTTTGTGTTCGAAATGTCCTATCATAAATGTATCGAGCGAGAAATATGATCAAATTATACTTCTAGCCAAACTCACGACATATTCATTTGTGAAAAGAAACTTTAGGGCTTGTCAAGAAAGTTGGGTAATATAATTAGTAAGAGGACCATAGATAGACTAAGTAGAACTGTTTGCATAATAAAATTATTTCTATTATTCTACTGACAACATTGCTATTTTATCTCTGGAGCTGATTTCGTCTAAATCCTCAAAATCAATATGGCCAGTCATTTAGATTAACAGAATGTGAAATAGTTTTACCCATAACAACATTCACGATATTTATTTGTCTCGACTGATTGAAGATGAAGAATTGAGCCGATTTACTCGGTTGATGAACAGTGACTATGAAACAAAAGTTTATTTTGTTCACGTCTTTCCTTTATACACAAAAATTTTAAATAAATTCAATATTTGTTCTAGGCTTTCATTTTGCTTTGATTTACTAACATATTACTTCGATATGTTCCTTGAACCTACTAAATTATTCACCAGATGGGACATATAAATAAGCATTTAATTAAGATTAACCATCCGGGTTGCGGGCAACTGTCAAATTCATCGACCTGAAGATTTACCAGGTATAGCAATATCTATTTTACGCTCTTGTCCCCATTATACACAATGTCTTCTAAACTTTTTAACAGATGGTACACAGGTGTCTGATAATATATATCCTAAGATTAAACTTGAGTCAGAAGTCCAACGTAACATTATTATTATTGTTATCATCTGCAATAACAGAATGAGCCATAGTGCTGGAACAAAAAAGCAGATAGTAGGAAAAACAAGTATTTATAAAGAAAGTAGAATGAGGATAGGAAGCAAGAATGTTTCAACTCGTCTGCAACTTGTGTCACTAATCTATCCAATGTTCATAGTCAATATAAAGGTTCTGAGTGAACTCAAATGTTTTATAAAAGAGGAGCTAAAAAGGAAAATATTTATTTTAGTCCAGGAAAAATCTTACAGCTAACACGAAATCATAAGTCAGCAAAAAAAAGACAAGAAAAAACTAAATTTTAAACTCTTTTTCTCCCCTAATTCTACCTCGAACATATTTTCTGAATTTTTTAATATGAGAAAATATTCACCGTCGTATTTTCTCATTCTGAATATTTCATTTCTGGCTGCGATTTTACAAAGAAACTTTTTAAAACAAGTGTTATGAAAAAGGCAAATTCTTTTTTGGCGAAGGTGACAATTCGTGTTTGATGTTTGATTTCAGAAATGGTAAACAACAGAAATTGGAGAGTGAGTCAGTTATGGCAGCAGAATTGGTTGAAAAGTTGTTGGAGGAAAAATGGAAAAATGCGGTTTTGTCTTTGTTAAAATTCAGCTTTAACTACACCCTAAGATGCATAGATAAATATTGTTTCTTTTTTTGCATGGAACTTTCTAAGGACTCGACCGAAAATAGAAAAAAAAAGAAAACAGAAAGCAAAGAATTCAACCAAGAAAAGCCTACGTACAGAAAACGTTCCCAAGAAATTATTTGTTTTCATGCGTAAACTGTCGTACAAAAACAAATACCATTGACTCATACACAGATACGTGTGAATTACGCTCAATCATTCTTGAAACGAAGTGAACAACAGAGCAAGGACTTGACATGAAATATTGCTGGAAATAAAACGAAAATTAAAAAAATCGAGAAGGAGAGGATGCACACTTCATTTTGCAAAAGAAGTCATTTGCATCCTAAACCAAACTGCATCACGTCAAATTTGATTATGCAGATGTTGGATGGGTTGTCTGTCTCATCCACACAGATACGAACACATGCCAAATCATACGTAATAACGGAAATGTGAATTCTTTGGGGAAACTTCTGAAATGTCGGTCGCGAATATTGTAATGAATTCAAATAGACAAATGAGAGGCATACAGAGAGAGAGAGAGAGAGAGAGAGAGAGAGAGAGAGAGAGAGAGAGAGAGAGAGAGTTCTTTCTTCTGCAAAGGACCGGCTGTGGGAGCTATAAAATTATATCTTCCCAACTATTACCCACAAGGGAGGGAGCCAGCAGCCATAAAAGCAATGAATATGTAAAGTATATTATTCAGAATGAATAATAGGCTGAGGTACAAATCGAGCCGGGAGTCTGAATGTATTCCTATTTCCGGCAGCAAAAACGAATAATGAATTCTAATTGTAGTTGGTCAACGTCCTTTAAGCAATGGAACTCGGCATAATCCGAAAATGATGAACTTGCGCAGTGAACTGTTAAAAGTGGTAGACATATGAAAGTTTCATTGTACACAGGACATTTTAGTACTTTCACCATATGCATATATACACATATATA
>NC_061096.1:9478853-9506479 GCF_015104395.2 Macrobrachium nipponense
CTGTATTTCTCTATGCTAACTGAAATTAAGTTGTGATAAAATCTGATCCTATGTGCCCTAACAAAAGTTTCATATTCATTTTCTCGCGCGCATCCTCTGAGGTTGATTTAAAAAACTTTATTAATAGGTAGGAGATGCAACGAAAAAAACCCACTATGTAACTAATTTCTAAATAAACTTTGGGTTTTTCAAGAAAAATGTGACATTTTCCCATGAATGTTTTACTTGAATTGTAATAGGCTAATGTTGCAAGTAAATATTTCACATATATATCTTGATACTTCTAAATGTCATGAGGTTCAGAAAAAATTAATTCATTTTGATGTTATAGAAATTCTATTTCCTTATTTTGTTTATTAATTTTAAAATGATTGCAACTCCTTAGCTAAAGTTGCATTGCGCACACCGATAGACACTTGTACCTAACGTCTGCCTTGCCCATGAGAAGTTTCGGGCTAAGCATTCCTTTCTCCAGTCAATCTGTTTTGCAAGCAGAGACGACACACAGATGAAGCCTGTGTAAGCAGATTATTGAGGTTAAAAGGAACAAATGCTGATACGGCAATGATGACGTCGTCACTTGGCAGGAGATTGCTCTCAGCCAGCTAAGAGTTACGTTACTTGCTGTAACAAATACGACTTTAGGATAATTTTTTTTGTTTTTTAATACTCGACCCACATGAGAAGAATGTCTGAAAAAAAACAGTACCAAAATTGAACAATATATTAGTTTCATGTTGGAAAACTGCATAATTGTAATTATGTGAAATTAAATATTCCTTATTCAAACTATATGAAAAAGGTTTCCATACAAATCTATATATATTATTAGCCCTGTATAAGATTCATATAGGATTATTTCATAGATAACATTTTCACTTCTAGACTTACTGACTTTAAAATCTCTTTTATTTTATTTTATTTATTTATTTCTTTATTTATTATTATTATTATTATTAATTTTTTTTTTTTTTTTTTTACATTGACTACGAATATAAATCACCGGGACAGACAATATGTCAGAGGTTTTGATATGTGTTTGAACTTTTAGCTTATTTGTCATTACTAAAGCATTAAGTTGAGAGTTCAAATCTTTACGCATATATGGATATTTAATAACCTATGGTTACGTTTTGCTTATTGATTTTATCGTGATTCCTTTTTATTATAATTTGTAACCCTTCCGACTTCTTACGGAGTGTATTATATTGACTCCACTTGTATCCATATTTATTTTATTTTTTATATTTATTTATTTATATATATATATATATTTGATAAATTAATGGTTGGCTTGAATATGTGGAAGAGTGTTCTAGCGGCGTACCGTATAAGGCTACTTGCGGCATCAATTCTATAGATACAAGATATAAAGATAAGGTATTTAAAACCGCGAGAAACCGCTATAATCCAGTTCGGATCCAATATCACGAGTTGTAACTCGTAAGACATTGACACTTCCTATTTAATTATCCGGTATTCTACCAAAACCGATTGACTCTGGGTGATAAATAATATTATGGTTTTCTTAATGGAAAGGAATTCACACAACGTGTTAAGGAGATTATTATTGATTTACACCACCCGAGTCACAGATTATTATGTGTTGAATTCCATATTTACTGATTTAGCACTCTATAAATATTCCTAACGCACTCAATTGCGGTGTTTGTTTTTAGTGCTATTAATCTATATAACGTGTCAAGGAACTATTAACACTAAGAATGTGTTTTTTTTTTTTTTATTCCCTCTGTCAGACTCGTATTCTGTTAATAATTCTACTACGTATATTCTTTCAAGGATTGATTTGGCACAGGATAGGCCCTTAAACTGACAGGTGTCTTAGTGTGTCCCTTGTTTTCATGACACGTGTTACAATCAGTTATGTGCTTTTTATATCTGTAAGCATTGTAGGCCAGTCAAAACAGTGATTTGGCTTTCTGTGACATAGGAGGGAACCCTGATGACGGAATGCACCAGTTTATGACGACTTGGTATGAGAGAGATTATTACTACTACCTGGTTCATTAGTCCTCTGCTGTGTTCTTCGGGTTTTCCTCGTCACAGACCTACATAGAACATTACATTTGATTACATTATTCTGATACACATACTATAAATATACTTTTGCTTTAGGGTTTCTGCTCGAAGTGTTTATTGTTTTTTGCCTAGCCATGACCCTGTTTCCGTTCGAAGTGTTTTATTGTTTGGTGTTTGGTTGTTTTGCTTATCGCTGTTGACACTTGCTTTGTTCAGTTTGTAACAGTTCTGCGCTCCGACCCAGATATCAATGCTCGCGATCTCTTGGGTTAAGGAATTTTCTTGTTTAGATACGGTTTTTAACAATAGGCACGGAGTTTCTATATCTTTTAGTCCAATTAAGGGTTCTTTGCTGTATGGTGCGGGATTGCGGGATAATGCGTCAGCTATGATATTTGCTTTCCCAGGTATATCATTTATCTTGGCTCCAATAACCTGAATGATCATTTGTCACCGAGTTCCTTTTTTTTTGGACTGTGATAAAGGCCTTGAAAAACTCGGTAAAGGACTCATGTTCAGTAAGGACTTTATCAGGATAGCCATAGATTATGAACTTGAAAATTGTAACTATGTTAAAGATACCTATCCCTTCCTTGCCTATTACTGCATATTTACTTTCAAGAGGGCTTTAGTTTACGTGAATAAAAAGCTATAGGGAAGAACTGTTTATCATATTACTGAAGTAGGTATCCCTCTTACCCCTTGGTCTGAGGCATCTGTTGCAATAAAAAAAAAATTCCATTATTTAAATCAGGGATTTTAAGTTAGGTAAGCTGCATTTTCCGCGTTTTAAGATATCGAACGCCTGTTGATGCTTTTCAGACCATAATAAATCTACGCTCTTCTTCGTAAGATCTGTTAAAGGAGCTGTCATGATTGAAGAGTTACATATTTCTACGATTGTAATACCCACTACAGCGCAAAAGTGCTGTATCCCCCTTTTACGTTAATAAGTACGGAAAGTTATGAATAGCCGACACCTTACCATGGACTACTTTTAAGACCTTGACTAGACACATAAAACCTAGATCAACATGTTCGGTTTTAAAAAACTCACATTTAGATATTTTACTCTGAGATTATTTGTCTTTGTCTCTGTAGCACTAGCTCTACTTTATGTGAATGTACTTCTAAGGTATTAGAAAAGATTACAAGACCAACCATATAAGCATGTAGGGTATCCCCTTAAAAGTCTCCAAACACTATATTATAAATTGGGGCGCAACGTAAGCCGGAGGCATACGTAAAATTGATAATGTCCCCTGAGTGTGCTGAAAACGGTGTATGAGGTACAATCACTTAGGTAATGGTATCTGGTAAAGCATTTAACCCTTAAACGCCGAAAGCGGTAAAAATAAAAAACTCCCCCGAATTCTGGAGCCGGTTTTGAGTGAGCGCGGAATCGGAAAAAATAATTTTTCAAAATCACAGCGCGCTTAGTTTTGAAGATTAAAAGAGTTCATTTTGGCTCCTTTTTTTGTCATTGCCTGAAGTATAGTATGCAATTATCAGAAATGTAAAATAATATCATTTTTATCATATGTAAAATAATGGCGATATATGGTAGCGAAAAAAAAATTAATACATAATTGTATTAAAATCACGCTGTGCAAAAACGGTAAAAGCTAACGAGTTTCTTTTTTTTCGTTGTATTGCACACTACATTGCAATCGTTTTGATATATAAATACATTGTAAAACAATAAAAGCAACACCGGAAAAAATATATCACAAAATGATGTACGAATTCGTAACGTGTGAACGTAAAAGAATATTTTTTTTTTTTTTTCAAAAATTCACCGTAAATCTCAATATTATTCTAGAGAGTTCCAATTTGTTTCAAAAATGAATAAAAAATGATTGAATATTACGATACTGTAAGATTTTTAGCTTACAATTGGCGTTTTTTTAGACCATTTCGGTAGAGTCAAAGTTTGACCAAACGTGGTTTTTTTTCTATTTATCGTGATTTATATGCAAATATTTCGAAAATGAGAAAAAGCTACAACCTTCAAATATCTTTCATTTTATTTTACATGAAATTGCGCACATTTTTCATATATAAAACTCTATGAAATGCCTAATATGAAACGGAGCAAATTTTCCGAGAATTCGATGTACGAAATTCGGAGATTTATGGCGGAGAATCCGCGCGCGGAGGGAAGGAAAGTTTTTTTTCATAAATTCACCATAAATCGAAATATTGTGCTAGAGACTTCCAATTTGTTGCAAAATGAAGATAATGATTGAATATTACTTAAATATAAGAGATTTAGCTTACAATTGCGTGTTTCGACCATTTCGGTAGAGTCAAAGTTGACCGAACGTGGTTTTTTTTCTATATCGTGACTTATGCAAATATTTCAAAATGAGAAAAGCTACAAACTTCAATTATTTTTCGTTGTATTTTACATGAAAATTGCGCACCATTCATATATAAAACTTTATGTAACGGCTAATTTGAAAATGGTGCAAACATTACCACAAATCGCACGTAACATTTTTCGGAAGAGTTACCGCGCGGACGTAAGGAAAATTAATGTTTTTTCATAAATTCACCATAAATCGAAATATTGTGCTAGAGACTTCCAATTTGTTACAAAATGAAGGTAAATGATTGAATATTACTAAAATATAAGAGTTTTAGCTTACAATTGAGTTTTTTGACCATTTCGGTAGAGTCAAAATTGACCGAAGGTTGAAAATTTGTCACTTATCATATTATATGAAAATATTTCAAAACTGATAAAAGCTACAACCATGGGTTGTTTTTTAGTTTATTGTGCATGAAATTGCGCACATTATTCCATTATATAAAACTTTATGTAACGCTAATTTTAAAATGGTGCAAACATTACCACAATCGCATGTATGATTTTTTTCGGAAGATTAGTTTACCGCGCGGACGTAAGGAAAAAGTTTTTTCATAAATTCACCATAAATCGGAAAATTGTGCTAGAGACTTCCAATTTGTTGCAAAATTAAGGTAAACAGTTGAATATTACTACAATATAAGCGTTTTAGCTTACAATTGCGTTTTCGACCATTTCGGTAGAGTCAAAGTTGACCGAAGGTTGAAATTTTGGCACTTATCGTTATTTATATGGAAATATTTCAAATTGATAAAAGTTACAATCATGACTATTTTTTTGTTGTATTGTGCTTGAAATTGCGCACATTTTCATATATAATACTTCATGTAACGGATAATTTTAAAACGGTGCAAAAATTATGTCAAAGTGACGAAATAATTTTTGAGATGTGTCACTGATACTTTTAGTGCGATAAGAAAGAAATTCGCGCTTGCGCGCCTGCGTAACGATTGTAAACAAACAACGCCTTGATCCGTGAACTCCCAGCATCCCCCAAGGCGCGTGATTCAAAAGTTTTGGCTGGTAGGCCTATAAGTATTTTTCCGCAAATTTTAAAAAACTTTTTTTTGAGCCGACGTATGGTACGTCCATTCGGCGAAATCGGGGAGATTTTGACTCGACGTTTAATACGTCCATTCGGCGTTTAAGGGTTAAGTAAGTCCTAGTTGGTGAAAAAAATTTATTCTAACCTAACAGAGATAAGATGTCGTCGGTACATCGCACTGGAAACTATCGGGAGTTGAGTCGTTTTTCCTTGTTAAGCGACAGAAATCTACGCAGATACGCCAAGTCCGATCTTTTATGGCATGACGTTTGAGGAAAAATTATATGGGCTTATATGATTTCCTAATGACTCCGATTACTAACATTTTCAACTTCGTCATTTATCTCTATTTTGAAATTTCATTGAGAGTCTATGCGAAGGTACTATATAGCTTTATGTTTGTCCTTAGACCGTATTTTGTTTTTCAATGACATCCGTTTTTCTCCCAGAGATCACTCGCTAGTGGAGAAACTTCCTGTGGTATTCAGGTAGAAGATAAAAAAATTCTGCTGAATCACCTCTGCTTGAATGACTTTACGATAGTTTTACTTTAGATAGATTATCAGAGAGATTCATCACGACTGGTTGGGCAGTGATTAAAAATTAAGCAACAATAAAAATGCGATATTATAACTTCCGTATCCACGATATGTATACTTTTAGGGCTTTGTTCGCGGAAATCGTTATATTTCAGAGTGTCGGGAAGGATTAAAATTTCATTTCCCAGCAAAGTCTTTTTACACGCACTAAGACATTCGAGGGTGCATGCTTCTCGAGATTTTGCGTGCAAAGTGCGACTGCGGTTGTGGGAGAATTCTGTTGGGTCATTTGAACAATGTTTACGATTTAGAGACAAATGTATAGTTCCTTATATAAAGTTATTATTTGATTAACTGTCTCATTTTTGTTCAAACGGATTTTAATATGTTTGAAGGTTTATAGGATTTCCCTTTGATAAACACGCCTTATTTTGCAGGGTGTAAGATAATATTTTGTATACCCCTAGATGAATCTTACAATTACACTAGATACAGATCAATGTGTTTTATAACTATAGAGGTATCTGTAAGCGCTCGCTTATCCGGACTTCTCATTAGGGAAGTTCGAACAACAGACGGTGAGTCCGTAAATACAGGATATTACGTGTACTAAAGAAATGCAAAAAACAAGATATTCTAATTTTTCGCGCGTACAGTCGGGCTTTATCCACCACTACTTATAATAACTTACGTATTCAAAAAAAAAACGACAACCTGCTCTGATTACTTTATACGGTCGTGTGTTTCATAGGAAAAATCCTTTTTAATTCAAAAGATATCGGTATGTATGAACCAACATCGCTTTTCCCCACACTCTGCTAGAGTCGCTTATTGTATGGAATTTGCTATGCTTTTGAACACTTCGGCAGTTTTTTTGACTGACCTTGACCGCTTGACTAGGTGACACAGTCACCGAGTTGCTTGTTTGATTCTGAACGGGCTACTGTTTCATTTTTTTTTTTTTTTTTTTTTTTTTTATAATAATTAAGATCCTTCTCTTTATTACCATCGGCAACGTATTGTGTGTTTTTAGCATTATGTTGCTGGTTACGTATAAAGCAATGAATGACGAACTATTGAACTGAGCGATTTACTAATAAGACAAGTTATCACTACTGCATTTCAAATTTATTAACTGTTTTTTTGTACTTTTTTCATTCTTTGCTAAAATTTGAAATAGTGAGGGATCCTGTCAGCGCATTTAGCCTGATGAAAGTTTTTACAGACATGTTATTCCTTGCAATCCAGCCATATTTTTAAAGTTAAGTTGAGTCATTGAGGTTCGATATTTTATATATAACTCAAAAAACTCAAGGCTAAAACTGCGATCGGACTTGCAAAGGAGCATTTATTGTCATGACCCGAAATAGTGTTACCTCTAATTTATCTAGATTTGTACGGGGTGTTCCACTTGTTTTTTTGTGTGTTTTCTAACTCACTACGGGTGCATAACGACCCTATCCATGCATCTGTATAAATACAGACGTCCACTGCGTAAACGCATATTCACTGTTTAATATGATTTGTTACGTAAGGGATTAATAATCACCCAAATGATAAAATTAACATAGTATATGATTATGATATTCAGTAGAACTTCTGGACACAGACACTCAAAGATAAAAAAGCTCGCAGTAGCGAAATCTCAATGATGTAGATAATTTCTGTAAAAAGTAAGATTAAGAATTTCTCGTAACTTCAGCCACAGGAATAACGAAATTCGACCTGCAAAGGAAACACTCAAAGTTACTCCAAATGAATAAAAAATTGTACTTAGCTTGCTTTGTGGGAAGTCACGGTGTTCCGATAACGACACACGGCCTTGGTCCTCCTTCTCTATTTAGCGGATGACCTGGTTTTGGCTTCAGTTTCCCCCGTGGCGCGTTGTTTCGATGATTCGAGCCCTTGAAAGATCCGATGCTGCAGACGGCGTTCAGTTTGTTTCTTGGAGTGCGGAAACGCTCACTAACGATGTTTTCTTGAATGATTCTAATGAGAGACCGAAGCTTGCGTTTGTCGTAGAAAAAGGACACGTCGGTTTTGTTTCTTGAAGTTATTCACTAACGATGATACTATGTTCCTTGAAGAATCTCTTGCTTTCGTCGTCGTTAAAGAGTTCTTGTTGTTTTCTGAGTCGTCGTTGACTTCTTATGATACATGATTTATATTCTGGTTTTCTTCGTAGGACGTTGTAGAGTTCTTCTGGTACGCTGGCCACCAATATTAGGGCTTGTGCCATTGTATGATAAGGCGCCCATATGAGGTAATGTTAGACTAGCGATAATCTTACGCTAAGTCGGTTGGTATTGCACTTCCATCTTCAATGGAGTGTCTGGGGTTTGTAGATCATTTACGAAGTCGGTATTATCTGTTGGTTATTACGACGATGTGTTAAACTCATGGTGAGGAGTTTTCTTGTAGAAAACACGAAATATAAAACTATATGTATTCTTCTGAAGTTTTACATGCTGAAGATCAGATATGATTTGTACAAGTCTTCTAATAACGATAGCTTGATCGCTTCTGCCAATGATGATGGCTAATCCTATTCCTCTACATGATAAAGCTTAGTAAAGAGGTACAGGTCTTCTAATGACGATAGCTAACTCTGTTCTCCTTGCCTACCATCTCTGTTACAAGTTATGAAGGAACAGACAGTAGTTCGAACATATGAACATACATACAAATGACAGAGTTTCATACGAACACACATAATGAGACACGCTACAGATCACGTAGGCCGTTTGAATTATAGGTCGGGGGTAGTTGTCTCAAGCAGGGAGCTTGGACTAATGTTTATAAACAATCGAATGACTACAGGTGACGGCATGTTATCTTAGCCTACATACTTATTGTATACGTCATCTTTAGCGTCTCTAGTCTGATCACATTCCTGCAAGCAATCTTTTATATATATGGACTAACATTCCATATTTTTTATTATGTAAACACTTACATATATATATATATATATATATATATATATATATATATATATATATATATAATTATATATATATATATAAGCCCACGGACGCACTTTATACTGCATTTAAAATGCGTGTGCATCAGAGTATTACTCCAAGAGCCCACCACGATTTATTTCCCGTGAAATGACCAGACTTTCTAATGGGTTATTTTTCTCGAAATGGTATTCCATGAGATGTTCAAAACAGGAACTCTTACATTTTGAAATAAGTGGGTCTGGATTTTTATAAATGATTTTTGAAGCTTCCCAATTACTCAAAAATATTGGGCTTCGGTAAAAGAAAAATTTTGTATTCTCTCCCATTTTTAGTTTGACGTGGACATCTATACTTCAAAATGTTTCCATATATAAACCGATTTCTCTGATATAATTTTTCTTTCAATTAAGTAAAATATGTAGCGAGCAGAGGTCAAAAGGTCAATGGTGTTTACAATATGATCTAAAATTTGAACTACTGAGATATTTCTTCTCATTTTACCAATAAAACTGTGCCAAATACCTTTTAAAATTGATTAATCAAGAATGAGACAATTAGGTAGTTTTGGCAAAATTTGAGCATCCATACAGGGAGTGCAGCTAATGTCCACCTTAGCACATGCGCTGAATTTTTTATTCATACACCGGGGAATTGATAAGGTTAATTGAAATATTAAGAAAAATTAAGTAATTTATTGTAATTGCAAACTGTCCTATCATCCAGGTGCTGATGCGGCAGCTAATACACAAAGTTGATCATCGTGAAGCTGGGGGAGCCGCAGTATTTCAGCCACTTCCAAAATACCTTAAATCTAAATATATATAATACCAACAGTCCAAACTGACGTCCCACGTAGTACATAATTCATTATATCCCGATATCATCCTGGGACGAAGGCGATGTACGTGTAGAGTGAGAGACTGCGATGAAGGAATGCTTCTTCCTGGCTGGGTTTAAACGGCGATTACATGTCGAAAGGAATAGTCGTCGTCACTTCAAAGATATAGCTGTATATCCTTATATTAGTCAATAGAGCTCAGAGTATCTGAGTTACGAGACCCTTCGTGATTGAAAAACTCCTTCGTAACTGACTTAAGTTTCCGTCAACCTCAGGAAGAAAGCAAAAATCATTAGTGGTTGGTTAGGACAGAACCAGAACGGCCGCTGGAAGGCAGTGAGCTGTTAAACAACCAAGGGGGTAGTTAAATATTTGAAAACTACGTTAACTGTCTTCCAGCGACCATGCTAATTAAACAAATAAAAAAAAAATACAAATTCCATATGGAATTTCAGTACACTGCAGGGGAACGAATCCAAAAAAATGTTTTTTGGATTTTGATAAATACATAAGCATATATATACAATGCATACAAAAATTAAATTGATCAAAGTTTATAAATTCAACATTTCAGAGGTTTTTCTCCGGCTTTCCACAGCAGCCTTTCTTTTAGGCCTCTCGGAAGCTGGTGATGATTTGTCTAAATTTTGCAAATCACTGGACTTTGAGTCTTCATCATTAAGGAAAGATAAGGTATTAGTTTATTAACGTGGAGTTTACACATTTGTCTGGTACTGCCTTTAAATACTACAGCAATGTGTAGTCTCCCCAAGATCATTCGTAAAAGTTTCCTTTATCCGACCTAAAGGATAATTGTTAATCTTAGTATTATCTTCCTTGATCAAAACAATGTCACCTACTTTTAGAGGATGATGAGTCACCGGGCGATATCTACCCTTCCTATCAACTGCTTGGCTTAAAAGTGTTTGCATAAACTCATGATGGTAAATATCTATAAGTTTACTCCTAATCCTAGACAGTGGTTCAAATTTATTAGTAGCTCCACAAGGGCGGACAAATTCTTCATCTTTGGGTAAAGGTTGTAAATCTGGAATGACATTGAGTGAGGAAAGCTCATACCCCTAATTAACATTTCGTGTGTTATTGGTTCAGGAAGGTCTTCTGCTGCACATCCCCTAATAGACCTCTTTAAAAGATATTGGTCGTCGATTTACCAAGTGGACAACATGAACCCATACAGGTAAAACTCATAAAATCAAAGTAGGAGAGAATATGGTTCTTGATGGACCCATAGAGAAGTCGCTTTGTTAACTTGACACAAATCTCGACAAGGGAGCCCAACTGACTACATCCTTTGAAATATTGTTGGAAAAGTTAATGGTTTAACACCACGTTCTTTAAAATACAACTGTGTGTGGGTCATTCAAAATGAAGATATGACATTAGCTCCTGCAACTATTTGTGACCCTAAGTCACTAATGCATAACTGTGGAATGACAAACTCGAAGCAATGAAGAGAAAATGCCCTAAGAAAATCTGGCACATTGAGTGTTCTACAAATTTTTAAATTAATTGCACGAGACCAAGTGCAAGTAAAACATAATAGCCATACCTTACCCTTTTCCTTCTCCAGTTTAACTGTAAAAGGCCCTATATAATCTACGAAAATATTGCCGAAAGGCACAGCTGGTGGGTCTTCCTGAATTCCTTGTAACAATTCTGATTAAATTGACAGGCGTGCATTAAATCTCTTGCAGTGAACACATTGCCTCAGAATCTTTTTAACCACTGAAAAATTTCTAGGAATAAAATAATGTCTTCTTAATTCAGAAAGAACATCATAGCACCCAGAATGAGCTAATTTGTGATGAATATCCATATAATTTACTTCGTTAAATGACTGTCTCTTTGATAAAAGAATAGGAAATTTTTTCTCTTTCTTAAATTTGCTCTTCACTCTCAAAATGCCATTGTTATCAACAAACAAGTTAAACTGAGAACTATACCTGGTATATCCTTTGCTGCAGAAAATCCTTAGAAAAATGCTCCAAAACATCAGCAAAGTGATTTTGTTGATCGGTCAAAATCAAATGTACAAGAGCTAAAGCAAAAAAATTATTATCTTCTTGTACATCAACTGGTCTTCTCACTTTAGCTTTCCATTTGTGTATGCATATTATGCACCGACGGTACAGCAAAACAAGTCTTCGGAAGTCAGAAAAATCAGAAATGTTGACCAAGTAATTTCTCTTAACTAAAGGAACATTAGAAAGATTCATGTAATTTCCAGAAAGATAACCCGCTTGAGGAATAGTGAACTGCATGGCTTGCGCCCTAATATTACTCAGGTCCGGGCCTGAAAGGAAACAAGACTTCATTAACAATTTATATGATGTGCACCTGGTTACCATGTCAGCAGGATTCTCCTTGCCATTAATAAACCCAAAATGAACAGGATATGTTTCACACAGTTTTTGTATACTGTAAATTCTGTTCAATACAAAAGTAGAACATTGGTTCATTTTCTTAAGTTGAAACGAAGAACTTATTAACCACTGCAGGGCACAAGAAGAATCTGAAAATAGACAAATCTTTGTCACCTTTATAGGTTTTATACAATTGGGACCAGCAAAGATCCAAATAAAGACCAACAGATTGTTCGACTCCTAGATTAATGGCGTGGATCTCTAAAGATGGTATGGATTTACCTTTCAATTGGGTATTAACCAACCGATTTTTAGCATTAATAAAGGTAAGTTTGCCAGACTCAAAACATTCAGTAAATAAATTACACACCCATATATGTCACAACTGGCATCAGTAAAAACAATTATATATACTCACCATCCCTTCGACCCACAAACGAGTTACTTTAAGAGGGGGCGATGAATTACACTGTCTACGATATTCCTCCAGTCTTTAAAGCTGTTGACTATTAAGAGGCTGGTCCCAGTTCAAACCCTTTTGACATTGCAAGTTATGCATATAAAGCCTATACGGTTGAATGAAGGCAAGTTGAAACCAAATATATCGAACTGAGTGGCAATTGACCTAAGAATTAATCTTTTGGTATTAGCTTCTAGGTCAAGGGAAATTGGCCTAGTGAAAAGATCATCCGAAAGTCTATTCCATTCAAGCCCAAACAATTTGTTGACTTCCGGGTAAGAACTTCTGACCGATCTATGTCAGACTGGCAGATCAATATCATTAGTCACCAGTTGCTGAATTCAAATTTAAGAGGTTTGAATATGCCAGCTAACTGCTCGTAGGCCCACCTCAAGTCATCAGAGTTGTTCATTGTGACAGCACCATTATCCATATATAAAGCATATATAAGTTTCTTGAGTTCATCGATTCTTGAATCATTACTGGAAGTCAAGATTAACATGTAATACAATGAAGCCATCAAAAGAAATGGGCTACACCGAAGTCCAAATGAAAGCCTGACATTTTTTAATAAGCAACTGGGGTGTAATCACCTGTGGTGACATTCCGAAACCAAAAAAATAATAGCCTAGACTGATCAATTTCACTTAAAGCCAACATATTAAAAGCTTTCTTCAAATCAAAAATCAAAATTTTTTCATCAAACCTAATATTAAGAAATGCAGAGGAGAGCTTTTGATTTAAGTTAGGCCCAGCACCATACATACATTGATTATGTGACAGTGACAGTCTCTTAGAGGATTCCTGCAAATTAGAAAGAAATACTATGCGACACTTCGTAGTTTCCCTTTCTGGCTTAAAGACTGGCATATGAGGTAAGAAGGAGTAGTTAGGATATTCAGCCTTAAATACCTCCAAGTCCAAAATAGGCTCAATAATACCCGCCTTCAATTGCTCCTTTATGCAGTTATCTACCAACTGCAAGGAACCTTTCTTACGAAGTATTTTTTAAACAAATTTGATTGAAGAACAGCCTTGGAAGAGACTCGTTTCTCGAAAGAAGGTGCGATACCTTCCCATTCCATAACAGGGGAACAACTATGCGTCCATCACCTTTCGTGTGCAAATTTCTGAAAGTGTAGTCCCAGAGAGAATCATCGAGCCGATTAGATTCATCACTGTAAACTTTCTGATCATAGTTCAAATAAAATTGGCTCTCCATATTCAAAATTTGATCAGTTGCTTCTTGCAGTTTCCTATTCAATAATAGTCCCTCTATCTGAAAGCACAGTAAAAGAACAATTTGTTGTAATGTCATCGAGTTCGTAAAATTCTTCATTCACTGATACACTAGTAGCTAGAAAATAAGAAGGTGGCTGAAAGTGTAATATGTACCGTGTTCAGTATTAGAATTTTCTCCCCTCAATGGTTTCGAGGCCAAACTTTCATTACCTTTTAGTGAATTAAAATTAATTAGGAACCTATCAACCATTCCCCATAAGCATTATTCCTAAAGAAGTCTCAATATACACAGACGAATTAGGACTCCCTATCACTATGTCTCTTCCCAAAAGACAATGTGAAAAATTCTACTACTAACAAAAGCTGAACATCATCAATGCTCTGAGAATTGGTTTGATAAAAGCTTGTCAGCAAATACAAAATTTTTACTCTGCATTATACTAACTACCTGGCCAAGACCAGGTAAACTAAATTGCAAGTTTATAGAGGGTACAACTAGAGCAGAAATAGCAAAGGTTTCATTCCCCAGTTTAATAGGAACTTCAACAAGACTAGTAGAATATTCCTTTTGACCATTAACCCTTTCACAGTCAATTTTACTTTAGTAGCTAAAGACCTGAAATTGTAAAGGAAGCTAACTTGCTAGATATAAAAGTGTTTTGTGATCCTGAATCTTTAAGACCCCTGTAAAGCCTATCATGACCATTTATACAAAATGTAAAAGTAGGGAGAACTGAACCTGTGGTAACATTTGGTAATACTGCTATCCCACTGCTTGCTTCCTTGGAAGACTCTGCTTTACTATTAATCATATCAGGACTAAGGTTCCAACAAAGATACTCCATATGATACTGTGAACAATGTGAACAAGGTCTTCGAAATCGGAATTTACATGCTTTAGTGGCATGATTAAAATTTCCACATTTTACACAACCTTTATGCAATTTTAATAAATCAATTTTGGCAGAAGGGGTGGCATACTTAGTACACTTATAATTTAAGTGATCACCGTCAGAAATACCGGCCTTAGTACAAAAATTACAAGCTTTGGTCGGAACTGTCTTAGTTTTAACAGCCATTGTATTAGTCTTTTCTGGAATGCTTTGAATGAGCTCCACAACTTTATCCCTGACCGATAATTTACCTTTCGCCTGACCCAGTCATACCTTTCACATGCTGTAAAGAAATTATCTATGATTTGCTTAAGTGATGGATGAGTCACATTAGTGATATGAACCATATGAGACTTAAATCTATCATTGAGTGCAGACCAAACGAAATATCGAACAACCTCATCAACATCAATATTTAAATATTTTAATTTTCGACTATAGTCCTAAGTTCTGATAAGAGAACAAAGGGATCGTCTCCTTCTTTGAGATGTAGACAGGTCAATTCTTAATTACAGCCGACTTTCGTAATTCACTCGAGGCAAAAGCCTTACTCATTAAGTCTTTGGCATCTTTGTAACTTTCTTTGTCTGCCTCCAATGAACCAAGTAAACATTTAGCCCTACCCTCTACTTGTTGCTTCAAAAGTAAGAGCAAGTCCCTGTCTGGATAGTTAAACTTTGGGTCGTGGTTTCAAATTCTTGAATGAATTTCAAAAATCTTCACCTTCCTTACTTTGGAATTTTGGTAGAGGTGCAGTGGGTTGCCTCAAAAGGCTCCTAGCAATATCAGTAGTAGATGAAAGTGGAGGGCTTCCAGCATTGACACTAACATCCAACAAAGGCACAATACCTGAAATTTTATCATAGTACGACTGACATGCAGAGAGCTCAGCCTCCAAATACTCGTCTCTAAATTCCCTGAAAATTTTAGTGTCTGTATTTTGGAATCCAAGTCACTTAATCTCTTCCTATACTCCAAGAGAACACCCCGCTCAGATACTTTTTGCCGTGTTATCTAATGAAAGGTACTGTGAAGAACGGTTGGCACATTCTGTAACCTTCTTCCTAATAATCTTACGCTGACCAATTAGCACTACCAATTCAGCCATTATGAAGACAAATAAACATACAAACACCAATATAAGTATAATTACTGCAATAAACAGCGAAAATTTCAAAAAATGGTAAACGAGTACTTAGTAATATATGCAACAAATTATTACTAAGCAAAAACTTTCACAGCAACGCGAAAATTAGGGGCACTCAAATACTAAATTATTTTGCAAAGGGATAAACATCAAACTACGAATAGAAAAATAGTTTACACTGAACTCTTCAATAAATCACCAAATGATAAACATTAGCTACGAATTAGCAAAAATGACACTGAACTTTAAAGAAACCCGCAATAAGAGGGATATAAAATATTGTAAGTGAAAAACCCCCCCAGGAAGAAACCTCCAATTCACTGCAATTCACGTCCTATGTCACGCACGTAACCTATAATGCCTAATCCTGTCACGGTCGCCATGCGCTGATTTTTATTCATACACCGGGAAATTGATAAGGTTAAATGAAATTTTAAGAAAAATTAAGTAAATTTGTATTGTAATAAACGAACTGTCCTATCATCCAGGTGCTGATGCGGCAGCTAATACACAAAGTTGATCATCGTGAAGCTTGGGGGAGCCGCAGTAATTCAGCCATTTCCAAAATACCTTAAAATCTAAATATATATATATACCAACAGTCCAAACTGACGTCCACGTAGTACATCATTCATTATCTCCCGATATCATCCTGGGACGAAGGCGATGTACGTGTAGAGTGAGAGACTGCAATGAAGGAATGCTTCTTCCTGGCTGGGTTTAAACGGCGATTACATGTCGTGTCGAAAGGAATAGTCATCGTCACTTCAAAGATATAGCTGTATATCCTTATATAGTCAATAGAGCTCAGAGTATCTGAGTTATGAGACCCTTCGTGATTGAAAACTCATTCGTAACTGACTTAAGTTTCCGTCAACCTCAGGAAGAAAAGCAAATCATTAGTGGTTGGTTAGGACAGAACCAGAACGGCCGCTGGAAGGCAGTGAGCTGTTAACAACCAAGGGGGGTAGTTAAATATTTGAAAACTACGTTAACTGTCTTCCAGTGACCATGCTAATTAAACAAATAAAAAAAAATACAAATTCCATATGGAATTTCAGTACAGCACAACATCCCAGTAACATAATGGAAATGATGAACAGTATACAACCTATATAACTCCATAGATTCTATCCGATATGCTACACTCGTTAAATGCCTATTATTATTATTATTATTATTATTATTATTATTAATATATTACATAAAATGGCAGAATAAGCGAATTGATTTTGTGTATTATCTTCTCTATTTTCTTACTATCCGATTCCCTGGCCTCAGCGATGCTTCTTAGAAACTGGCCATTATTCATATTGGGAAATTCTACAAAAATGCTGCAGGGGATGTTTAATTCAAAAACAGGATTTTTTTTTTTTTTCTTTTTCTGGTTTACTGATATTAACAGTATACTGGTAAACAGGGATCTCAGGTGCGGTTAGGGTGAAGCAGGGATCGTCATCAGTGCTGGTATTATTTCGTGGCCCTAGGGTCAAATCCGGGCCAGGGTCGTCTCGTGGTATTAAATCTGGTGTTTCGTTGCTTGGTCTTATAGCTTGGTATTATCGTGACGTTTCAACCTCATCGTAAGTCATCTTGACGAGCTATCAGTACTGGGACTAAAGCAAGTGTTTTGCTGTTATTGTTAGATTCAGTCAGCTCTTTCGTCTCACACGGGTTCTTGCTTTTCAGCAGCCCGTAACTGATGATTGGTATTTGTATGCAATTCGGCTCAATTTAACCAATGGGCCGGAAATGAAAATACGTAGTGGGAGATAAAGTGTTATAGAAGCAAGTCCCAGTAAGTAGGAAAGTGTGGCAAGGGAAGAATAAAATTTGAGCAGAGAAAAACGATAGGAAACAAATTTCCTTGGTATGTGATGAATGTTGGTGATGTGGTGAATGCGCGATATTTTGCTTACACCTGGGATGGCTGTATATCATTTAGGTATTGCTCACATGAGAGTGGCTCAGTTCCCAGCGGCGGTAGGATGTTGCTCTTCTCTGTACCGCTAGAAAAAGTATCAAGAGAAGAGGAGAGGACAAGAGGTGATTAGGTTTGAAAGTTTGGATGAGGTCAGGTTGAATGCAGCTTGGCAGTGTCTCTCTGTCAATTGGTCTTCCTGTTAATAATTTGAAGAGAGTGATGATCCCTTAATATGTGAGTGTTATGCAACTTTCTCTGATTGACTTGGGACCGTCTTGGTTGAAATTGGCTGAGATATCGGAGGGGGGGAGGAGAAGGGTGGGAGGGATGAGTCTAGAAAGGAAGACTGTAAACTTTAGAGGCTGACGGGGTTTAGGATTAGAAGGAAGGGAAGGGAAGGGGTAGACGGGGTTCAGGATTAGAAGGAAGGGAAGGGGTAGACGGGGTTCAGGATTAGAAGGAAGGGAAGGGGTAGACGGGGTTCAGGATTAGAAGGAAGGGAAGGGGTAGACGGGGTTCAGGATTAGAAGAAAGGGAAGGGGTAGACGGGGTTCAGGATTAGAAGGAAGGGAATGGGCAGGCACTGTTTCACTTGACACTGATTTCTTGTTAACTATCTTGTGAAGTGCTGCTTCAATTGATTGCTGTAATTTCATCCTGGTCATTTCAGCTTCTTGCTTGGGTTTTGGAATGGGTCTTGGTTGTTTTTGAAGGTGGGGGATGTCAAGGAGTTCCTTTCATCTTTGCAACTTCTTGAGTCTAAATTTGCACCGCTTGTTCCAAGAATGTTGTTGAAAAGAACAGTTTGGGCCTTTGCTTTCTGCTGTTTCTCCTCTCTTGAAAGCATCAAGGCACTATTTTGATGAATGTGATCATTCGTTCGTCGGTAGCTGGTATTTTGTTGCGTCACGATCCAAGGGTCATCATCTGTGCAGTCACAGCGAACGGCCCACTTCCTAACGGCGGGAGAAGAATGGGAATTCTTACATCGTGTGCTGATGATATCTTCATGGATTTTCTTGGGTAGAAGGGACCCACACTTTTGGTGACCCTAAGGTTTTTGCCTGCACCCAGTGACTGTCTAATTCTTCAGCTACATTGTCGTAAGAATCACATCTTTTGAGTTTAGTAATACAAGTGATGACTGTATGCAATGTCACAGAAAGTTCTAGTAATTTTCTTTCTGAACGAGGCCCAGAACTTTCTGAATAACCATCGTAAATCTAATGCATAAAGATATTATTTTTTACCTAAACAGTATAGCTGACATATATGTCAAAATATTCACTAAATGCTGATATATATTGTTTTAGCAATGTCTCCTCAACAGTAAACCTAAATAATATAGGTAGCTCTATACAATACATAGAAATAACAACAAATAATAAAAGGCAGAGTATTTGAATCTCTATTATTACGCATTGCAATAATTAGATATTTTGTAACCTATATACATTATTAGAGACGAATTTTTCCTTGTGTACAATAATTCATGAAATCCCAAAATATTAAATAGCCCAAATTGATCGCCTGTTTTAAATTTTACAAGAAACTTGAAAGGTGATTTGCGAGAAAACTGATGAAGCGTGAAAAGTCATTAAACTTCCTGAGGAATTTACAGCAGATTTAAAAAGAAGAAGAAAAAATAATAAAGTTTCTCTTTTAACATTCTGGACATCCTTTTAAGCCGCGTACCGTCAAGTAAATAAGAGTCTAGCCCTGGATATAATCAAAACTTTTGTGAGGATTAAAATGCCCTTTTCTTCAAGATTCGCTGAAAGGAGCGAAACTTCAGGAGAGATTTCACAAATGACCAGCAGCATGCACTCGCCAAATGTAAAAGGCTCGTTCTTAAACGTCAGTGGCAGGGAGCCAGCCAGTCATTAAAGTCGTTTTGCCCAGTGAATATCAATGAATTTCTTCCGTTCGTTGCGTCAATCGGAGGGACCAGCAATTGCTTATGGCATATCTTATGCTCTTTATCTGAGAACTCTTGTTTCTATCCTCGACCTTTAAGCACTGGAACTTCTTCATCGCTTACTTTCTACCTGGTGTTATTGCCCTTTATCCTTTGAGATGGAAGTTCATTTATTCCATTGGGTATCAATAAAACGTTTTCCTTATCTCATTCTTTTCCTCGTGTCTAGGATATAGAAGGACATCTGGCCACATCAGCTTTAAATAAACTTATCAATATTCAACTTTTTAAAAACACATGACAGCTACGGATCTACTGATATTTGGATGTGGTTACCATAAATTCAGGTGACACGACTTGCTTTTCTGTCGTGACTGTAATCTTCTAATAATTCTTATGGAAAGCTTTTCATTTTTTGCTATATTTTATGAACACTATGGATTATTTCTTCTGCTTTTTCACTTTAAGAATGTGTTGTTTTGTGCTTCTTTCTTCCACTTGTGTTATTTTCCAAAACAGAAAAAATCAATATTGACGCTTTATTTACTTTTCTATATAAATGCGAATTGAAGGACCTACATAGTATATAGTAACGGGAGCATGCACTGTTTTACTGGTTAAAGAAGACAGAATAATACCATACAGTTAGTTTCGAAATGCTACTCGACCATTATTACTGATACAGAACTTATGGTAATTCGATCAATTGAAATCCCATTGAAAAGAACACTTGAAAAATTAATTTTCAACTATGGCTGATTTAACTAGAAGGCATTTTGTTTTTATTTTCAGTTAAATCTATTCGATTAAATAATTGTTTCACTACTTTTTTTACCTCAACCATCTGACTATTATTCGTATCTTTCCTATTCATGTCTGAAACAGCAATGCAATTCGTAGTACTGCAGCAGCAGCTTCGTAAAATCAATAAAACTTTACCCATTATAGGCTATATCGTTATTACAGTAGGTAATGGCTAATGAAAGCCTCTTTTATCAACAAAAGGTATTCTCTGGAAAATCGACCACAGAAAAGAATGAGAGAAATTTGGCTCACTTGTCAGAACCGACAAAAGCGGAGTCTAAGAGGATTATCAAGAATAAAAGACTCATATTCAATTGAATTGATATTTGGTTCTGCAAATGGAGGAAAATGTATGAAGCCGACATCTTTATATATACTTTGGGTGGTCAGAGGCGGTGAACATTCCTCCTGCAAATAGCTCGTACTTAACTGATATGTCTTCTTCAAACCTATAATATCAAACCTATAATATAGTTTCTTTGGCAACTGAATTGCATATAGAGAAATCAATAGAATACTACAGAAATAACAAATGGTCTGAGGTATGGTTAATATCTATAAGAACAAAATTAATGCCAGCTATTTTCATTTAACACCTTTTACTTTTATAAATAAATAATTACGCAGCCTAGCCTAACCAGATTTTCAAATGATTAAAATATTTATATTTTCTGCAATACCAAACGTAACTGGTTGATTCGAGACTGTTAACGGCATTACAAATAGCATGATGATGGACGCCTAGCATTCATCAGTTCCTAATATGATCTCTCTCTCTCTCTCTCTCTCTCACTCTCTCTCTCTCTCTCTCTCTCATGTGTGTGTTTATATATATATATATATATATATATATATATATATATATATATATATATGTATATATGTGTGTGTGTGTGTGTGTGTGTGGTGTGTGTGTGTGTGTGTGTGTGTGTGTGTGTGTGTGTACATATATATCTATATATACACATATACACTACATATTATTTATATATATATATATACATATATATATATATATATGTATATATATATATATATATATATATATATATATATATATATATATATATATATATAAAGATAAGAGGGCAGTGGAAACAGACTGGTATATAAAACCATCTCTATTAGTGCCGACGTTTCAAGACAACATGTCTCATTTTCAGGGCTGTAATAACAGAGTAAATATTGTTGATAACTATACAATAATCTCTTTGAAAACAAATGAAAATAATGATAGATTAGTAATTTCCTGGAGGTACCAACCTATATAGAAGGGAAAGAGAAGGAGACTGGAAAGAGTCCGGTCACGTCAGTTAGAGAGAGGTGGAGTTTTGGGCATTTAACAATGGTGCTCTCTGTTTGATAAAAAGTAATTCCAGAATAGATAGTGCTAGCTCGGCGGAGGCCCTTGTAATGATTTCAAATTGCTTAATTCAATGTTACAACCACATTTTTTGGCATGCTTTCTTATATTCGAAAATTCGAGATTGCTCAATTTATTGCCCGTTCGATAGCTGACACCTTTGTGAGAGTCGGCGCCTACCTTAAGAAGTCTTTGGGTGCATCCCAGGTAGGTTCCGAGGACAATCGTTTTTATATATCACCCCAGACGTCATAAGGTCGCTTAATCAGTCTTTAGTATTGAATAAAGATCCAATCTTCGGCGGATTCTTTGGAATTAGATAAATTTTAACTGCTCCATAATGTCTTGGAATAATATGGGAAAGCTTTTGGCTAAAAGTTTTATCATGCAAAAATGGAACACTGGCATAAAGTTGAAGTTTGGGAACGGTTGGAATTTTACACTTTGGTATGGAGTGGTTGTTTAAAAGTTTCCGCACATATTGATAAAAAAGGTTAGATGGAAAAAAATTGGTTGTGAAAAACCTGTGTAAAAATTGAATTTTCTTATTAAGGCATTCCAATTCGAGGATAAATGGAGGGCTTTATACAAGAGAGTAGACAAGGCATTTAATTTGAAGTTAAAAAACAGCTACTATAGAAACCCGTGAAAGTAGGTTTCCTCAAAATACTTGTGTTAAAACAATCTGATTCTCGTGACACTGAAACATCTAAAAAGAATAACTTTCGCTCCTGCTCAACTTCAATACTGAATTTTATATTAGGATGTCTAATGTTTGCGAAATCGAGGAAAATTTCAGAACGAGATCTAAACAAAGTAAAGTATGATTCTACTATGATTTATAGAATAAAGGACAAATACTGAGAGGGCAGCTGCTTCTCGAAGTGACACATAAAAATAATTGCGAACGTCGGGCCCAGAGGGGAGCCCATCGCCATACCATCAATTGTTTAAAGCAGTATTATTAAAAATAAAGGCTGTGTCCAGCACAGCAAGTTCAAGAAATCTTCTAAAATCTTCTGATTTAAAATTATGGAAGAGGGTATTAGGATCCGGAAATAGCTTATGCATAATAATGTCAATAGTCTCTTCAACAGAAACATCTGCGAATAGAGACTCGACATCGAGGCTGGCCATAACTAGGTCTGAGTCTTGAGGGGGAATGGCGTTCTTGAACGTGTAGGAGTTCGTCAACGTATATTCATTTCTGGTGAGAAGATTTAGGAGAGGAACCAGAAATTTTGCCATTTTATAATTTTGGTTGTCGTAGGTTGTCAGAATAGGCCTCATTGGAACGCCTTCTTTATGAGTTTTAGGGAGACCATATAAGACACCAAAAGAACCACCTGTGCTAAATAGCGACCTATAAACCTCACCAACAATAGTATTATTCTTTTTCAAGTGGTTAAAAAACCGCCTTATTTCATCCTCGATTTTAAAAATAGTACTAAAGGTAGGGGTCCCAAGTGATTGAAATTTGGCAGCATTACTTAAGATAATATCAAGTTTGTTATAATAATATTCCTGTCGGTCCAGAGTGACTGTACCTTTTCCCTTGTTTGGACGAGAAATGACAATATCTTTGTTCGAAGCCAGTTGTTTCAGGATTTCCAAATCACCTCCCTGGAAGAAAGGAGGCCAGCAGAGAAGTGATTTGGAAATTCTGAAAAAACTGGCTTCAACAAAGATATCGAAATACGATTGTCCTACTCGGTGTTCTCGAGGAACTTACGTGGGCTGCACCAAAAGACTTCTCAAGGTAGGCGCCGACTCTCACAGAGGTGCCAGTTATCGAACTCCCACAGAGGTGCCAGTTATCGAACTCTCACAGAGGTGTCAGTTATCGAACGGGCAATAAATTGAGCAATCCCGAATTTTCGAATATAAGAGAGCATGGCAAGAAATGTGGTAGTAACATTGAATATATACAAGGGGCTGATCCGAGCTAGCACTATCTATTCTGGAATCACCAACTATCAAGCAGACAGTACCATTGTTGAATGCCCAAAACTCCTCCACCCCTCTCTACCTGCCTTGACCGGCTTCTTTGCTTTCCATCTACCCACTGTCCCACATTCCAGTCGCCTTCTTTCGCCCTTCTATATAGGTTGATACCTCCAGCAATGACTTATGTATCATTATTTACATTTGTTTTTAGGAGATTATTGTATAATTTATTTGTATTTATATTCAACAATATTTATTCTATTATTACAGCCCTGAAAATAAGGCATGTTGTCTAAAAACGTCGGTACTAATATATATATATATATATATATATATATATATATATATATATATATATATATATATATATATGAATGGTACTGTCGCCTGTAGAAAGTATGATCGTTAATGGAAACAGTATGGCCAGCAGAAAGTTAGCATTTTCAGTTACAACTTTGTTCAGATCGATCACCTATGTTTCGGATCCAAATCTCATCTTCAAGGCTAAAAGAGCGAAATGTGAAAATTCTATACATTAGGACAACACTAAAATGGGGCACAGTAGTATATTAATATTTTAAAACATTATACATAGTAAATAATAATCGTTACACCAATAAACTTCGAATTTCAATGATTAAACACGAGATTAACAACAAAGAGCAAAGCTACTAAGCACAATAACACTTTCAATAGAGAAAAATGAAAATAAACCGGAATATTAACTCTAAATATATATATATATATATATATATATATATATATATATATATATATATATATATATATATATATGGATGAAGAAATTGCTCATTTCTTTACTTTTTGTGTGTCTGGTGTCTGAGTGTGGTTTCTTGTGCTTACCTTATAATGTGTCACTATGATTACTGGGTATTTTCTTCTCATTCACAAAACGTGTAAGTACACACACACACACGACTCTAGTATAAAAGGCCCATCTAAACACACTGGTTTATAGCTAAGGACTTAAATTTCGGTAGACTGGGTCTAGACACTATTCATACGTCTGTTTAAATGATACCAACACATTATGTTAATGGCAAGAAAATATTTAGTAAGGAAGGATAGCGGCCCATTTCAGGGATGAGCATAAGAAATCACGCGTCTACCAGAGAAAAAAAAAAGCAATAAAGAAATCAAATTAAGAAACATTTTCTCCTCCCAAGAGCCCATTGAGTCAGAAGATTCATTGTATGGTCCTCCCTTTCAGCGAGAAGGCTCTCGATTACGAGCCCTTCTCGCCCTGCAGGTTCGCGACCATTCACATGGTAAGAAACGTCAACTGAGTAGGCATAAAGACATAACCAACATCGAAGTCCTTATTGCCTCTAAAAATGAATGGTGCTGTTTTTAATAATGGAAGCAGTATTAAAAATCAATAAGGTGCCTCGTGGAGAAACAATGAAAGAGAGAAAATTATTTACTATATCATAATGCACAATAGCTTGGTCAAGTATCATTGGGGACGTAAAATCTGGACAATATCCCCATTTTGCTGACAAAAATATATGGTTAAAACTCTCCTAGAAATCTATAACAACTCAATCGAATTATCACCAAGAGTTGTCAAAAGAAAACAACAGAACAAGAGTTAAATTCCCTTATGCTAATAAAATAAGGATTGTTGAATAGTAATATAGTAGAAAGGAATTGATCGGAACTAGAATCATCGTTTGCTTGACTTTTATTTCTTTTATTCGGTATAAAAATAACGATATGAGCTATAAATGCTCCTTTCCTACACAGACTCAATTTAAAATTGAAGCACACATCGCTAGAGGGCATTCAACGACGAACCAGCTCTCCTCTCTATATCAATGGCAAAAGAGACGGGGAAAAAATACGTCCGTAGAAAATCATTGCTGAATGGAATTTTTTGTGTTTAAAGTCAAGGAAATATCTTCTTTAAAAGGTTGAAAAGAGGATTGCATAACTTTGCCAGGTATTGTTGTGTTAAGGAGGACCGAGGACTGACAAGAGGTATTTCGGGAGAAAATGCCTAGAACCATATTATAGACAGACCGAGGTTTTTCTTAGCTTTCTATTGCTGTATTCCATAGCGTTTTTTATTCCATAAATGTAAAAAACAATTCGGTGCAGGTTTTCATGTCTTTATATATTGCTATAAACAAGAGCTTTTTAAATGCGCCAATACTTTTATGCCCATTTATATGAACGCAATTCAAATCCTGTAGTGTTCACTATTTTACCATTTCCCTTTACACAAGTGTTGAAAATATAATCGAATTTATGAAGAAAGAAACAGATGAGGATGCATACCCGTATATGTATGTATGTATGTATATGTGTATGTGTGTGTAAATTATTATATATATATATATATATATATATATAATATATATATATATATATATATATATATATATGTATATATTAATGCGAATTTACCTGGGGGATCTTCGTACATCAATGGGATACACTGAAGATCCACACAACTCACCTGGACAACGCAGGCAAAAATATGTAAAATTAAATACGATTGAAGGCCTGCTTCAAAAGGGGTATGATTAGGTAAACTCTGGGGTTTTAACTTAAAGTCTCCACTTTGGGGGGGTCCCGATTGTAAAAAATCGTAAAAAATATTTGCCAAAAATACACTAATCAAGACAGGCTAATGAAATTTTTCAGGCATTATTAGCACTATAATAATGCATATTCTCTGTGATTTTTATCATCCTACAGGGAAAATGAGTGATTTTATGAAAAAAATGTGAAAAAACGGAAATTTCTGCCCCTCGTACTGAAGGTTATTTGGTGATTGGTGAGAAACTACAGTCTTGAATAGAAATTCGGTCTGACAGAATGTTGGTATATCCACCTGGAACATGCACAAAAAAAATTATCAAAATAGAACAGTAAATAAGCACGTTATAACAAAAAAAAGAGCAACAACTTCGTAAGTTCAGCAAAAGCCCCGCCGAAAAAATCAGACTATAGCTAGGAAGAAATATTCAGGAAAAATTCAAATCTCGATTTAGGGACAAAACCTTTTGAGATTTTGTAGTTATTATGTCACTTTGATAGCCTAAAACTCTAAAATTATATTATTTAGGCAATCAAAGAAAACCAACCCCCCCCCCACAAAAAAAAAAAAAAAAAAAAAAAAAACTCTGATGGGGGGTGGTTTTTCTTTGATTGTCATAATATATAATTTTTTCGATGTTTTAGGCTATCAAGTGACATAATAACTACGAACTCTAAAAAGGTTTTGTCCCTAAATCGAGATTTGAATTTTCCTGAATATTTCTTCTAGCTATAGTCTGATTTTTCGGTGGGGCTTCGCTGCACTTACGAAGTTGTTGCTCTTTTTTTTGTTATAACGTGCTTATTTACTGTTCTATTTTGATAATTTTTTTTTGTGCATGTTCCAGGTGGATATACCAACATTCTGTCAGACCGAATTTCTATTCAAGACTGTAGTTTCTCACCAATCACCAAATAACCTTCAGTACTAGGGGCCCGGAAATTTCCGTTTTTTCACATTTTTTTTCATAAAATCACTCATTTTCCCTGTAGGATGATAAAACTCACAGGGAATATGCATTATTATAGTGCTAATAATGCCTGAAAATTTCATTAGCCTGTCTTGATTAGTGTATTTTTGGCAAATATTTTTTACGATCGGCACCCCCCAAAGTGGAGCCTACCCTTAACTACTTATATTTACAATAAAAGCTAATCTAAAACTGGTTAGCGTAAC
>NC_061096.1:9506979-9530287 GCF_015104395.2 Macrobrachium nipponense
GTTACGCTAACCAGTTTTAGATTAGCTTTAATCGTAAATATAATTTAGTTTAAGTTTAAAACCCAGAGTTTACCCTAATCATACCCCTTTTGAAGCAGGCCTTCAATCGTATTTAATTTGACATATTTTTGCCTGCGTTGTCCAGGTGAGTTGTGTGGATCTTCACTGTATCCCATTGATGTACGAAGATCCCCCCAGGTAAATTCGCATTAATATATATATATATAATATATATATATATATATATATATATTATATATATACTACATCATACATACTACATACATACTACTACATACATACATCATACTACATAATACATTACAATCATATACGGGTATGCATCCTCACCTGTTTCTTTCTTCATATATATACAGACATGAAAACCTGCACCGAATTGTTTTTTACATTTATGGAATAAAAAACGCTATGGAATACAGCAATAGAAAGCTAAGAAAAACCTCCGTCTGTCTATAATATGGTTCTAGGCATTTTTCCCGAAATACCTCTTGTCAGTCCTCGGTCCTCCTTAACACAACAATACCTGGCAAAGTTATGCAATCCTCTTTTCAACCTTTTAAAGAAGATATTTCCTTGGACTTTAACACAAAAAATTCCATTCAGCAATGATTTTCTACGGACGTATTTTTTCCCCGTCTCTTTTGCCATTGATATAGAGAGGAGAGCTGGTTCGTCGTTGAATGCCCTCTGGCGATGTGTGCTTCAATTTTAAATTGAGTCTGTGTAGGAAAGGAGCATTTATAGCTCATATCGTTATTTTTATACCGAATAAAAGAAATAAAAGTCAAGCAAACGATGATTCTAGTTCTGATCAATTCTTTTCTACTATATTACTATTCAACAATGCTTATGTTATTAGCATAAGGGATTTTAACTCTTGTTATGATGTTTTCTTTTGACAACTCTTGGGGATAATTCGATTGAGTTCTTATAGATTTCTAGGAGAGTTTTAACCATATATTTTTGTCAACAAAATGGACATATTATCCAGATTTTACGTCCTCAATAATACTTGACCAAGCTATTGTGCATTATGATATAGTAAATAATTTTCTCTCTTTCATTGTTTCTCCACGAGGCACCTTATTGATTTTTAATACTGCTTCCATTATTAAAAACAGCACCATCCATTTTTAGAGGCAATAAGGACTTCGATGTTGGTTATATCTTTATGCCTACTCAGTTGACGTTTCTTACCATGTGAATGGGCGCGAACCTGCAGGGCGAGAAGGGCTCGTAATCGAGAGCCTTCTCGCTGAAAGGGAGGACCATACAATGAATCTTCTGACTCAATGGGCTCTTGGGAGGAGAAAATGTTTCTTAATTTGATTTCTTTATTGCTTTTTTTTTCTCTGGTAGACGCGTGATTTCTTATGCTCATCCCTGAAATGGGCCGCTATCCTTCCTTACTAAATATTTTCTTGCCATTAACATAATGTGTTGGTATCATTTAAATAGACGTATGAATAGTGTCTAGACCCAGTCTACCGAAATTTAAGTCCTTAGCTATAAAACCAGTGTGTTTAGATGGGCCTTTTATACTAGAGTCGTGTGTGTGTGTGTACTTACACGTTTTGTGAATGAGAAGAAAATACCTAGTAATCATAGTGACACATTATAAGGTAAGCACAAGAAACCACACTCAGACACAAAAAGTAAAGAAATGAGCAATTTCTTCATCCATATATATATATATATATATATATATATATATATATATATATATATATATATATATAATATATCTATTTATATATATTTAGAGTTAATATTCCGGTTTATTTTCATTTTTCTCTATTGAAAGTGTTATTGTGCTAGTAGCTTTGCTCTTTGTTGTTAATCTCGTGTTTAATCATTGAAATTCGAAGTTTATTGGTGTAACGATTATTATTTACTTTGTATAATGTTTTTTAAAAATATAATATACTACTGTGCCCCATTTTAGTGTGTGTCCCTATGTATAGAATTTTCACATTTCGCTCTTTAGCCTTGAAGATGATTTGGATCCCGAAACTAGGTGATCGATCTGAACAAAGTCGTAACTGAAAATGCTAACTTTCTGCTGGCCATACTGTTTCCATTAACGATCATACTTTCTACAGGCGAACAGTACCATTCATTATATACCTATATATATATATATATATATATATATATATATTATATATATAATATATATATGAGTGCCGACGTTTTCTAGACAACATGCCTTATTTTCAGGGCTGTAAATAATAGAATAAATATTGTTGAATATAAATACAAATAAATTATACAATAATCTCCTAAAAACAAATGTAAATAATGATACATAAGTCATTGCTGGAGGTATCAACCTATATAGAAGGGCGAAAGAAGGCGACTGGAATGTGGGACAGTGGGTAGATGGAAAGCAAAGAAGCCGGTCAAGACAGGTGGAGAGGGCTGGAGGAGTTTTGGGCATTCAACAATGGTACTGTCTGCTTGATAGTTGGTGATTCCAGAATATATAGTGCTAGCTCGGATCAGCCCCTTGTATATATTCAATGTTTTTAACTTTACCACATTTCTTGCCATTTGACTCTCTTATATTCGAAAATTCGGGATTGCTCAATTTATTGCCCGTTCGATAACTGACGACCTCTGTGAGAGGTTCGATAACTGGCACCTCTGTGGGAGTTCGATAACTGGCACCTCTGTGAGAGTCGGCGCCTACCTGGAGAAGTCTTTTGGTGCAGCCCACGTAAGTTCCTCGAGAACACCGAGTAGGACAATCGTATTTCGATATCTTTGTTGAAGCCAGTTTTTTCAGAATTTCCAAATACTCTTCTCTGCTGGCCTCCTTTCTTTTCCAGGAGGGTGATTTGGAAATCCCTGAAACAACTGGCTTCTAACAAGGGAAATTATATTGTCATTTCTCGTCCAAACAAGGGGAAAAGGGTACAGTCACTCTGGACCGACAGGAATATTATTATAACAAACTTGATATTATCTTAAGTAATGCTGCCAAATTTCAATCACTTGGGACCCCTACCTTTAGTACTATTTTTAAAATCGAGGATGAAATAAGGCGGTTTTTTAACCACTTGAAAAAGAATAATACTATTGTTGGTGAGGTTTATAGGTCGCTATTTAGCACAGGTGGTTCTTTTGGTGTCTTATATGGTCTCCCTAAAACTCATAAAGAAGGCGTTCCAATGATGCCTATTCTGACAACCTACGACAACCAAAATTATAAAATGGCAAAATTTCTGGTTCCTCTCCTAAATCTTCTCACCAAAAATGAATATACGTTGAAGAGCTCCTACACGTTCAAGGACGCCATTCCCCCTCAAGACTCAGACCTAGTTATGGCCAGCCTCGATGTCGAGTCTCTGTTCGCAGATGTTCCTGTTGGAGAGACTATTGACATTATTATGCATACCTAATACCCTCTTCCATAATTTTAAATCAGATGATTTTAGAAGATTTCTTGAACTTGCTGTGCTGGACACAGCCTTTATTTTTAATAATACTGCTTTAAACAATTGATGGTATGGCGATGGGCTCCCCTCTGGGCCCGACGTTCGCAATTATTTTTATGTGTCACTTCGAGAAGCAGCTGCTAGACAGCTGCCCTCTCAGTATTTGTCCTTTATTCTATAAAACATAAGTAGATCATACTTTACTTTGTTTAGATCTCGTTCTGAAATTTTCCTCGATTTCGCAAACATTAGACATCCTAATATAAAATTCAGTATTGAAGTTGAGCAGGAGAATAAGTTATTCTTTTTAGATGTTTCAGTCTCACGAGAATCAGATTGTTTTAACACAAGTATTTTGAGGAAACCTACTTTCACGGGTTTAGGATCCAACTTCTATAGTACCTGTTTTTTAACTTCAAATTAAATGCCTTGTCTACTCTTTTGTATAAAGCCCTCCATTTATCCTCGAATTGGAATGCCTTAATAAGAAAATTCAATTTTTACAGAGTTTTTTCACCACCAATTTTTTTCCATCTAACCTTTTTTATCAATATGTGCGGAAAATTTTAAACAACCACTTCATACCAAAGTGCAAAATTCCAACCGTTCCCAAACTTCAACTTTATGCCAGTGTTCCATTTTTGCATGATAAAACTTTTAGCCAAAAGCTTTCCCATATTATTCCAAGACATTATGGAGCAGTTAAAATTTATCTAATTCCAAAGAATCCGCCGAAGATTGGATCTTTATTCAATACTAAAGACTGTTTAAGCGACCTTATGACGTCTGGGGTGATATATATATACGATTGTCCTCGGAACCGACCCGGGAGGTACCCAAAGACTTCTTAAGGTAGGCACCGACTCTCACAGAGGTGTCAGCTATTGAACGGGCAATAAATTGAGCAATCTCGAATTTTCGAATATAAGAGAGCATGCCGAAAAATGTGGTGGTAACATTGAATTAAGCAATTTGAAATCATTACAAGGGCCTCCGCCGAGCTAGCACTATCTATTCTGGAATTACTTTTTATCAAACAGAGAGTACCATTGTTAAATAAATGCCCCAAACTCCTCCACCTCTCTCTAACTGACGTGACCGGGCTCTTTCCAGTCTCCTTCTTTCTCCCTTCTATATAGGTTGGTACCTCCAGGAAATTACTAATCTATCATTATTTACATTTGTTTTCAAAGAGAGTATTGTATAGTTTATTTATATTTATAATTATCAACAATATTTACTCTGTTATTACAGCCCTGAAAATAAGACATGTTGTCTTGAAACGTCGGCACTAATAAAGATGGTTTTATATACCAGTCAGTTTCCACTGCCTCTTATCTTTATATATATATATATATATATATATATATATATATATCTAATATAATATATATATATATGTACACATACACACGCACACACACACACACACATATATATACATGTATATATATATATATATATATATATATATATATATATATTATAAACACACACATGAGAGAGAGAGAGATCATATTAGGAGCTGATGTATGCCAGACGTCCATCATCATGCTATTTGTAATGCCGTTAACAGCCTCGAATCAACCAGTTAGTTTGGTATTGCAGAAAATATAAATATTTTAATCATTTGAAAATCAGTTTAGGCTGCGTAATTATTTATTTATAAAAGTAAAAGGTGTTAGATGAAAATAGCTGGCATTAATTTTAACTTAGAAATGTTCTTATAGATACTAACCATACCTCAAACCATTTGTTATTTCTGTAGTATTCTTTTGATTTCTCAATATGCAATTCAGTTGCCAAAGAAACTATATTATAGCTTTGATATTATAGGTTTGAAGAAAACATATCAGTTAAGTCCGAGCTATTTGCAGGAGGCAATGTTCACCGCCTCTGACCACCCAAAGTATATAAAGTGATGTCGGCTTCATTCATTTTCCTCCATTTGCAGAACCAAATATCAATTCAATTGAATATGAGTCTTTTATTCTTGATAATCCTCTTAGACTCCGCTTTTGTCGGTTCTGACAAGTGAGCCAAATTTCTCTCATTCTTTTCTGTATTCCATTTTGGTCGATTTTCCAGAGAATGCCTTTTGTTGATAAAAGATGCTTTCATTAGCCATTACCTACTGTAATAACGATATAGCCTATAATGGGCAAAGTTTTATTGATTTTAACGAAGCTTCTGCTGCAGTACTACGAATTGCATTGCTGTTTCAGACATTAATAGGAAAGATACGAATAATAGTCAGACGGTTGAGGTAAAAAAAGTAGTGAAACAATTATTTAATCGAATAGATTTAACTGAAAATAAAAACAAAATGCCTTCTAGTTAAATCAGCCATAGCTGAAAATTAATTTTTCAAGTGTTCTTTTCAATGGGATTTCAATTGATCGAATTACCATAAGTTCTGTATCAGTAATAATGGTCGAGTAGCATTTCGAAACTAACTATGGTATTATTCTGTCTTCTTTAAACAGTAAAACAGTGCATGCTCCCGTTACTATATACTATGTAGTAGGTCCTTCAATTCGCATTTATATAGAAAAGTAAATAAAGCGCCAATATTGTTTTTTTCTGGTTTGGAAAATAACACAAGTGGAAGAAAGAAGCACAAAACGACACATTCTTAAAGTGAAAAAGCAGAAGAAATAATCCACAGTGTTCATAAAATATACCAAAAAATAAAAAAGCTTTCCATAAGAATTATTAGAAGATTGCAATCACGACAGAAAAGCAAGTCGTGTCACCTGAATTTATGGTAACCACATCCAAATATTAGTAGATCCGTAGCTGTCATGTGTTTTGAAAAAGTTGAATATTGATAAGTTTATTTAAAGCTGATGTGGCCAGATGTCCTTCCATATCCTAGACACGAGGAAAAGAATGAGATGAGGAAAACGTTTTATTGATACCCAATGGAATAAATGAACTTGCATCTCAAAGGATAAAGGGCAATAACACCAGGTAGAAAGTAAGCGATGAAGAAGTTCCAGTGCTTAAAGGTCGAGGATAGAAACAAGAGTTCTCAGATAAAGAGCATAAGATATGCCATAAGCAATTGCTGGTCCCTCCCATTTACGCAACGAACGGAAGAAATTCATTGATATTCACTGGGCAAAACGGCTTTAATGACTGGCTGGCTCCCTGCCACTGACGTTTAAGAACGAGCCTTTTACATTTGGCGAGTGCATGCTGCTGGTCATTTGTGAAATCTCTCCTGAAGTTTCGCTCCTTTCAGCGAATCTTGAAGAAAAGGGCATTTTAATCCTCACAAAAGTTTTGATTATATCCAGGGCTAGACTCTTATTTACTAGACGGTACGCGGCTTAAAAGAATGACCAGAATGTTAAAAGAGAAACTTTATTATTTTTTCTTCTTCTTTTAAAATCTGCTGTAAATTCCTCAGGAAGTTTAATGACTTTTCACGCTTCATCAATTTTCTCGCAAATCACCTTTCAAGTTTCTTGTAAAATTTAAAACAGGCGATCAATTTGGGCTATTTAATATTTTGGGGTTTCATGAATTATTGTACACAAGGAAAAATTCGTCTCTAATAATGTATTTAGGCTACAAAATATGTAATTATTGCAATGCGTAATAATGCAGATTCAAATACTCTGCATTTGATTATTTGTTGTTATTTCTATGTATTGTATAGAGCTACCTATATTATTTACTATGAGATTCAGGGCTTCTGCAACACGGTTTTTTGGCAATAACTTTTTATCTATGCATTTCATAGATATAACGCTTATTCAGAATACACATTATATCTACACATAAATTTTGACTGTATTCTGCATTACGTAGGTTGAATAAATTTGGTACTTATAATGTAAAAGTGACTTTTTTTGAAGACGGGCCAACTTACTCAGAGATAAGGTTTCGAACGCACTCGTTACGTAACTTATGACAGCATTTCTTCCCTCTTTCCCGATGGATGATTGGTTATACGTAACGAAGGCTATACCTCTGGCAACAATGACATAAAAATTTAAATACAAGCAAAGCAGTACACCTTTATGAACTCTGAATCCTCTCCACTGATAATTGTCATAAAGAACAAACCAACAAAATATGTTAATAAATACAAAAACACTTCGATTATTAGTCTAACTCCCAAAATAAGTGTCCTAAAAAATTATAATCTACTTTATAGGTCACAATCAGATTGACAAGATGTAGGGAATAGTTGGTAATTTTCAAAGACATAGTAGACAAGCTTGATTTGATAACTGTTGTATCCAATGTCAAGCAATTTTTATTTATCGGCTATCTACCTATTTACTTAAAAAAAAAAAAAAATAGCCGCTACCGTATTTTGGCTTTAAACCTTCACCAATAATTATCGTCAGAATGATGACGTCATGAGGCTCCACCCACTTTGGCCTCGTAATTCAGGATAACACTGAAGGCTATCTTGGACATTGTTGTATTAGAAAATCTAACTTCTGGCTATAAAAACTCATTTCTCGAGCAGTTGTAAGAAGTGCTAAATGATCCTCAAGGATCCCAGCAGTTGGCCTAGACGTTTAATTCATCTATATTGCTGCTATTACTAATTTTGCGGCACTACTGCTAGAGTAGTAGTACTACGCTAGCACAGATACCCCACCCACATCTATGTATCGTTCCGCCATTCATAAAGTCTTTATATCCAACATGGTCGTACAGACTAAAGAAGAAGAAAAAAAATTATATCGGATGATCCGTTGGTCTGCTGGAGATTTTAGCACATATAAGCTTGTGTTTACTTTTAATAAAAATCTTATTTTAACACAAATAGTTATATAAAGACTGTTTACATACAATCTCTCTCTTTCTCTCTCTCTTGGTGGCATAGTGAATAGTTAATGGAAATGTTCAAAATCCTGAATGACATTACAAGTATTATAATCACGTTACGTTAAATACAAATCAGACCATAAACATTGGATTTAAACTAGAAACTGAATATTTACCTATTCAGGCAATAGTAAGTATGGCCACGGGCTTTCTTTTGACTGTATAAAGTTGCAAGTCGTAAGACAAATGCAGTTTTGCAACCACGGGGACAATTCCAAATCCTGTTAGCCATTCTTGACTACTATGGGTTTCAGAGCCGATGGAATAAGGTGAATGGGTTTCTGTCTGGTGGATGGGTGGGGCAACATTTCGTAAAACTATGTTTACCTTGCTTACGTAATGAATGTTTTTCGACTCTTGGCTCGCAATCATTGGCCATGGCGTCGGCTAGATCATTTTTACTCTATGAAAATTAAAACTATCGGGTTTAGGTTATTGATAATGCTGACAAAATTTGTGTCTGGTTGTAAAATATACATATGTCAACTTTCAGCTACATCCGATGCTTTGATAAGGAGCAAAATCCCTGAATCTCATAGTAGGTTTACTGTTGAGGAGACATTGCTAAAACAATATAAATTAGCATTTATTGAATATTTTGACATATATGTCAGCTATACTGTTTAGATAAAAATAATAACTTTATGCATTATATTTTTCGATGGTTATTCAGAAAGTTCTGGGCCTCGTTCAGAAAGAAAATTACTAGAACTTTCTGTGACATTGCATACAGTCACCACTTGTATTACTTAACTCAAAAGATGTGATTCTTACTACAATGTAGCTGACGAATTAGACAGTCAGTGGCTGCAGGCAAAAACCTTAGGGTCATCAAAAGTGTGGGTCCCCTCTACCCAAGAAAATTCATGAAGATATCATCAGCACACGATGTAAGAATTCCCACTCTTCTCCCGCCGTTAGGAAGTGGACTATTCGCTGTGACTGCACAGATGATGACCCTTGGATCGTGACGCAACAAAATACCAGCTACCGACGAACGAATTATCACATTCATCAAAATAGTGCCTTGATGCTTTCAAGAGAGGAGAAACAGCAGAAAGCAAAGGCCGAAACTGTTCTCTTCAACATCATTCTTGGAACAAGCGGTGCAAATTTAGACTCAAGAAGTTGCAAAGATGAAAGGAACTCCTTGACATCCCCCACCTTCAAAAACAACCAAGACCCATTCCAAAACCCAAGCAAGAAGCTGAAATGACCAGGATGAAATTACAGCAATCAATTGAAGCAGCACTTCACAAGATAGTTAACAAGAAATCTGTGTCAAGTGAACCAGTGCCTGCCCATTCCCTTCCTTCTAATCTGAACCCCGTCTACCCTTCCCTTTCTTCTAATCCTGAACCCCGTCTACCCTTCCCTTCCTTCTAATCCTGAACCCCGTCTAACCGTTCCCTTCCTTAATCCTGAACCCCGTCTACCCCTTCCCTTCCTTCTAATCCTGAACCCCGTCTACCCCTTCCCTTCCTTCTAATCCTAAACCCCGTCAGCCTCTAAAGTTGACAGTCTTCCTTTCTAGACTCATCCCTCCCACCCTTCTCCTCCCCCTTCCGATATCTCAGCCAGTGCCAACCAAGACGGTCCCAAATCAATCAGAGAAAGTTGCATAACACTCACATATTAAGGGATCATCACTCTCTTCAAATTATTAACAGGAAGACCAATTGACAGAGAGACACTGCCAAGCTGCATTCAACCTGACCTCATCCAAACTTTCAAACCTAATCACCTCTTGTCCTCTTCTCTTGATACTTTTTCGAGCGGTACAAAGAAGAGCAACATCCTACCGCCGCTGTGAACTGAGCCACTCTCATGTGAGCAATACCTAAATGATGTGCAGCCATCTCAGGTGCAAGCAAAATATCGTGCATTCACCACATCACCAACATTCATCACATACCAAGGAAATTTGTTTCCTATCGTTTTTCTCTGCTCAAATTTTATTCTTCCCTTGCCACACTTTCCTACTTACTGGGACTTTCTTCTATAACACTTTATCTTTCACTACGTATTTTCATTTCCGGCTCATTGGTTAAAATGAGCCGAATTGCATACAAATACCAATCATCAGTTAGGGGCTGCTGAAAAGCAAGAGCCCTTGGGAGACGAAAGAGCTGACTGAATCTAACAATAACAACAAAACAATCGCTTTTGTCCCACTACTGACTAACTCGTCAAGATGACTTACGATGAGGTTGAAACGTCACGATAATACCAGCTATACCAGCAACAACACCAGATTTATACCAGAGACGACCCTGGCCCGGATTTGACCCTAGGGCCACGAAATAATACCAGCACTGATGACGATCCCTGCTTCACCTGCACCTGAGATCCCTGTTTACCAGTATACTGTTAATATCAGTAAACCAGAAAAAAACAACAAAATCCTGTTTTTGAATTAAACATCCCCTGCAGCATTTTTGTAGAATTCCCCAATATGAATAATGGCCAGTTTCTAAGAAGCATCGCTGAGGCCAGGGAATCGGATAGTAAGAAAATAGAGAAGATAATACACAAAATCAATTCGCTTAATTCTGCCATTTTATGTAATATATTAATAATAATAATAATTGAAAAAGAAACCCACAAATTCAATTTGTAACTTGTTTACTTCTAAGTATTTACATTAAGTTTTACTCCACACTCGAGTACTTTCAGGCCCTTCTGTGGCCCATTCTCAAGAGATGTTTGGGATGTTATTATTATTATTTTAATAATAATAATAATAATAATAGGCATTTAACGAGTGTAGCATATCGGATAGAATCTATGGAGTTATATAGGTTGTATACTGTTCATCATTTCCATCATGTTACTGGGAGTGTTGTGCTGTACTGAAATTCCATATGGAATTTGTATTTTTTTTTATTTGTTTAATTAGCATGGTCACTGGAAGACAGTTAACGTAGTTTTCAAATATTTAACTACCCCCTTGGTTGTTAACAGCTCACTGCCTTCCAGCGGCCGTTCTGGTTCTGTCCTAACCAACCACTAATGATTTTGCTTTCTTCCTGAGGTTGACGGAAACTTAAGTCAGTTACGAAGGAGTTTTCAATCACGAAGGGTCTCATAACTCAGATACTCTGAGCTCTATTGACTATATAAGGATATACAGCTATATCTTTGAAGTGACGATGACTATTCCTTTCAACATGTAATCGCCGTTTAAACCCAGCCAGGAAGAAGCATTCCTTCATTGCAGTCTCTCACTCTACACGTACATCGCCTTCGTCCCAGGATGATATCGGGATATAATGAATTATGTACTACGTGGACGTCAGTTTGGACTGTTGGTATATATATATATTTAGATTTTAAGGTATTTTGGAAATGGCTGAATTACTGCGGCTCCCCCAAGCTTCACGATGATCAACTTTGTGTATTAGCTGCCGCATCAGCACCTGGATGATAGGACAGTTCGTTATTACAATAAATTACTTAATTTTTCTTAAAATTTCATTTAACCTTATCAATTTCCCGGTGTATGAATAAAAATTCAGCGCATGGCGACCGTGACAGGATTAGGCATTATAGGTTACGTGCGTGACATAGGACGTGAATTGCAGTGAATTTGAGGGTTTTTTCTGTCACCCTGCCTGGGGGGGTTTTTCACTTACAATATTTTATATCCCTCTTATTGCGGGTTTCTTTAAAGTTCAGTGTCATTTTTGCTAATTCGTAGCTAATGTTTATCATTTGGTGATTTATTGAAGAGTTCAGTGTAAACTATTTTTCTATTCGTAGTTTGATGTTTATCCCTTTGCAAAATAATTTAGTATTTGAGTGCCCCTAATTTTCGCGTTGCTGTGAAAGTTTTTGCTTAGTAATAATTTTGTTGCATATATGTACTAAGTATCGTTTACCATTTTTTGAAATTTTCGCTGTTTATTGCAGTAATTATACTTATATTGGTGTTTGTATGTTTATTTGTCTTCATAATGGCTGAATTGGTAGTGCTAATTGGTCAGCGTAAGATTATTAGGAAGAAGGTTACAGAATGTGCCAACCGTTCTTCACAGTACCTTTCATTAGATAACACGGCAAAAGTATCTGAGCGGGGTGTTCTCTTGGAGTATAGGAAGAGATTAAGTGACTTGGATTCCAAAATACAGACACTAAAATTTTCAGGGGAATTTAGAGACGAGTATTTGGAGGCTGAGCTCTCTGCATGTCAGTCGTACTATGATAAAATTTCAGGTATTGTGCCTTTGTTGGATGTTAGTGTCAATGCTGGAAGCCCTCCACTTTCATCTACTACTGATATTGCTAGGAGCCTTTTGAGGCAACCCACTGCACCTCTACCAAAATTCCAAAGTAAGGAAGGTGAAGATTTTTGAAATTCATTCAAGAATTTGAAACCACGACCCAAAGTTTAACTATCCAGACAGGGACTTGCTCTTACTTTTGAAGCAACAAGTAGAGGGTAGGGCTAAATGTTTACTTGGTTCATTGGAGGCAGACAAAGAAAGTTACAAAGATGCCAAAGACTTAATGATTAAGGCTTTTGCCTCGAGTGAATTACGAAAGTCGGCTGTAATTAAGAAATTGACCTGTCTACATCTCAAAGAAGGAGACGATCCCTTTGTTTTCTTATCAGAACTTAGGACTATAGTCGAAAATTTAAAATATTTAAATATTGATGTTGATGAGGTTGTTCGATATTTCGTTTGGTCTGCACTCAATGATAGATTTAAGTCTCATATGGTTCATATCACTAATGGACTCATCCATCACTTAAGCAAATCATAGATAATTTCTTTACAGCATGTGAAAGGTATGAACTGGGTCAGGCGAAAGGTAAATTAGCGGTCAGGGATAAAGTTGTAGCTCATTCAAAGCCATTCCAGGAAAAGACTAATACAATGGCTTTTAAAACTAAGACAGTTCCGACCAAAGCTTGTAATTTTTGTACTAAGGCCGGTATTTCTGACGGTGATCACTTAAATTATAAGTGTACTAAGTATGCCACCCCTTCTGCCAAAATTGATTTATTAAAATTGCATGAAGGTTGTGTAAAATGTGGAAATTTTAATCATGCCACTAAAGCATGTAAATTCCGATTTCGAAGACCTTGTTCACATTGTTCACAGTATCATATGGAGTATCTTTGTTGGAACCTTAGTCCTGATATGATTAATAGTAAAGCAGAGTCTTCCAAGGAAGCAAGCAGTGGGATAGCAGTATTACCAAATGTTACCACAGGTTCAGTTCTCCCTACTTTTACATTTTGTATAAATGGTCATGATAGGCTTACAGGGTCTTAAGATTCAGGATCACAAAACACTTTTATATCTAGCAAGTTAGCTTATTTTTACAATTTCAGGTCTTTAGCTACTAAAGTAAAATTGACTGTGAAAGGGTTTAATGGTCAAAAGGAATATTCTACTAGTCTTGTTGAAGTTCCTATTAAACTGGGGAATGAAACCTTTGCTATTTCTGCTCTAGTTGTACCCTCTATAAACTTGCAATTTAGTTTACCTGGTCTTGGCCAGGTAGTTAGTATAATGCAGAGTAAAAATTTGTATTTGCCCTGACCAAAGCTTTTTGTTTTTATCAACCAATTCTCAGAGCATTGATGATGTTCAGCTTTTGTTAGTAGTAGATTTTTCACATTGTCTTTTGGGAAGAGACATAGTGATAGGGAGTCCTAATTCGTCTGTGTATATTGAGACTTCTTTAGGAATAATGCTTATGGGGAATGTTGATAGGTTCCTAATTAATTTTAATTCACTAAAAGGTAATGAAAGTTTGGCCTCGAAACCATTGAGGGGAGAAAATTCTAATACTGAACACGGTACATATTACACTTTCCCTAGCCATTCTTATTTTCTAGCTACTAGTGTATCAGTGAATGAAGAATTTTACGAACTCGATGACATTACAACAAATTGTTCTTTTACTGTGCTTTCAGATAGAGGGACTATTATTGATAGGAAACTGCAAGAAGCAACTGATCAAATTTTGAATATGGAGAGCCAATTTTATTTGAACTATGATCAGAAAGTTTACAGTGATGAATCTAATCGGCTCGATGATTCTCTCGTGGACTACACTTTCAGAAATTTGCACACGAAAGGTGATGGACGCATAGTTGTTCCCCTGTTATGGAATGGGAAGGTATCGCACCTTCTTTCGAGAAACGAGTCTCTTTCCAAGGCTGTTCTTCAATCAAATTTGAAAAAATTACTTCGTAAGAAAGGTTCCTTGCAGTTGGTAGATAACTGCATAAAGGAGCAATTGAAGGCGGGTATTATTGAGCCTATTTTGGACTTGGAGGTATTTAAGGCTGAATATCCTAACTACTCCTTCTTACCTCATATGCCAGTCTTTAAGCCAGAAAGGGAAACTACGAAGTGTTGCATAGTATTTCTTTCTAATTTGCAGGAATCCTCTAAGAGACTGTCACTGTCACATAATCAATGTATGTATGCTGGGCCTAACTTAAATCAAAAGCTCTCCTCTGCATTTCTTAATATTAGGTTTGATGAAAAAATTTTGATTTTTGATTTGAAGAAAGCTTTTAATATGTTGGCTTTAAGTGAAATTGATCAGTCTAGGCTATTATTTTTTTGGTTTCGGAATGTCACCACAGGTGATTACACCCCAGTTGCTTATAAAAATGTCAGGCTTTCATTTGGACTTCGGTGTAGCCCATTTCTTTTGATGGCTTCATTGTATTACATGTTAATCTTGACTTCCAGTAATGATTCAAGAATCGATGAACTCAAGAAACTTATATATGCTTTAATATATATGGATAATGGTGCTGTCACAATGAACAACTCTGATGACTTGAGGTGGGCCTACGAGCAGTTAGCTGGCATATTCAAACCTCTTAAATTTGAAATTCAGCAACTGGTGACTAATGATATTGATCTGCAGTCTGACATAGATCGGTCAGAAGTTCTTACCCCGGAAGTCAACAAATTGTTTGGGCTTGAATGGAATAGACTTTCGGATGATATTTTCACTAGGCCAATTTCCCTTGACCTAGAAGCTAATACCAAAAGATTAATTCTTAGGTCAATTGCCACTCAGTTCGATATATTTGGTTTCAACTTGCCTTCATTCAACCGATGTAGGCTTTATATGCATAACTTGCAATGTCAAAAGGGTTTGAACTGGGACCAGCCTCTTAATAGTCAACAGCTTAAAGACTGGAGGAATATCTGTAGACAGTAATTCAATTGTAAAAATTCATCGCCCCCTCTTAAAGTAACTCGTTTTGTGGGTCGAAGGGATGGTGAGTATCATATAAATTGTTTTTACTGATGCCAGTTGTGACATATATGGGTGTGTAATTTATTTACTGAATGTTGAGTCTGGCAAACTTACCTTTATTAATGCTAAAAATCGGTTGGTTAATACCCAATTGAAAGGTAAATCCATACCATCTTTAGAGATCCACGCCATTAATCTAGGAGTCGAACAATATGTTGGTCTTTATTTGGATCTTGCTGGTCCCAATTGTATAAAACCTATAAAGGTGACAAAGATTTGTCTATTTTCAGATTCTTCTTGTGCCCTGCAGTGGTTAATAAGTTCTTCGCTTCAACTTAAGAAAATGAACCAATGTTCTACTTTTGTATTGAACAGAATTTACAGTATACAAAAACTGTGTGAAACATATCCTGTTCATTTTGGGTTTATTAATGGCAAGGAGAATCCTGCTGACATGGTAACCAGGTGCACATCATATAAATTGTTAATGAAGTCTTGTTTCCTTTCAGGCCCGGACCTGAGTAATATTAGGGCGCAAGCCATGCAGTTCACTATTCCTCAAGCGGGTTATCTTTCTGGAAATTACATGAATCTTTCTAATGTTCCTTTAGTTAAGAGAAATTACTTGGTCAACATTTCTGATTTTTCTGACTTCCGAAGACTTGTTTTGCTGGTAAACCGTCGGTGGGCATAATATGCATACACAAATGGAAAGCTAAAGTGAGAAGACCAGTTGATGTACAAGAAGATAATAATTTTTTTGCTTTAGCTCTTGTACATTTGATTTTGACCGATCAACAAAATCACTTTGCTGATGTTTTGGAGCATTTTTCTAAAGGATTTTCTGCAGCAAAGGATATACCAGGTATAGTTTCTCAGTTTAACTTGTTTGTTGATAACAATGGCATTTTGAGAGTGAAGAGCAAATTTAAGAAAGAGAAAAAATTTCCTATTCTTTTATCAAGAGACAGTCATTTAACGAAGTTAATTATATTGGATATTCATCACAAATTAGCTCATTCTGGGTGCTATGATGTTCTTTCTGAATTAAGAAGACATTATTTTATTCCTAGAAATTTTTCAGTGGTTAAAAAGATTCTGAGGCAATGTGTTCACTGCAAGAGATTTAATGCACGCACTGTCAATTTAAATCAGAATTGTTACAAGGAATTCAGGGAAGACCCACCAGCTGTGCCTTTCGGCAATATTTTCGTAGATTATATAGGGTCTTTTACAGTTAAACTGGAGAAGGAAAAGGGTAAGGTATGGCTATTATGTTTTACTTGCACTTGGTCTCGTGCAATTAATTTAAAAATTTGTAGAACACTCAATGTGCCAGATTTTCTTAGGGCATTTTCTCTTCATTGCTTCGAGTTTGTCATTCCACAGTTATGCATTAGTGACTTAGGGTCACAAATAGTTGCAGGAGCTAATGTCATATCTTCATTTTTGAATGACCCACACACACAGTTGTATTTTGAAGAACGTGGTGTTAAACCATTAACTTTTCAACAATATTTCAAAGGATGTAGTCAGTTGGGCTCCCTTGTCGAGATTTGTGTCAAGTTAACAAAGCGACTTCTCTATGGGTCCATCAAGAACCATATTCTCTCCTACTTTGATTTTGAGTTTACTGTATGTCATGTTGTCCACTTGGTAAATCGACGACCAATATCTTTTAAAGAGGCTCTTAGGGATAGTGCGGCAGAAGACCTTCCTGAACCAATAACACACGAAATGTTAATTAGGGGGTATGAGCTTTCCTCACTCAATGTCATTCCAGATTTACAACCTTTACCCAAAGATGAAGAATTTGTCCCTTGTGGAGCTACTAATAAATTTGAACCACTGTCTAGGATTAGGAGTAAACTTATAGATATTTACCATCATGAGTTTATGCAAACACTTTTAAGCCAAGCAGTTGATAGGAAGGGTAGATATCGCCCGGTGACTCATCATCCTCTAAAAGTAGGTGACATTGTTTTGATCAAGGAAGATAATACTAAGATTAACAATTATCCTTTAGGTCGGATAAAGGAAACTTTTACGAATGATCTTGGGGAGACTACACATGCTGTAGTATTTAAAGGCGGTACCAGACAAATGTGTAAACTCCACGTTAATAAACTAATACCTTATCTTTCCTTAGATGATGAAGACTCAAAGTCCAGTGATTTGCAAAATTTACACAAATCATCACCAGCTTCCGAGAGGCCTAAAAGAAAGGCTGCTGTGGAAAGCCGGAGAAAAACCTCTGAAATGTTGAATTTATAAACTTTGATCAATTTAATTTTTGTATGCATTGTATATATATTCTTATGTATTTATCATAATCCAAAAACACATTTTTTTGGATTCGTTCCCCTGCAGTGTACTGAAATTCCATATGGAATTTGTATCTTTTTTTATTTGTTTAATTAGCATGGTCGCTGGAAGACAGTTAACGTAGTTTTCAAATATTTAACTACCACCTTGGTTGTTAACAGCTCACTGCCTTCCAGCGGCCGTTCTGGTTCTGTCCTAACCAACCACTAATGATTTTGCTTTCTTCCTGAGGTTGACGGAAACTTAAGTCAGTTACGAAGGAGTTTTCAATCACGAAGGGTCTCGTAACTCAGATACTCTGAGCTCTATTGACTATATAAGGATATACAGCTATATCTTTGAAGTGACGACGACTATTCCTTTCGACATGTAATCGCCGTTTAAACCCAGCCAGGAAGAAGCATTCCTTCATCGCAGTCTCTCACTCTACACGTACATCGCCTTCGTCCCAGGATGATATCGGGATATAATGAATTATGTACTACGTGGACGTCAGTTTGGACTGTTGGTATATATATATATTTAGATTTTAAGGTATTTTGGAAGTGGCTGAAATACTGCGGCTCCCCCAAGCTTCACGATGATCAACTTTGTGTATTAGCTGCCGCATCAGCACCTGGATGATAGGACAGTTTGCAATTACAATAAATTACTTAATTTTTCTTAATATTTCAATTAACCTTATCAATTTCCCGGTGTATGAATAAAAATTCAGCGCATGTGCTAAGGTGGACATTAGCTGCACTCCCTGTATGGATGCTCCAAATTTTGCCAAAAACTACCTAATTGTCTCATTTCTTGATTAATCTATTTTAAAAGGTATTTGGCACAGTTTTATTGGTAAAATGAGAAGAAATATCTCCGTAGTTCAAATTTTAGATCATATTGTAACACCATTGACCTTTTGACCTCTGCTCGCTACATATTTTACTTATTTGAAAGAAAAATTATATCAGAGAAATCGGTTTATATATGGAAACATTTTGAAGTATAGATGTCCACGTCAAACTAAAAATGGGAGAGAATACAAAATTTTTCTTTTACCGAAGCCCAATATTTTTGAGTAAATTGGGAAGCTTCAAAAATCATTTATAAAATCCAGACCCACTTATTTCAAAATGTAAGAGTTCCTGTTTTGAACATCTCATGGAATACCATTTCGAGAAAATACCCATTAGAAAGTCTGGTCATTTCCGGGAAATAAATCGTGGTGGGCTCTTGGAGTAATACTCTGATGCACACACATTTTAAATGCAGTATAAAGTGCGTCCGTGGGCTATATAATATATATAGTATATATAGATATATATATATAATATATATCTATAGTATATAGTATATATATAATATATAATATTATATATATATATATCTATAGATATATATATATCTATAATATATATATAAATATATATATATCTATCGATATATATCTATAGAGATTATATCATATATATATATATATATATATATATATATATATTTATATATATATATATAATTTAAATAATATATCTATAGAATTATATTATATTATAGATATAATATATATATATATTATATATATATATATCTATATATCTATATATATATATATATATATATATATATATATATATATTCTATATATATTTTATATATAATAATTTTATATATATATATATATATATATTATAATGTAAATATATATATATCTATATATATATTATATATAATTTATATGTATAGATATATATATATATATATTATGTAAAAAATATATATATATCTTAATTATATATATGATATATATCTTAATAGATATATAATATATTTACATATATATATATATATATATATATATGTATATAATTAATTATATTATCTTAGATATATATATATTTACATATATATATATATTTTATAAATTATATATATTTAAATATAATAATATATTTATATATTAAATAAATATATATCTATATATCTATCATCTATTACTATCTATAATATATATATATATATATTATATATCTATATATTTTCCTAATAATATATAATAGATCTAATTTATAATATTAATCTATATATATATATTATATATATTATTATAATATATTATATATATTCATTCTATAGATATAATTATATTTTTAGTATATAATATATTATTACTATATATATATATATATATTATATATATATATATATATTCTATGATATATATATATATATATATATCTCTATATAGAAAGTATCTTATATATCTCTATATCTTATATTATCTTGGTTATATTTATATATGATATTATATATAGCTTATCTATATATAGTATATTACTATATATATCATGATATCTATATATCTTTTTATTTTTTAGTTTATATAATTTTTTCTTATATATATTATTTATTATATTTATAACTTATATGGTATAATATATATATAATCTTATATATATTATATATCTTAGATATATATATATATATATTATATATAATCTATCAATAATGATCTATATATATCTATCTATATATATATATCTATATAGATATAATATATATATCATATACTATCAATATAATATTATATTTATATACATATTATATATATATAATATTATATATTCTATAGATATATAGATATATATATATATCTATATATTATATTTATATATATATATATATATGATATATATATCTATGTATATATCTATAATATATATATATATCTATAGATATATATATATATATATCTATGATGTAAATATATCTATATATAGTATATATATATATATATATATATATATATCTATATATATATTATTTATAGTATATATATCTATATATATATATATAGTATATATATATATATATATATATATATCTTTATAGATATAATATATATATATATATATATATATTTATAGGATATATATATTTATATATATATATCTATAGATATTATATATATTTTATAATAATTATTATATATATATTATTTTATAGATATTATATATTTACTATATATAATACTATATATTAATTATAATTCTATTTAAGATATATCTATATCTATATATAATATATCTATATATTATAATTATATATATATAAATTTCTATAGATATTATATTATATATATATATCTATAGATATATAATATATATATATATATATGATATATATAATATATTATATAGATTAATATTATATATATATATATCTAATATATAATATTTTATATATATATTCTATATATATATATATTTATATATATTATCTAATTATATATATTAAAAATAAAAAATTATTTATTATATTATAATTATATAATTAAATATATTAATAATCTAATATAATATATAATATATTATATATATGTGTGTGTCCAAATTATCATATATATATATCTCTAGATATACTCTATATATTATATATATATATATATATATATTTAAATATACATATATTCTATAGATAAATATATCCTCTCATATATATCTATCTATATATATTCTATATATATATTATTATATAATTCTTATATTTACATAATCTAATATATATATATCTTTACATATATATGATCTTATCTATATATATTATCTATGTATTTCTATATATCTATAGATTATATATAATTTACATATAGATTAATTATATCTAATAATATATATATATTTATTTATATATATAAATCGATATAATAATTTATCTATATTCTATATATATATCTATATCTATATCTCTATAGACTAATATCGCTATATATTTCTACAGATCTTAGATATATTCTATATATATATATATAGATTATATCTCTATATATATATATATATATATAGCTTTCGATTTATATCTTTATATATCCTAATTTATATCTATATCTCTATCTTCTTTATGTTAAATCTCTAATATATCTCTATAGATCTATCGATCTTCTATATATATATATATATATACATATATGTAATCTATATATACCTATCGATATAGATATATACTTATATATATATATATATATATTATGTAATATATATATATCTATAAGATATAGATAATATATATATATATATAATATATTATATTAGATATATTATATATATATATATATATCTTATATAGATATATATTTATATATATAAATTTATATAGATATATCTCATATATCTTCTATTATATATAATGTTCCATATATCTAATATTCTATCGCTATATATATCTCTATATATATATATCTCTATATATACCTATATTTAAATCTATTTCCTATACCTATAAAAGATTATATATTATATCTAATCTCCTCTATTATATATATATACTATGTCTAATAGAATAATACTTACTATATCTCTACTACTTAGATTATAATATTTTATACTATAGAATCTCTCTTCTCTTATCTCTCTACCTATAGTCAATATATCTCTACCTATCGAAATATTATTCTTATATATATCTATCTAGCTATATATATATGTTTAAATATAATTATTACTCTCTCTGCTATATACATATAATATATCTCATCTACGTCTCTAAATATATATCCTCTCTATATCTATCTAGCTATATATATATCATATATATATCTATATATCATCTATATATCTATCTATATATATATCTATATATGTCCATATATATCTCAGATCTATCTATATCTATATCTATATATGTATATATGTATATATATATCTATCTCATATATATATATATTTATATATATATTATCTATATACTCTATGTAATCTATCATCTATGTAATATATTTATATATAATTCTATAATATTTATATATATATTTATTATCTATAGCTTAGTTATTATATTCTCTATCTATCGTATATCTATATATATACTATATTAATTAAATTCTATTATAATATAATCTCTAGATAATAATATTAATATATTTCTATATATATAATATATATAATATATATATATATATTAATCAATCTAATATTTATATTCTCTCTATTTATGTAAAATATTATTCTAAATATCTATCTACTTCTACTTATATCTTATCTCATATATATGAAATCTCTATATATCTTATATATTTCTATATTCTCCTATCTAATCTATCTATCTATCATATATATTTCTATCTAGTCTGTAATCTCTGTGTCTATATGTCTTATCTATCTATATCTCTCTATCTATATTAATAATTCTCTTATTATACACACATACACACACATATATATATATATATATATATATATATATATATATATATATATATATATATATATATATATATATATTATTACCACACACACACACACCACACACACACACCATATTATATATATATATAATATAAATATATATATATATACCATACATACTACATATATATATATGTATATAGGTATATATATATATATATATATATACATTTATATATATATATATATATATATATATATGTG
>NC_061096.1:9530787-9538287 GCF_015104395.2 Macrobrachium nipponense
TGGTTAGCGTAACTGCGACAAAAATACAATAGTCCCTCACTACACGATGATGAAGCAATGTGATCTATTCTTGACGGACAACACAACAGAAGCCCGCTTCTTAGGCTGCCGTAAGGTAGTAAGGAAAGCAATACAGCGCACGAGTAGATGCACAGAAACTACGGCTGACTAACTCCTAATCTGTAAATCGAAAACACCTATGATTACTTCTCTGGAATGAGGCGCCTGATTAAGAAATCGAGGAGTTGCACAGAGGGTGCCTGGAAGTGAACTCGATGTTTAGTAATTCACAACTGAACAATCTAAGTTACACTTCAAATAAATGCTTTGTAACTTGGAACAGCACAAATACAAAGGGCAATACAGGTCTCACTGAAGGTATATCGCAAAATGAACGGAAATAGAAAAACAGTAATAGGCTAACAGCGATGCGACTGACTAACAACCTTAAGAATTGGCACTTTACCGTGTCGGGCCGGCCCCCATCAAGAGGAAGCACTTCAAAATAATACTGGACCCACAGTCACGTGCTTCATTAAGCCAGCCTTGTGCTGGCACGTGCTCTTTCTCCTGGAGCAGCCCGTAACAGAGTCTGGCGATCTAAGGCCTTTGAAAACCTCGGGGATTATCAGGCATGCCCAACTTGTGGTGTACGATTCAAGAAGGCAGTGCCCAAGTGATCGATCCTGCGTTGCCCTTCATGCTGGCTTTGCTTTGGGCGAGGATTCGCATTTCGCCCGGGTCCGAGAATGGAATTAAGGTCTGTCGGCATGTCACTCGAACAAGAAAAAGGATTAAAGTAATTTCCCCAGAGAGAGAGAGAGAGAGAGAGTTGATGGCAGGAGTGAATGATACCCGCCATGCTTTAATTAAAATGAGAAGAATGAATTTTCCCTTAAGTTTAAATTCCTAAAGGCTTGAGAGTTTGCTTCGGAAAAGTGTTTACCCTTAGCTATACATACTTACACACACACACACACACACGCACACACACACACTACATATATATATAATATATATATATATAGATATATATATATATATAGTATATATATATTATATATATCATATATATATATATAGATATATATATATATATATATAATATATATATATATATATATATATATATATATATATATATCTATAGATCTATATATAATATATATATATCTATATATATATATATATATATATATATATATATATATCCCTATTATATATATTATATTCTATATAGTATATATATATATATATATATTATCTATATATAGATATATATAGATATAGATATATATATATATATATATATATATATATATATGTATATATATATATATATATATATATATATATATAGATAGATAGATAGATAGATAGTATATAGATAGATCAGATAGATATAGATAAATATATATATAATATAGTAGCATGATATCCTATGTCTTTTTCTGAGCGTAGGCCGCAGAATTTCCAAAAGGTACTTCATTGTAACTTGATAATTTTATTTATGGGGTTGTGCATTAAATGAACATTGACTGTGACAGTGGTAAATATCTAATGGTCCCAAGAGGAAATTGGGGGACGTCAGTTAACGCTAACTGATTTTGTCTTGTATCCACTCGTTAGTTTTATATATATATATATATATATATATATATATATATATATATATATATATATATATATATATATATATATATATATTATATATATATACACACACACACACACACACACACACATATATATATATATATATATATATATATATATATATATATATATATATATATATATAAACGTGATGCCATAGAGGAAAATGAATAGACGAGATCTTTCGGTCTACACGACCCTTTACCTAAGTTGTGCCTTAAGTAAAGGGTCATGTGGACCCAAAGATCTTGGCAATTCTCGTCTTTTCATTTTCCTTCGTGGCATCACCTTCATTTATACAAGGCATCACGTTTTATATATTTCGTAATCAAGTTATATATATATATATATATATATATATATATATATATATATATATATATATATATTATGAAGCGTATTGAAATATAAGAAAGAAAGATGCAAAATTTACTATGATAATATAAAAAAAATCTACCGAAGAAAAGCTGGATTTTATTCTGCTTTGGTTTTTTGGTCACGTGATCTTTCAAATTGACAGTCTAATTGTTGCTGTTGTTAGTACAGTAATATAAACATTTGCAACTTAATATAATTTTACCCATTAAAAACTTTTTCTAATCAAACTGTGATCTTCACGTTTTCCCAAATTATTAATTGCTCTGTTTTTGTTTCCCAGTCTCTGCAGGACATATTCTTCAGGACTCTGGAGTCATGGCTGAACGACCACTTAATAGTACTTTGTAAGTTCTTACAAAAATCCTTTATAATAAAGATTCTGAAATGTAGTTGAAGATTTTTAACTTGACCAACAGCCAAAATTTACTATATTCCAATTTCACTGAAAATAATAGTTTAATGAGGAGTGAATATATTTTCTATTGAGTAAAGGTACCGAATGAACTCCTAAATAACAAAACGACCTCATATGCTGTCGATATTTTTATCATATTTGATAAATATGATCCTTTCTTATTCACATTCTGCTACAAACTACACCAGCCTGTTACAGATGAACAATAATTGTTTTACGTAGTATATTAGGTTCAGAGTACGACTTACATGTAACTAGAGATATGAAATACCGATCATCTTTGAACACCAGCACCGTAGATATCTCCTTTCCCCGGGAAATTATAGTCGCAAAGGAATGCCTCATTCAGCGAAAGAAAATTGCTTCTGCCCACCTCCATTTTTAAAGAAACCCGACCAGTGCCAAATGATGAACTGTTTATATGAGAGAGCCTCATCGTAATTACATGAACTCTAAATCTTGTAACCACATCAGAGAGACCACGCGTTCGCCGGGAAATTAAATTGAAGTCTGGAAAGGGAAGGCGGATCCTACCAAGGATACACAGCAGCTTCCCGAGAAAATCTAATGAAAGGTTTATCAAAAAGAGAGAGAGAGAAAAAAAAAACTCTTCGTAGTACGCAGTGTGTTTCCGTAAAAAGACGGCTACGGTATTTAAACTATACTCATTTTTTTTCATCTGTCCATCCGCCTGTGGTGTTTTTGTATGGTAACACTGCGTCCCGGGCTTTAGATAGTTACATTCAGCTTACATTCAACAATTATAATAATATCCTATTTCGAATATTAACGGTATAATTCGCATACGGTAAATTATTAAAACACTTTTCAGTTGCAAATGTACACCCACATATCCTTTTATTTACCTAAAACTTACACATAGCGTAACTATCTAAAGCCCGGGACGCAGTGCTACCATACAAAAACACCACAGGCGGATGGACAGATGAAAAAAACAGAGTATAGTCATTTTCATAAACACTTCTCGCTTACTCAAGGTGTAAACCTGCAAAATACTTTGTTGTTGTTGTTGTTGTTCTTGTTGGGGGGCTAGGAAAGGTCTATGGTAGAGCCTAAAAATGTCTGAAAAGGGTGTTTCGCTTTAAGTTAAAGATACAGGAATTTTAGGATAGGACATCATTTATTTATTATGATTTACTTATTAAAATGAAAATTTAAAAAATAAATAATATGCATGTTAAACGGTACAGAAAAATTATTTCTAATAAAATATAGCGTATCTATTTTAATTTTCGCTGGTGAGACAAGCCTCTATTTGACTGTAGAATTTTATCACGTTTTCATTTATTTGGTGCACTGAATTCAGGCTCTTTCTGTTCGAGTATTTTGTGTTTCCACTTAAAATTGAGAATATATGAACTTGTTTAATTTGTCTTTTTTACAATTTTTCTTAGTTGTCAGTATAAGTAGTACTAAGTATAAGTAGTACTAAGTATAAGTAATTATGAAAACCACTTCACGTTAAGTTAGGAATATGAAGCAAACGTAATTTTCTACCGACCCGCTCAACACAAGACCAGAGACACCCAACAATAAAACTTAAAATCCCACACCTGGACAGGATGAAGTCGGGTGACCCAGACCCTCGGAAATCTAACCCTTTTGCCTTTACCTACCCAAATACCTTAGTCAAATCCCTGATTAACGTCCAACAAAAGACAACCCCCAAGGACACAGGTATATACGAAATCCCATGCCTGGACTGTGATCAATCTTATATAGGTTTTATGGGAAAATCACTTCCCCAGAGATTAATACAACATAAACAGTCAGTTAGGTGTGGACTCCAGAGCTCAGCTATTTCTAACCATATAAATAACCATAACCACAGAATAAACTGGAATTTGTCAAATATAATTTATAGCAGCAGATGTTGGTACTAAAGACAAATGATAGAGTCAGCCTTGATTAAACAAGTAATGAACATCTGAAAGGTGGCCTGGGATTCAGATATCATTGAACAAATATTCCTTCAACCAATGCTTAAGAAGATTAAAGAAGAATTATCAGTGTGTGACTTAGAAAAACGTGCTACCTGTGGATGGATCTCCTGGTATAAATACAGCCCGTTCTGTAACTTTTCTCATTCATTACCTACCTGAAGAGAAAGACAGCAGTCTATGAAATATAGTACTTACTTTTATTTTAGCGTTTTTATGTGCTCCTTTTACTAGATGGAATTCTGTTGTAAGTGAACATTTTTACCAGACATTTTTGGCCCAATATGGAGTTTAACCGCCTTTCTATGCTTCTCCACTCACATCCAGAAGTCAAGCCCGTTTTTCACAAGTTTCAATAAGAACTGAATAGACTACACCAGCTGAAAAATCAAAAACACTTTTTAGAAGTACTTCCAAAAATATACAGATTTGGGAGGTGGACTCTGCAATCGGACCCCTTCCCACTCTGACACAAGATTTTCCAGAAGGAAAGAATTACAAACATGAAACATGACATCTTTGTGCTACACATAGTGATACATGAAACCCAGCCTAATCTTCGTCTCCTCACAACGGACCACATATACAGGTATCTGGTTTCATTTTGTTCCGACATTGCTGGCTATAATAGCGTGACTCATTCCAACAGACTTTCCCGTAAGTAAAATAACTTAATAAATAGTAGTTCGTGGAACAATCTTGAGCAACAAGAAAAAGTTTTAAATTTATCTAAGACCACACTTACTATAAACCAACACTTAGTTTTAAATCTAGGCTTATCCTTTGGCCTTGTGCCAGACCGTAAAAATAACCTAGACTTTATAGTTGCTTTTGATAAATTCATGTCGAATAAAAATTACAGCCGTGAACAGATATGTTTAAAATGCATTTTACTAAATGCTTTAACTGACCTTAATAAGAAATACCCTGTCCCCCATAGATTTATGATAGCCATCCCCTCGCTAAAAAAGTTAGATGTAGTAATAAGTAGATCCGACAAAGACGGCCAAATCGTAATCTACCTCGACAAAATCAACCAACTCCTTAGCGACACAAACACTTACGACAAATTGACAATTTTTTTTAGGAAAGTAAGATTAATTGACAAAGACAAAAAAAATCCATTGATTTATTGGAGAAATTTAAAGTCATTAAGTCTTCTTGCTATTTCTCTAACAGGAACTTGCCCCAAATACAGTACAATAATTGTCTGTCGCTGAACAGGGGATGTTTCTTGGCCAGGCAGACGATCCATCGTGAACGTGAAGGGCGTGACAATACAGCATAGTTTGGCCGATAAATGACATTGACATTCGATTCCCGCGCACATCACGACATCAAAAACGATAGAGTGAGGTCGTATGGTTTACACTGTTAAAGGTTCTATATTATATATATATATATATATATATATATATATATATATATATATATATATATATATATATACATATATATTTATATATATATATTTAAATATCTAATCTTTGATAGCATTTTGTGAGCTTTCAATGTTTTCAGTAAAATTTAACAAATGGAATCGTTCAACTACCATCAACTTTATAATGAAATGATAATAGGACTATGTTTAGGCGATACTGCTAGTGATAGTTATCTTCCATGTACTTTGTAACTTATGTCAGCGGTTGCGATATTGTACGCTTTATCACTTTGTTTCGTTCACGTCTATTGTGCTAAATGGATGTTCTAAAGATTACAGTGACACTTTTTAACGTCATTAGATATTTTACCTTCCATTTTCGGAAGGAAAAATAGATTAATCAGGCATGAATCGTGCGTCAAGCAGGTGATCGAAAAATTATGAAACTCAGCCAATTCTAACATGGCCAACTGTACGTCGAATAGAATAAATTTCTTATTATTCGGTGGATTTTTCCGTAATAAGTCGCTTTGAGGGAAATTTTTATCTTCCACCCAACACTTAGGGAATTTCTTTTTTTTTCTCCTAAGGGCATTACTTAGGTCATTTTACTGAAAAAAAAAAAAGACTACTCGACGCTTCCTCTCAGGGCAGCCAGACGAGAAGGCAGCAGGTGGTCTTCTCTAGCATCTATGGAGGGAAGTAGCTAATCCTCGGATTACTTGGCTCACTGACTTAGTCTTTCTGTCCTTCTCCTGTCTACAGAGATTTTTCTGTTTTCCGATTTTTTCTTCCTTTTTAACCTTCACGATTTTAACATTCAACACTTAAGTTTTCCTTCGTAAATTCTTTAACAATAGTCAATTTATTCATACGACCAACTTAGTAAGTCTCCGTCAACTGAAATGGGTTATTACATTTGAACGGGGTTGATCATTCTATTCTTTTCCTTATGTACGAATTTAGACATTATTATTGAGAACATTATTATTGGGTACCGATCATTTTGGCAATACCATCAGGAGCTGCTCATCAACTATGGTCCCGTGGTTTCTTTCTGAAATATGGCTGTAAGTATTTTTCTGGTTTTTGATTACATGTTATACACAAAAAAAGTCCATATGTCAATTTATCATGATTTTCAAGTGACAAGGAAAGCTATTTCAACTGGTCACCTATACAAGAATTTGTATTTAGGCAAACGACTCTAGATTTAAAATCGAGCACTGAAAACTTCCCAACGTTTCTTTTAGCTACTTATTACCGTAGTTTCTTCAGTGATACTGAAGTTCATTTGGTGTATAAAGAAGTTAGCTACAGATAATAAAAATTCAAAATAGTGACAGAGAAACTAGTAGATAGTTTTGTAATAAAAATATTCGAAAATTATAGTGAAACTCATGTAACTATTCATGGCCTGATTTTCTAATGCATAATGAAAAGACTAATACCAACTGTACCACAAGCCATAGGTCTCCCCGTACGACATATTTTCGCTGACCTGCATGAAATGTGATTTGGATTTTGCCATATATATATATATATATATATATATATATTATATATATATATATATATATATATATACATATATATATACATATAATATATATATATATTATATATATATAATATATATATATAATATACATATACATATACAGGAAGGTTAGGGCATCTGGAACGCAGTAGATACAGCAGGAATAGGA
>NC_061096.1:9543287-9588287 GCF_015104395.2 Macrobrachium nipponense
ATTCATATCCCAAAGACTTAGTTCAGAAAATAATTAACAAAATTTTAACTAAATATCTGAAACCAGTACCACCGATTGTTGACGTTCCAAAGAAACTCATGTATGCCTCGATTCCTTATATTTCCAACCTGAAACTGTCAAAGAAACTTACTCAAATCATTGAAGGGGAAATTCCATGCTTTAAATTTAAAATTAATATCAAATAACCCGAGTAAAATTGGCTCCCTGTTCTGCTTTAAAGATCGTCTGCAGCCTTTTATGAGGTCTAATGTTGTGTATAAATTACGTGCCCAGGATGTCCTGGTATTTACGTTGGATCTACCAAGAGGCTGTTGCAAATGCGATATTGCAGCCACATGGGTGTAGTTTTAGAACTGGCCAGAGATTAAGTAGACCAGAGCATTCAAATATAAAAAAATCATGCCATCAAATGTAAGATTGAAGTCAAGAAACAGCACTTCTCCATTTTAGGTTACAATAAGGACTCTGAGTATTTAACAACACTCGAGTCATTATTTATCAAAAGACTTGTTCCCTCATTGAATAGCGGTAATTCATCGTCTCCGCTATACCTGGCATAGTCTTCTTTCTGACCTCAATTTCATTTCTAGTCATTCTCTTCTCCTTTCTAAGCGAATGGTTGGTGTTTTAGTAGTCGTGTTTTAATGTTCTTATTCACTTTTAATGTTTCTTATTTTCACTTTTTAATGTTCGTATTTCACTTTTAATGTTCTTATTTCACTTTTAACTTTGAATTATGCTAATTCTTAAATTATAATTTTTTAAATTTAAAATTTAGATTGTAATTTTTATTTGTATTTTGCTTTTATTAATTTAAAATGTACTTTTATTTTTAACAGACTGATGATGCACAAAGTTCCTTGTGCGAAACGTTTCTTAGCGAATAAACCCTTTTAACTCTTCATGTGTCTTCGGCTTTCCTTGAAGTTATGAATGTATATGGAAGTTCCTGCATATCCTATATACTAGATATATATATATATATATATATATATATATATATAATCATAATATATATATATATATATGTGTGTGTGTGTGTGCGTGTGTGTGTGTGTATAAATATATATATATATATATATATATATAATATATGTGTGTGTATGTGTGTGTGTGTGTGTGTGTGTGTGTGTGATGTGTGTGTGTGTGTGTTTATACGTATAAGGTTAATCGGCCTGAAAACCAAGTGGCCTTATCAACGTCACGCACGAATATGAGTGGCACCTGACCCCAAGAGAGTGACAGACCTGCCAATGGTGGAAGATCATAAAAGTTTGGGAAAATGGACCCAAGAGATCCCTTTGAAACACAGATCACGGCCACTGATATAGAGTGGAGAGACTGGACAACCTATGATAGCCAAACCAGTTTGTGACGTGCAGTGCCTGGCGCCATCACTGTGTTGTGTATTACGTAAACAATGACGCAACTCAAACAATCTAATGGGGAACCCCGTACTCTTTAAAACGTGTTTTCTCGGCTGTCCGTTAAGACTGTCAAAGATTTATGCACCTGTTTACTATATACGATATTTACTGTATGCAGAAATGAAAATATTTAATTTTACTGGTATTTCTTATGCATTAAGCCAATTGGTAAATGATCTGTGCAGCATTTGCCATGGACAATGTGGAGTACAGAGAGAAATATAAAATTTATTCTCTCTTCTGTAGTTTTTTTTATACACTTCAGCAATAAAGTTAACCAAATTGCTGAGGTTGCGTGTCTTTCCTACCATCATAAATTTACAGTTTTACTCTTGAGGCAGAACTAATTATTATAGTTCTTTATTCTTGGATCAAACTGACAGGCAGTAAAATTTGACAACAGTATGCTAAAATAGTCATCTCCAACGCTGTCATCCGAAATAAGCTTCAACCACAGGCACAATAATAATATAATACTAATAAAAGTGTAAGTTTAATAGCACAATAGGGATACAATTAATACTGTAGTTTGCAGGGCTGTATAAATCTTGCTGTTACCAGTTCTGATGTATATGCCAGCTTGCCCCTTTGCCCCTTCTGGTTACTTCTTATTTGGTAGCCTCATTGCTGCCTCTTGACATATTCTGGACATCAAAGCCTGTCGCAGCAACTTAAACTCACGCATAGCAGGAGGTTTGAAAACGTATTTTGACAGAAAATGCTTGCTGTAATATGCGTGATCCATAGTTTGGGTCTTTATCCCATCTGCAGTTTCTAACCCAAGTTAGGTAGCATTCTCGCTCTTTGTTCTCGTCAGGAAATCCTAAACACAAAATTGACAAAAATCAGTCCTGAACCCCATATGTCACTATTATTAACAAAAGGCTTCCTACACTAACCAGCAGACATTTTTAATACATATTTGAACCTACGAGTCTACTCACAGATCTTACTACGAGCGAAGTCATTACTGGAAACAGGCTCATTTCTATTCAAATGCTAATATCTCTGAAAGTATTGAAGATAAAAGAAAATTTCTTTCGGCAGATGAATCCTTACGTCTTTAAATTTCATGACATATAAGATTTATTTTTAAAATATCATTGATTCATATTTAAATGATGATTTAATTATTTACTTATTTTTTATTATTTTACTTATGATGTTTTGATTATCTATTTATCTTTTATTTTTTACTTGAAAGTTTCTATGAACAGAAACTTCTACTTTGGCTGACGGTTAGACAGTATTAAGATAATTATAATAATAAATTGGAATTCAATATATCTTCTCCTAAATATGGTTTTGATAAATAGGTCTACCCTCAGTGTCATGTTTGGAGGTTAATTTTATAATGTTTTTTTTAAAGGGATGGGGATTAATACTGGAATAATAAATAAACTATTCTATTCTACAATTCGTTTGACTCATATTATTAGTAGTTTGATGTTGGAAAACTATTTGAAATGTAATTAACGATAACGATTAAGCAGCCGTGAGCTCTGAGATACCTAGTTAACCCTTTGATGGTTTAACTTGAAGCTTCGCGAGTTATCGCCTTTATGGCGTCCTACTGATATTAGGAGAAACTATTAATCTAATTGTGGTATAAATGTTATTACAATCAGCATTATTCATATTCATACAGTTGTAATTCAGAGAAGAATATACTGTATGTATACTTTACGGAATCAGATCAAAGCATTTGAACCATGACATAGAAGCTATTTGTACAGCTTCAAGAGCAATTAGTACTATAAAAAGAGGCACATATATAAAGCTATGTAACATGTCGCACTCAAACAGTCTTATAATTCAACCTGCTTATGTACACTGTACATTCTAAGTTAAGCTAGCCTGTAAGAAAAATGTTGGCTTTCATAACTAGCCAAGTCTGAGGAGAGGGACAGATAGAAAAAAATCAGCATTCCTGATGGTTTCCTGAAGGTTACACCAAGTTAGGCTACCTTTACTAAGCTAAGATTAGGCTAAGGTAGACTATCCTTGGTTATCTGATGATCACCCCTGGTACACTAGCTAGTTGGTAAAGTAGACTTGTAGACTAGCTAGTTGGTAAAGTTAATTTTCAAAGCTATAATGTAGCATACATTTGAAGTATCCTTGAGGGTAAAAATGATAAAGGAAAAACTGAAGAATAGCCCAGATCCTCTGCATACTAGGAAGTTTGAGAACTTATTGATAACTTGGTAAATAACCCTATAACACTTCATTAACACTTAAAACTGCAACAGGCCTAGGGCTACACCTCATCATACTATGTACACTGTAATACTAATAGGAAAATTGTCAGAATTAACCATGGTAATATGTACTGACAGTAACCCTACATGCTAATTTATCAAGCTATATGAATGTACTGTCAAATTGGCTTCAATAAAAAGGTTATTGCACCTTTCACCATTTTATTAGCTCAAAATGCAGTTGTGTAGTTGACTGCAAGTTGACTGTGGTCTAACACAAGTATACTTGAGGTTGTTTTAACTCAGCTATATAGATTTTCATGAATGAAAAAGTCCCCATCTTGTGAAATATGGTCCCTTGTTCTGTTGTGATCCTGTTTCTGTATGGAAGACAGTTGATGGGCACGCACTTGGTACCAGAGGCCTCTCTTTGGTGCTGGTCTGAAGAGTTGCTGCCGCTGCCATACTGAGAATCAATCACAGCAATGGCGCCTTACATGCACACGACAGTCGCGTCACTGCCCAGTTTCTCCCCTCTATATCTATGATCACAGCCGAATGTTCTGGCCAGCTTGTGATGACTACTAACATGGGATTAAACGGTTCTAAACTAATACTAATTTCATTCGTCTTCTAATATCCATTCCATAATTGTTTGCAATTACTCAAGTGGCCTATAGATAATCCAATTAAAAATAAAATAAAGAAATAAATTTCAGCGTTTAAATTTCTTTATGCAATTCAGCACTAGTCTTTCGTAAGAGGTTTATGTAAACGATGAATATCAGTCCGACTGGGACTTTGTAAAAATTGCCTAAAGGTAAATTTAAAAAATAAGAATCTTCAGTGGAAAACATTCTAAAGTCGACGTATTGAAAAATTTCTCTCCAATCTCAAAAATATTAAGGAAGCTTACTATAAATTATTTACATATCAAATCCTTCAATCCTCTTTCGATAATTCTTTGTATATATATTTGACGATCAGTTGTTGAACAATATCTCTCTCTAAAAATTGAAATGCAGCGTTCTGTCCACAAATCAGGATCAGCTATTTCCTCGAAGTTTAGTTTTATGATAAATACTTTTCAATACAGTTAAGGAATAAAGTTAAAAGCCTTTAAATATATTTTTAAAATGTCAAAATTGTAAACGAAGGAATTCGGCTGTTATTTGAAAATTGAATACATCTCTATTCTAAGAACAGCCGGTCCGCTCGTAAAGTGGTTAGTGTCGTGGTATGTCACTCAGATTTTACAGGTTCGGTTACAACATTAATTTTTCGATAGGGGAATTTAAACAATACTAAGACAGGTACGTGGTGAAAGGGATGACCGACAATGCATACTTAGCCCCGTTGCCTCATAGAAGTGAGGAGAAGAAAGACCTACTGTGCATTTCAGAGCTGTCTAATTGATTTTCGTCGATAAAATCTTCACAAAGCAACGGATAAGGATCGTATTTTGGAAATAGCTATTTGAAGCCACAGTCTGGCAAAAATATGCAGTGATGTCCAATGTTGATAATTAAGGCACTCATCACAGTAAATCAAAGAAATTTAAAAGGAAACTTAGCTAAATTTAATAAGCACTCAGAGGGAGGCTAGTTATGACGTAACTATGACATCGGACGTAATAGCTGGGTTCCCAGTGGTATAATAATGATAATAGAAACATATTTGGCCCCCTTGTGCAATAAGCAGTATATTTTACATAATTTTGTATTAAAATATTTTTTATTTCATATTTCCTTCAATTTCAATAAAGTTCAGTACAATATATGGATTAGTGGATTATAAAATTTATAGCATAGCCCAAGAGCTTGTACTGTGAGTTACGAGTATCATCCAGCACTACAATGAAGTTATGAATAAATGAAATATATATATATATATATATATATATATATATATATATATATATATATATAGTTGTATATATAGTGATGTAAACGAAATAATCAAAATAACTGAAAATTTAAAGAATGAGTAATTTCGATACAATAAAATAATAGATAAAACCGGGAATACATAGACTCACCCTACAGAAAACATTAGTGTCAGTTTCAAGTAAATGAATCAAATGTATAGAAACAATAAAACTGGCACAGCAATGTGGATTTATCATGGGATTGATCTCGCATTTAGAAAGTTAGGGTTAGAGCACTTGTGCTATGTGCTACACTCATTTAGTAGGATGCAAAAGAAACAAACTCTAGGATAACATTGGTTTTCACAGAGTGTGTAAGACGTTTTGCACATTTCAAGTTAAAAGAAACATGAATTGTGCTATGGAACTGTACTACACAATGCATATTCTCATTTGATGCCCGTTCCCTCATTGTACACTACTCACAGACATGACTCATCGAAAAAATGAGAGAGAGAGAGAGAGAGAGAGAGAGAGAGAGAGAGAGAGAGAGAGAGAGGGTAGGTTTTGAGGGTGTGAAACAACATAAGAATTCCACATACTACTACTATTGCTACTACTACCAACATCTGAATCTTCATTCATAAAATATATGGGCGGGGTGGCTAGTAAAGTACGTCATACTACAGTATCAGTGAGTGGGAGGGCCTTCGGTAATGACATTTTACTAGCCTCTATCTACGAGTCTGCTAGTTTCCCTTTAAATTTCTTCGATTTACTCTGATAAGTGTCTTAATTATCAACATTAGACATCACTGCATATTTCTAACAAATAAACTTTGGCTTCAGATAGCTATTTCCAAAATACGATCCATATCAGATGCATTGGTAAAATTCCATCGACGTATATTAATTGGACAAGATATGCACAGTAGTTACCTTAAAGAAAAAAAAAAAAACTTATTGTGAAGAACTGAAAAGCAATGTTTCATTGTCTGCAAACCAGATAAAAGAGGAAGTTAGGACCTAAGGACAACTCTCCTATCTCCTTAAAAGGTCAAAGCACCACTGAAACGAAAAATGGTTATTAGGATGAGAGCGGCAGAATTGACTTTCCCGTAAAAAGAACCAAGCGAGTCTACGGATAAAAAACTCAATAAAATGAGAAAAATAAACAGAATGAACGTAAGTTACTCCATCTTTTCAAAATATTCAAAATTTGAAAGCGAATTAAACGCTATACAATATATATTGATTTTGGGTGATACATGAACTCGATTAGTGCTATCTATTGCGCGCTCAGTTCAATGAACGCCATTTAATAAGGGTGACATATATCAAAGACTGACTTGAATCTTAATGAATGGGACATGCACACAGACACACCAGGAAGGAAAGACCGGAGAGGGAAGGCAAATCATTGGGTGACGTGAGTAAAAATGACCGCTCAGGGACCCGCAAAACCAGTAGACAAAAACACGGTACCTATTACATGCATAATTTGAGAGCTTACATCGCCATGAAATGTAACTTCATTAGAAAAAAGTTCTAATGAGATAACATGCTTGCTAGAAATAAAAAAAATATGGGGAAACCGACATAAAGCACGTAGAAATTCATGAAATATCTGTCTAGAAAAGTTATCATTCTGAAGAAAGTGCGAATTCTACTTGTAGTATTTAAAAAAAAGGTTTGAAAGAATTTTTCATCTACAGAAGGGTTGGGAATAATTTTCATTTATATTCAAACGTTAGGAATTTACGTATAACAGAGCATTGATAAATAACTAAGATGCTGCTGACCAGTTATTTTAAATGCTATAAAATTATAACTCATTTATTAATTTTTTTATCATCAATAATCAGAATCACCCTCGTTCAAGAATATAAATCGAAAAAACTGTCAAGGCATTACCAGTACTGACATTAGTGAAATAAAGTGTCATATCAAATTACAGTTCCATAAACACGGTCTTTGGAAAACTACTTCTGGCTTGAAAACTTCCATTTCTTATCGCAAACCCCATTTCATGAAATTCCCGGTGGATAGATTCGCAGCATCGAACCCCTAATTTGATTCCATCTGTGAGTAACACTAATGGAATTTGCTCGAATATTAGATTCGGTTTTATTTTCGCAGTGCCGGAAGCTTTTCCATGAACTTTATTCGGATTAGTAATATGCATAAAATCAATGCTTTTTTGAGACTAATACCTAGCCGGTGATGGAATGCCTAAGCGATACAGATGGTATAGTATATACCTAAGTTTTTAGATGTGTTTTACAAAAAGGATTAGAAATATTAATGAAAACAATTTCGTGTTAAGATTTCGTAATATTTTGTTAAACTTCCAGCTGCTTAAATGTTGGTGATAGCTACACCCCCAGTTTTTTTTTAAATCGAGTGAAAAGTTCAAGTTATTACAAGTTGTTTGCTAATCGATGTTAGCTTACGCGCCTTTCAGATGCCACAACCACTTGTTACTGCGTCATCATTTTATTCTATCATATATATAAAGTGTTTCCTGCATCATCATTCTATTCTATCATATAAATAAAGTGTATCGTGTATGTTAACTACTGGTCTCTCTGATTCAGGGATTTGTGACTTTTATTGATTATGGTGTTAAGGAAATTTTGAAAAATATGCAATCTCACCAAAGAAAACAATTTCTACAATTAAAAAAAAACATTTGTTAGAGTGAATGTTGTAATCTGATAATTACTTTCATCACAGAAAATTCTAAATGTAATGAAACACATTTAAAGGTGAACTATTACGGAAATATCAATCAAGTAATTTCCTTGTGCTGTATTCTATGAATTCAAATAATTAAGATCTCTGAAGAATTTGGTAACATATCTTTATCATCATACGCTACAAGTTGCTACAGGACGGGCCGATAGAAACGGGTACAAAATGATTTTCACCAACTTGGAAGCCATAAACTAGTTCCTCTGTATTTTCTGAAGCAAACTTCAAATAGGTGGCATGCTTAGACGTTTCAGTAAATTCTTGTTGCGTCATTACATTAGAGCAACAGAAGTCTTAAAACTTTTGCAAATACACGGACAATATATATATGTTCATCACGGGGATAAAAACGTAATAGAAAGTACAGAGAATTGGAGCAACAAAGTCCGGGACCTTTCGTATTTTACTTAGAGGCATTTGCCACAAAATTACCTATGATAAAACAAAGGATTTCAAAAAAGTCTCGGTTTTACCAACAACGGCTGAGCTGAGCGTGGTATATAACCATTTTAAAGTATACGAGGTTCATTAGATTCGGATTCAATCTTCAGATCAGGATCAACTATGATTAACTCAGGTACTTGAATAAACCTCCGCGGCAAAGGATACATGGAGTTTTCACCCATGTATAATGTTCATTGCATGCATTATAAACGTTATAAAATATTTTTATATATATATATATATATATATATATATATATATATATATAGTAGATATACATATATATATATATATAGTATATATAATTAGGATATTATATTATATATCGAGCTACAAATGTCCTTTAATATCTAATTCGTTCTACCTCGGAATTAATATATTTTCATATATGATTAACCGAAGGGGAATTTTTTAGGCGATAATAGAATTGCCGGCTGACGGGCACGAGCCATTGACATCTTCAATTCCAGGACTGTCGATGGTTCGTGCCCGTCGGCCGGCAATTCTATTATCGCCAAAAAAAATTCCCCTTCGGTTAAACATATATGATAATATATTAATTCCGAGGTAGAGCGAATTAGATATTAAAGGACATTTGTAGCTCGATATATGTATATGAATCACGGTAATGTGAGATGACTTATAACTTATATATATAAATAAATATATATATATATATATATATATATATATATATATATATATATATATCTAAATTAGCCTTTTAAAAAACACTCTGACAATGTTTATATAACATACATTTTGTCAAATGTATTTTTTCCAGCGGGAATATTTTCTGATGACATTACATCTGCAAAGACGTCGCTCATTTTCCCGAAGACCGAAAAAGAATTTTTTTTTTTTCTTTCGAAAGCGGAGGAAGGCTTACAACTGCGACCCCGTCTGAATAGCTCTTCCACCCAAGTTAATTATAGGAGGCACCACTCCCGGCAACTTTCGTTTGTTCCCTCAGGCAGGCTCTTATTTGTCCGTCAGTTAGAGATCATAATTTTCTTGAATATTATGACCTTTCATTTTGAGTATATGTGACTGCACGTTCCTCCTGAATATCTAAAAAGAATATATGAAAAAGTGTTACAGTGAAATTCGAAAATATCAGCCCTAATTAGGTCTTTATGGTCTCCCAATATCATTCACACAATCTTCTGCTTAATTATTAATCCAGGCAATAATATTATAGAGAATCTTGCGGCGATTATCATTCTCAATAATCGCACCATCCTACGAAACCACCGGCAGATTCAAGTTTATTATATTTGACATTCATGATTCTTCTTCATTTGTGCCGGCTCTCTCTCTCTCTCTCTCTCTCTCTCTCTCTCTCTCTCGCAACAGCACAGTTTACAACTAGAAAATTCTTAAAGAGTTCAAAAGTTCTCTCTCTCTCTTTCTCTGTAAAAATCCTTTGCCAGTATTATGAGAATATGTTGTCTTATGTAATATCTCAAAACGCTGTCTTTTAATTATGCAAAATATCTATGTACCTTACAAATATTCACCGCACTTGCCTAGCTTCGACTTTTCTCGACTCCTTTCTGGAAACAAAATCTCACCGCTACCTGGGTCACGTGGGTTGACCTGACGCCGACCTCTTCTTCCCGTTGTCTGCGACAGACCGTACACAACTCCACCCCACCCCCTAGTAGGAGTGAGAGATCAAGACTACATGGGGTGGTACGAGGAGGGTAACTTTATCTATTATATGAAGGTGTAGGTTCGTATGTTAGGAAAATATACATTTCTTTTTAATTTGGTATTTGTTCCGACGCGTAAACTAACCTACGCTTTCATATATGAAGCCTCTACTGAACGTGGGAGGACGATCACTCAGGTAAATGTGTAGGAACGTTATCCCTAATACCCCGAAGGACTGTAAGTAAGCAAGCTGATGTGGTGTTCGCCCTTTTCCTTCGTAATGCAGCTAACGACGCCTTCCCCCCCGAGGGACCTCCCACCAGGCTCTAAGTCGTTAAATGACCTGACCCAAGGTGAAGGTACCTAAGGTCTTGCGTGCTACACCCTTCAGGTAGAAAAGGTGAAAGTCGTCTGCCTCTACCAGACCGCGGCCTGGAGAACCTGCTCTACCGTGTGGTTATTCATAAACGCCAACGACTGCCCTGTTCCTCTGATGTCGTGAGCCCTGACTATGGCTGGGGCGGGATCTTCGTTACGTTCCAAAAGGCATTCCCTCCCAATTGCCTCTCTCAGCCAGATGATAGTTTTCCTTGATATGTCCCTCTTCTCCCGTCCAGTACTTAAGAACAGTCCTTGACAGACTGGTCTGTACGTCTAGATAGGCTCTCAAAGCTCTGACTAGGCATAGCACCATTTCGTTTTTTCTAGGTTACAATTTATTGTACCATATCAAATTAAAATAGCAAATACATACAACTCCGTAAGAAAGCAAAAAGAATAAGCAATCTTGATCATCGAAAAAATTAAAAATCTATATCACAAATGGTGAGAGATATAGTAACCCATTTTACTTAAAAATTAGAAATATAAAGCTGGAGGAAGAGGAGGTTTGGGCTGGTGAGAGAAATTGGGGTTTTTACAGTAAGATCAAGAAACACTGTGCTGAATTAAAAAAAAAAAATAAGCCTGACAAACTCCAGAGTGTTTATGACGAGAACTTGAAAGCAGCAGTTTGAAAATACCCGCCATTCAGGCTAAACAAATACGACTGATAAATACAACCTTTATACCATTTTGTATTCATTTGATTAACTTTCCACTCAGTAGTCATCAAAGACAAGCATCCGAATCATACAGTTCGCCAGGATAAACAGGTCTTTTGGCGAGTTCTTATCGAAACGAGAATTTTCCTGTCTACTGTCTACACACTATTAATACCAGTAAAGTCCATTCACGAAACGGGAGCAGAGCAGAGTAATAACATTACAAGTACTGATAACGCAGAATAAATAGGAAGGGAATGGTTTTACAATGAATATGCGAAAACAAACACTGTTGAAGTTGTGTGAAATACTCAGTATTTTTGTTATCGGTATTTACCGGGAAATCACTGAACTGACCAGTTACCCTTAATTATTGAAGGCTTCACTCTCCTTGAACAACATAAGTAACGGCCACATAAAGAGATATACTCTTAATTATCCAAATTCAAAATCCTCAAACACGTTTGTGTTTTCGATTTCACAGTAGGAATGGGTTTTATTTACACAGTCGAGAACTAACATAATTCTGAGCAGGAGAGCAAACAGTTCGTGCACAAATCACGTCATAAGAGTAAAGTGTATAAAATAATGCAAAAGTAGCTCTTCAAAATTCCCGCGGGAGTACATTAGACAAGTCGCTATTAACATAGCCGGGCTGCATATTTCCCAAGTCTGGAAGAGTATAGGGATAGGGGAAAATTAGGACCAATCAAAGCGCGTGGAACTGATTCATGACGTCACAAGCCACGCCTATTAGCTACACTTGGTCTCTTGGTCTTATAGGCATTACTGCCAGTCACAACGCCGAAGAAAAACTTCCCAATTTCACAATTTACGGCTTGTATGACCTATACATTTTAGTCAGATATATTTAAACACAATGAAACACTAATTTAACAACAATATATTCTTGAAATGAGATATACCGTAAAATATATTTTGCGTTATTGGCTTCCCTCTTGGTAATAGCGCTCAGTGGCTGTTAATTCCTGCTCCAGAGTCCATATTTACTGCATAAATAATATTTTCATCGCGGGTGGCTAAATTATATACTTGAAAATTCATGTTTAATGCCATTTATAAAGAGTTGCGATAACTCATGGGATGAAACAAACAATATACAAGATGATAAAAATGATGGTATGATAAAAATGATGGTATATGACCTGTAATTAGCACTACAGACTACAGACTGAAGGCCAAGAACTTCACGGAACTTCGACTCCCATCAAGATGAATTTAATCTTGGACTCTGAAAGGACTTTACACTGCATTCGGTGTAATGTCGGCATTACTTAAGGTTCTTTGCAGCGTCCCTTCGGCCCCTAGCTGCAACTACTTTCATTCCTTTTACTGTACCTCCTTTCATATTCTCTATCTTCCATCTTACTGTACACCCTCTCCTAACAATTGCTTCATAGTGCAAATGCGAGGTTTTCCTCCTGTTGCATCTTTCAAACCTGATACTGTCAATTTCCGTTTTATCGCTGAATGGCCTTAGTTGCCCCAGTGCTTGGCATTATGCCAAAAATCTATAATAGAAAAAAAAAATTATGCACTTAATTTTAGGCATACATTTGGCTATTGAGTGTGAGCTTGTATGAAAATAGTGGTATACTCATACCGTTATCTCTAGCTTTAATTAATACATGTAGAATATTTTTATAAAATTTTCTGTTGAAAGAGAGTTTGCAAAAAAGTGTCATCCATACCTATTTTAAAGCATATCGCAGTTCTAATAAATTCATGCACCAATTCTGCTCTAGTTCAGCTCAGTAAAAAGTCCACTGTAATTAAATAAATCAAATAATCAGTGAAATTTAAGCAAAAATCACGTAAGGGCTCGCTAAAAATATTCAATACTAAATTGTATTATCACTTTTTATTTGTTGTATACAGTGTATGAAAAGTAAAAATCAAAAGCAAAAAGTATTCAGTAAAAAACTTTTTATATATTTGTACACAAAGAGTGATAAGTACCAATCAGATAAGGCCATCTAGAAGGTTATCAAAACGGAATCCACCTCAAAAAGGCAATTTTCTACTGCAGTTTATCAAGTACGCCTTGAAAAAACAAAGGTATTCACATTAGCTTCTGACAGGATGAGTTTGTCAATTAACTATATTTGGATACAGTAGGCTAACTTAGAACACCAAAACAACAATAACGTAAGTTTCCTTACGTTTCCTTAAGGGCACATTAGCTCTTGAAATACTTAGAATGAAGGTGATACTGTGGCCCTGTAAATAGTAGGGGCTGTATCATTCTGGTTCCTGTTCTTGGCATAGTAATGGCCAGTATATTGCTTTTATACAATGCACAGTAATGTGCATTACTACGAAATAGCATATGTCCATAGAAATCCGTAGTGTAAGCCTACTGCCTCTCTTTATTTTCCCCTACAAACAGGTCAGATACCATCATTTCTATCATCTTATATATTGTATGATTCATCCCATGAGTATTCGCAACTCTTTATAAATGGCTCTAAACATGCATTTTCAAGTATATAATTTCGAAATTCGCGATTTGAAAATATTATTTGCCAATAACGCATAATATATTTCACGGCGTATCTCATTTGAAGAATATGTTGTTGTTAAATTAGTGTTGCATTATGTGTAGATATATCTGACTAAAATGTATAAGTCATATAAGGCGTAAACTGTGAAATTGAGAAGTATTTCTTCGGCATCGTGACCGGCGGCAGTAATGGATATGGGACTGAAGAGAGAGCTAAAAGGCGTGGCTTGTGACGTCATGTTCAGCTCCACGCCCTTAGATTGGTCCTAAGTTTCCCCATCCCTATACTCTTCCAGACTTGGGAAATATGCAGCCGGGGATGTATTGTATATGAAACCTTTTGTTTATCGATGCATAAAATGTTGCAAAAAGATTCATTTAAAAATAAAAATTACATATCAACATGCTTATCTTATGTGAGAAAATAAATTCTACGACAGGTTAGCCTAACCAAGGTAGGCAGACGGTGATACTTTGGTTGGTTATCTATGCGTCACCTACGAAGTGCTATAGTAGATTCAGTCTCGAGAGAGTTCACATAGGCAGGATGTATGTTCCACCTCTCCTGAGGGATACTTTTGAAAGACCTATCCCTCAAGAAAGGTGAAACACACATCCTGCTTGTGTGAACTCTCGAAAAAGACTGAGAGTTTCCAGCCCGGTGATTGGCTTATCAACAGTCAGTCAGGAGCATCGTAAGGGACGGGCCTAGACATCAAATGCACGCTTAATGTGAATCTACTATGGTACTAAACATAACAGAAGCTCAATGGGATGCCTTGTTTAGTACTAACCCCGCGGGGATCTAAAATATTGTTTATTAATATAAGAATATATGTTTATTAATAAAATAATGTAATACTGTTTATTAATATAACAATATAATATGTATATTGTATCGACCACAATATACACATGGTTGTATATAATACTTTAATCCCCTGAGGGCCTAGTACTAAACACAGAGTCCAATTGAGCTTCCGCCATGTTTAGTACTATAATAGATTCACATCAGCCGTGCATCTAATCATCTAGGTTGGCTGTTGATAAGCCAGTCACAGTGGTTCCGAATGTCATCATTCATTATTTATCATCTTGTGTTTCATACATTTTCGTATCCTAAATGTAATGGAAGGCAATGATACGAAAAAAATTATAGGTAGGGCTATCAATATGAAAATAACAAGTAAAATGATTAAGAATATGAATCTCTCTCTTATCTTCATGTAGTCAGGTGTTGTTCACGTGATCACTCGATGACGTCATCATCATGATCACACTCCAATAGAAAGAGTATTATGGGGGAAAGAGAAGATTAATTAAGACGTCATTATTGTCACTATCATTATCACCATCACCCTTTCATATCCTATAGTGGAAATTTCTATATGAAAAAATCGTTACTTAGATTTGATAACTTATGGAGGAAATTCATTTATCCCATTGAGTTTTCTTTCCTAAAATTAGTCCTCCTATATCCCTCACATAATTTCTTTTTATTATATATTACGATTTTCTTCCATAATTCTTATATCAATATAATCCTTAAATCACTGGCTTGAAGATGTTTAGTGGTGAAATTCGGAAACACTCCTTTTCTGCAGTTAAAAGTTATAATTTTTGAAAGGAAGGTCTCTGATAATACATCCTGCCTAAATGAACTCTCGAGCGAGACTGAGAGTTTCGAGCCCTGTGATTGGCTTATCAACAGCCAATCAGGAGCGTCGTAAGGGAATGACCTAGAAATCAGCTGCACGGCTGATGTAAATTTATTATTAGTACTAAGCATGGTGGGAGCTCCATGAGATGCCTTGTTTAGTAATAGCCCTGCGGAGATCGAAGATATTGTTTACTAATAAAATCTGTCGACCACACAATATAGAAATGGTTGTATATAATACTTTAACCCCCCGAGAGACTAGTACTGGTGTCCCATTGAGCTTCTGCCATGTTTAGTAATAGCACCTAAGAGGTGACGCGTAGATAACAAGAACTAAGTAACACCAAGCAATCAAATGAATGGTCTCATGGTTTTAGATTCCTCATTGATACTAAAAGGGATACCAGATTTCTACCGTTTTTTGAGTTAGTTTCTGCCTTTCCTCGCATACAGGAGTTTACTGAAAACAAACCTAGAAATCCAAGTTATCATCGTCTGGTATGATTTCAAGTATTGGATATTGCTTTGTAGACAGTATCACATACTGTGAGGTAGGCAACTGCTTGTGAGAAGTAAAGTCAGAATAGGCCTATACACAAGAATGCATTCCTCCTTCTATTGTACTACACACAGCAAAAACTGATAACTGAAAATTTATTTGCTACTCCAAAGAAAGGAAATTCAAAAATCTATATTCGAATTCCATTTAGAGATGTATGTTTTACTATGGTGTGCCGACTTCACCTCAAACCAGGTAACAATAATAAAGGCTAATAAGCAATAATGAAAACCTAAGCCTAACTGAAAATCGCACGTAGTTTTCGATAAGAATTTTATGAAGGCCTGAAAAAATAATTATAAGGATGGAACACATAAATAACTGATATTTTTGGGGACACTGCAAGTACTTGTATACGAGTGACAGGAGACCAGTGTTGTCTTATCTGCTGATTGTAGGCCTATCTGGCAATAATGCAAGAGATAATTATAAAAACAAAATAGCTCTTTGTGGGCTTGGTTCTTTGTTATAAGGCGAACAAATTATTTCTCAATCACATTATTCATATGATAACTTTGATGTCAGTTACTAATGGAAATGCAATGAGAAGTAAGATATAGACGGCTGAAAAATGACAGAGATCGGTTATAGCTCGTAAACTGTAGGATTTATGAAAATAAAGTTCTTACCCCATTTTGTTTATTGAACAAATCATTATTGCTGAAAATCTTTCATATTTTAACTCAAAAACGAGGTATAAATGAAAATCTGAGCATCTACATAGTGGCGGCCTTCATAGATTGATGACGTCATACACGGCTTCTGCCACATTTTCAGCCAAAACACCTGGTAGTACGTTATAGTAGACCATGTGAGCAATGTATTCCAGGTAGTCATTCCTTCCTTTCATCCAAAATCCCACGAAGTGCGATTTTTTTTTTTTTTTTTTTTTTTTTTTGTGTCGGTTAATTATTGTCGTTAATCTTAGCATTGCATTACTATCGTTACTGTGAGAAAAACCATCATTACAGTTGCAGCAAAAACATAATTCATCAGGCATGAACTTTACGTATTCCTTTTCCCAAATAAGAATGAATATATTCACAGCTAAACTATAAATTTCGCTTATCTTAACGTTAGGGGTCTTCAAGTTACGTTCAAATACTCCGTATGCACTCCAGGTTCCCACAAGTTTTCTTGGAAAGTGGCATACTCGCCCTTCGAAACTCTGTAGATGGCAAAGCACGACTCTTGAATTAAATATGCTGTACATGAACAGAGGTGCGAGTAGTATCATCGTACACCCGGAGTTATATTCTGCTGCCCCCGATATGTTTCCTTCTCAGTAAACGGACGAACAGACCACATGTTTTCTTTTTATTCTGCAGCGGTAGCTTTTTAAAATTCTGCTTTTCCAATTTCCTTTGATTTAGATAGCATACCCATAAACCAAATATTCTCTTTTTTCCACTTACTTCAGTCATACTACACAATAACATGGCTCAGATGTTTGTGCGAAACAATTACAAAGTATAGGTCCACTACATCTCACTGGTGGGTGGCCATTGGTGTTTTTTCTTGTCCACGTAAGGGCTACACGAGTCTTCACTGAGTTAACCGTCACTGCGCTGTGGACACGACATTCATTGATGAATATATATAAAGTTTCATGTATTTCGCCTTCGGAGACAGGATTGCTATGTTAGGCCTATATATATATATATATATATATATATATATATATATATATATATATATATATATATAATATACACACACACACACACACATATATATATATATATATATATATATATATATATATATATATATATATATATATATATATATATATATATATATATATATATATGTATATAGGCCTAACACAGCAAGTCCTCCGAAGGTGAAATACATGAAGTTCTTTTCTTTCCTGGTGTGGTTACAGCCCTCGCAACCTTGTGGCATAAATATTACTATTTAGTCCATTGATTTGAAGTTGATAAAGAAATGAAAAGTACTCACACAAGAGTTGAGTTCAATGCATAGTATCTGAGTCTAAATAGATCGATACTCCTCATTGCAACAAAAATTAGGCTGACGTATTTCGAAAGTACTGGAGCAAATCACCGAACATTATTATTATTTTTTTTTTTTGCTTTACCACAAACAACTTGATACTTATCAATTTCCCCTAGCAATTTATATGCACTTGTTGTTGTTGTTTTTTTTTTGTTTCTATAAAAAAGGCTTCTCTAAATAGCAAGCAAATGTTACTATTATTTGTCTACTACGTTGTCGGTAGTCATCTGCCGCCTAATAACCAACCAGCTCCGAAGTTCTAATTAGCCTAAATGTCTCTAATCATGTGATGACATTTTGAGTCGGTAATCCGTCGCTTCATTACTTGCTAAAAATTGGTGGGATCATTTACAGCCTTATTGTACAAAATGCAGCTATCATTTCTATCATCTTTATACTCCCTTTCTTTCTGGATTCCTCGCTCCTCACTGGGTCTATCAAGTGGGCTCCACTTTGTTTGTCAGAGTTAGGCCAAACCACGAAGATTTTCTTTAAGTCGTTATCATCAAATTTCTAATCAAGGGAGTTTCGAGAACTATGGTCGGAATCTTCTACAACAAAAAAAAAGGGTCTCATTGTTTACTTGTAAGAAAGTTCTCCATTTTTCCATTCTTTTTATAAAGGAATCTAGTTCCGGAGGATATGAAGCTCAACAAAGGCTTAAAGCCCCTTAATAAAATACGAACGACCGGCGGCTGGAATTATATATATGTATTATTCATTCACTTTTTAGTTTCTCTTCAAGGCGTAAGAAGCTGTTTATGAACGTGCGCTTCTTGTCATGGTATGTATTTTTTTCATATCTATCTTCTGATCAGTTTTTTTTTCTTTAATGCATGGGCAGTTGATTCATTTATAAAGCAAAACATAACTACTATTACGAAGATAAGATCGTTGTCAAATGACGTAAAACTAAATAAAAGTTAAAAAAAACATAGCTGCTATGCCATGCTATCCTTTAAAAAGAATACTTATATTAATCAATCCTTGTACAGTAGTATGTTCCACAATTTTTTTCCGAAAGAAGGTTGTCATTAAAGGTAAAAGCGAGAGAGAGAGAGAGAGAGAGAGAGAGAGAGAGAGAAGAGAGAGAGAGAGAGAGAGGCGTGCGTGTGTGATTTAAGCTGTCATGTCCCTGTTATGTTTAATTAGTTTTGATGTTCACTAGTATATGATGAAATGTGGTGGCGATACGTACGTATGTGTATTTGTGATGACGCGACTCTGGTCGCTGTGACGGGAGTGTGATGAGTTCGTTGATTCCCCGTCATTGTCGGGTGGAAACATTACATGTAATTCGCACGAATGGAGGTGAGTGACATTCCCTTTGTTTAGGTGCATTGCATGTGCACGCGTCAACAAGCGTTTGCTCATTTATAAATGGTTAGGGGAAACAAAGATTACAGGGGAGCGACTCATAAATAATGTCACAAAGAGTGGGTCTGTCCACAGAATGCATTTAGCGGTGCAAAAGGAATATTTAAAAGAGATTTCGCGAGGTATATACATATACGTCAGTGTGAGAGATGAAGGGGGATGAACGTTCCTTTAATAATCGTACGTTTGCTTGTACGCATGCGCGCGGGGTTGTGTTCTTTGAAGGTATTAAGGATCTCAAATTCTGCAGGTCGTGCAGAAGTGCTGTACTGTAGAAAAAAACGAAAATGAAAGCACTTGTTATGGATTCTGCAAGAAATGATTGATAGGTTGGCTGATTGACTCCGAATAGGACATGCAATGCAAAGCGCTAGGTCAAATGTTAATATAAATTTTTATAAAATTGGAGAGATGCCATAAGATATATATATAATAATATAATAATATATATATAGAATAATATATATATATATATATAATTCTATATTATATATATATATATAATATATATATTAATATATATAATAGATAATATAATATACTATATATATATATTATAATTATACAATATATATATATAATATTATTATATATATTAAATATTAATATATAATATGATATATATTTATATATATAAATAAAATATATAAATTATAATAATAATATATATGTATATAAATATATAGATATATATATATATATATATATGTATATCCGAGCAATCTTTTACCTGGGCAACGTTCCAATGGTAGCGTTGGCCCTGCTGAAAGAATATTCCTAATACACGCAGAGACAACTCTAAATTAGCGGAGGCCAGTGATTTAAACTCCGAGCTACAAAAGTAGACTTTATTCTAGGAACATCTAGGACTATATCTAGCAAGGAAAATTGGGTTAAATAAATAAATGAATCAATGAACAACCAAAAACTAAACCTAGAGAAACTTTATATATAGGTTTAAAGATGCTTTGAAGTCAGATATTCAGCTGTCCTCATCTATAAAGGGCAAATCAATGTTCAAGATGTAAAAAAAAAAATTCAAGTTGCCCTCATCAGTAGGAACTACAAGGCAAACCGTATAATATATACATATATATATATATATATATAATATATATATACTGGATGTATGTGCGTATGTATGTGTGTGCGTGTATTTGCCCAATACGCAAATACTGTATGGGTAAGACATCACTGTCACCAAAAGGGGGGAGGTTGTTGGGGGGCAGGAAAGGGGTGAAAATGAAAATAACTGAAAACGACAGATATTAGTGGTTAATCTATGTATAGTTTTCGAGGTTGCTAAGATGAATAGTGACACTTCCAAAGCCCTTCAAGCCCAAGTTTAGCCCTGATTGGAAGGGGGAGGAGAGGGAGTGGAAAGGTTGAGAAGTGTGGTAACATGTAAGAATAACCAAAGACAACAGATATTAGTGTCTAATCCATAGTTTTAAATGTTGCCGAGAAGAAGAGTGGCTCTTCTGATGCCCTTGTAGTCCAAGTTCAGCACTGATAGGAAAGGGAGTTGAGAAAGGGTGGGAAGGGGGTGACATGTAAAAATCACAAAAAACGACATTAGTGTCTAATCCATACCTTTTTGAGGTCGCTGAGAAGGACAGTGACTGTCCCGATGTCCAAGTTCACCCCCAATAGAGAGGGGGGTGACAGAGGGGTGACATGTAAAAACAATAGGAAACGACAGATAACAGTGTTTAATCTATAGTTTTTGAGGTTGCTGAGATGAACAGTGACACTCCTGAAGCCCTTTAAGTCCACGTTCATCCCTAATAGGCAGGAATGAGAAAGAAAGAGAGTTATCGGTTGTAATCAGATATTTCCCTTGCAGCATCGGGTTGGTCAGCTACTATATATATATATATTTATATACAAGTAAGGTAACTGACACTATTTGGCATAAAATAACCTATCTCAAGGATTATATATACCCATGTCAAACATTGTATAGCAGAAATGGCACAACTTTTACGCCTATTTATTTTATAAAGCAATGTGGCCAAGAATCAGTTAACCATCATTATAAATTTAGTTAATCAATCATTATAAAATTACTGATTAAATCAATCAATCACACATAAACCAACAATATATAATTACATTAAGGCACTTTATACTACGAGGAATATCGAAAACAACCACGAATTCTTTCCTCTTTGTGATATTCACTTTCCCGACGAATAAATTAGTCATCTCTGCTATCCATTCGTTCGTAAAAACAGCCATTTTCTCACAGCGCCTTCCATTAAGTCATAATATATCACTGTCTTCTTCAATTCAGCTGTTATGGTTTTCCTCAAGATGGGAAACAATATTTCTGGGCGCTATTCTTCTCAACAATAAGGCATGATATGTGTAGCGCTTTTAGCTCGCCTGCGCGATTGCATTTTTTTTTTTAGTTACTAAAAGACACACAATCCACTCGCTTATAAATACATACATACATACATACAAACACACACACACACACACACACACACATATATATATATATATATATATATATATATATATATATATATATATATATATATATATATATATATATGTGTGTGTGTGTGTGTGTGTGTGTGTGTATGTATGTATGTATGTGTCTCTGTGCCTGTGTGTTTTACGTCTTGGCTTGTTTGTGTAAAGGTAATAATGTGAAGCCTGATTCAGAACTCATTCGACTTTCTTTGAGGCTCACTCTGATATACTAAAACTAAGGGAAAGTTTAACTGTTGTTCTTATATTACGGGTTAACCGTTGGTTTGTGAGATTGTTAAGAAACAAGATTTCACGTACAATACTACTGCTTAACTGACCCCTGGCTTATAACCTAATCAAAGCACCCAGTGTTTCCTAGGTCTTTTAAGGCAAGGGGAAGTTGTCAATTTAATCCCTTTACAGTATACTATGATCAAATAGAACATGTCTCCCTAAGAAAGCCATATTCTACAGTGAAAGTTAGAAACGCTGAATAATTCCAAAATACTAAAGGATAGCTCAAGTAAAGAGAAGAATACTCGCTCACTTGATTCACCGAAATTAACATACAAATTCATTAAACTGTGAAATTTTTCAAGCATCACGAAAACTTTATGCAGTGAGTTCATCAAAGCAGTTCAACTTAGACTTACTCAAATATTTATAAAAAAAAAAAATACCAGCGGGTAAGAGTTGCAATAGTAGAGCAACTAAATATCTTTACATAAACAAAATAAAAAATAAAAAACCTAAAATATCATTGTTGTTATACATTTGAAGCTCTAAGCTAACATCAAAAGGATAATAGAACACATGTGATGGGTAGGTTTCTACAAATACCAAAGCCAAAGAAAATGTGATGGACTTCACGAAGAACTGTCATATAGAACAGACATGTTTTATTTGACTGTAATTAATTATACCACAGTCCGGGAGGGAGAGGTTTTACATTCAGCGTATATTTATTTTTCCAGTTAACGCATACAAAGCCCTGAAGACAATACAAGGATAAGAATGTGAATAAGATTTCATTATTAATACTGCTACATAATTCAAAGACCTGTCAACGAGAGTGCATGTTTGTACTCGAGACATTATATAGTCTTTCTTTACCTGGGAAAAACAGATCTATTTTCAGGGAATCCAAATAAAGACAGGAGTTGTGAAAGTCTCAGGTATATACCCACCCTCCATGTTTTGAATCACAAGTAAAGCTGCGCTCTTAGGAATTCGTCCCGGCATCTAAAGCTTCGTTTTGAAAAACGCGACGAGTAGAGTACTAACAGGCGTATTATAATTCCTGCAGACCATCAACTCTCTATGAGTGATCAGAGGGAAAATTCATGTTGGTATTGGCAACATTCCAGGACTCATATCATCTTGTCGGAATTTATCTTGCTGGTTTTCGTGTACAATTTTACATAGTATGGATAAAGGCAAGCAGATAAGAAGGTACATACCGAAACGACGTTCGCAATCTTTTATTATAACATAAGAGTATTCAAGCTTCTTGAGGTCGTGACGTAATGGTATCTATAAGAAAATGCCCAAATTAAGCATTGTAAAACTGTAAAATTGCATAAAGCTTTTGTTGTCAGACAATTAACATGGACGATTTTTTTTTTACTCTTGCTTTAATAGATTTGGCTAGAAGGACATTTGGGGAATCGTCGAAGATAAGATTCTAATCGCATATATTCAAGAGAAGCGTTTTTAAAAACAAGAGTATTGAAACTGCACCTCTTGTCAATTTCCGTCTAAAATGCCAACTTTGGTAAGCTGTGTGGAATTTTTCCTCTGTAATCTTTGGAAACTGCATGATGCTACTTTATTTCATTCTTGAAAAGTTCCGTTTTTTTAAAGAAATGAATCAGTTTTAACACAAATACAATTTCCATACATAAAACAATCTGTATGATGAGCTGGTATTTATTAGACTCTTTACGCAAGGATAACGGAGAGAGGAAGTCCAATCTTGATCCATGTCATTGTGGCAAAATCTGACGAAGTATGAACATTCATTTTCAGCACAAAACATCTTCGGACAAACATAACATCAGCAAACACATTTAGAAACCTATGTTTTATTTATATGTTATTCTCACCTTATTTGAATAAGTAGATGAATAAGCGGATGGAATTATAAGGCATAAGATAAAACTCGATGTCTTGGGGTGAAATTTGGTTTTCAAATCGTGAAGTATTCTTATCTTCACATGGCGAGTTTACAGTTGCCTTTTACCATTGTTTTCTTCTTAAATTCCTCAGTTTTATTTACTGTGATAAGAAATGGATGCAAAGGAAAACGCACCAAAAAGGTGAATAAATATTTCAGTACTTAACTTCCATAAGTCTCCATAATGACTATATTTGCTTTTATGATGACAGAAAGTTAGACTGAAAAATTAGCTAAATTTCCATACGTGAATCCACTTATTAGGGAATTCATCCTGTATACAGAATTAGCACACACAAAAGAGACATGTACTGAAACCTAAGTAATCGTAAGTTTACAATGAACCAGCCACAATTAAACTTTATAAGTATAAAACTTTAAAAGGCTGACAGAATATATGGATGTACAAGAAAAAAGAAAAACTGAAAGGAAATAGAGAATACACTGATATATGTAAATTACATATAAAATACGATCCACTTCAATAAAGGTCACCCCAACAGTCTTTATCCGATGGTTGAAGGTTTTTTTGTTTTTTATCTTATAGTTGAAGGTTTTTTCTTGTATCTATTTATTTTACCTCTGATTCATTTTTAGTATCTCTTTCATAACTTACTCTTTAGCTTTAAGTTTTCTGTTCTGTCCTGTGCTGCTTTCCATTTAGGGTTCCTACTTTGTTTCTCTTGACAATGATGAATGTACTATTGGAATTTGGCTCCGCTTTTTAAAATGTATGTTCTTCTTTCTCTTTTGTTTATTCAGTCAACCACTCATCATAAGTCTCTAACTTCTGTATCACCCTTCCTTTGTTCTCCTAACTGAGTCCTACAAGATTCTGTTTCTCCACCCTTCGCTATTTTCTAGAAGAAATTTTCAAGCCTGGCTAACTCCACTAAGATCTTCGAGCCGTAGCTCTGATTCGGCGTTAATTCTGCCTCCCCCCCCCAGCCTCTCTCTCTCTCTCTCTCTCTCTCTCTCTCTCCTCTCTCTCTCTCTCTCTCTCTCTCTCTCTCTCTCTCTCTCTCTCTCTCTCTCTCCTCTTTCCCTTTTCCTCTCAAAGAGAGAAAAATTGAGTTCAAAAATGAAATACAGAATTCTTTTTTAGAAATTCGCTTTTGTTTCCTTTGGAAATTAACCTATTCCTGGAAAAAGCTTTTATGATGATGCTGCTGCTCTCTCTCTCTCTCTCTCTCTCTCTCTCTCTCTCTCTCTCTCTCTCTCTCTCTCTATCATTTCCTTTACTTTCTCAAAGGAGAGCAAATTTTCATGAATTGGTCCTTTACGCTTTATCACTGCATTCAGAAACAGAGCGGAATCCGCGAGGATCGCATAAGGGCTTCCCGGAAACTCCAGTCATCTTTCCCAGCCAATCGGTTACCAATTTATGTATCACGTGAACAGCAGAACATGATCACAATATGGATGCCATCATCATATATCACATTTTCTAAGAAGCAGGTTACACCATTTTGAGCAGGTTCTACAAACAAGCTCTCGAAATGTATAATCAACATTATGTGCATTATCAAGATTAAAAACTGGAAAAAATATTTTAAGCGTAACACAATTATGATGAAATTATGAATGTGTCGCAATGAATATTACTAATACCATTTTCCATTACTGAATTAATTGCATATTGCATATTCCCACTTAATTTGCATAAACACTTGTAATTCAATTGTAGCCTTTTAAGCCTTTTTAAAATATTAAATGTAGCAAAATGTGAATAAGATCATATTAACTAAATTTCATTACCTCGTAAACAATTAATAAAGTAATAAAATCTCAATGTGTGAATAAATTATTATTATTATTATTATTATTATTATTATTATTATTATATTATTATTATTATTATTATTATTATTCAGAAGATGAAACAAGGATCAAGCCAACATGGGCCATTGACTTGAAATTCAAACTTACAAAGAATATGATGCTCATTAGGGAGACGTAAGAGGATGTAAAGAGAAATTTAATAAAACAGAAAAAAAAATATTAAAAAATAGATAAAAATTAATTAGACTGCCACGAGAATAACATTAGTGTAGTAATGAACCGCATCTTCGCTTGAACTTTTGAATTTCCAATTGCATAACATCCTCGGGAGAAGGTCCAAAGTCCAGCGAGACACATTTACTTCATTTTGGTGTTGCTGTTAAGCAAACCGAGTTGCTCTCGCCAGGAAAGCAGGGTCAGGGAGCAATTGTGAATGTATTGTGAATATGAAAGATCTCTGTTAAAATGCAACTTATGAAAAACTGACATCCGCGAACGGCCAAGTCATAACTGCTAATATTAGAGAACAAAAACCTACCACCACAAACCGCTCAATCCAAAAGAGCCAAATGTCAGGCAGAAGCATAAATCCACACCGAGGAAGAACAGTATTCTAGTAAAGGAAGGACAAATGACATAAAACAGGTTGCATTGATTTTATCATTATGTATATAGAATATGAGGCCTTTCGTACAATACCTACTTCCGTAGAGATTTTGCTGACACTTTCATTAGATGTTTCTCAGAAATAAGATGCGAGTCAAAAGTTACACTTACGATAGTTAAAGCTTCAGACTCATTCGGCTGAGCGCCATCTAACTGGAGGGGGGATGAGGTGGAAAATCTGTACGAGATCTGCTAATCAACTGTTTTCGTTTTACTGGAGTTCAGCCTCATACCCCAACGATTACACCATTTACTAGTCCGCTTTATGTCACGAATAAAACTATAGGCAGCTTCATTTCTCATAAGTGGAGACTTTACTACACCCACATGTGTTGCATCATCGGCACACTGAACAATCTTGTTTTCGAGCCAACAACCATACCACTTGTTTACACTAAAAATATAACAGTCGACCAAGATCACTAATCTAGAATAATTGCTTGTATAGTAATCGAATAAAAAACAACGCATAGTTAAGACCCATACTGAGATCCAAAGACAAGGTTTTATTTGGTTTAAAATGTAACTATACAGTTGAATGAAAAAGCATTTCAGAGCAAAATCTGAAACAAAAGAGAACTGCAAAAGAGGGCCTCACGCAAACCCAAGTCGACCCTATCAACAATAGTTGTAAAACGTATCCAGTGGGATCTACAACGCACATTAAGAGTCGCACGACAGCCAGCAAACCAAGGATTCAGGACAACATACGCATCCGTTTGTCGAACGTACTACATCATTGTAGTATATTAATGTATATATATATATATACATATATATATATATATATATATATACATATGTGTGTGTATATATATAATATTTATTATATACGTATATAGGAGGATACAGGTTGACAGCTAATCAGTCGATATATGAAGATCAGAGGGCAGTGGTAACAGGCCGGTACATATAAACATCTTTATTATGCCGACGTTTCAAGACAAGTCTCATTTCCAAGGCTGTAATAAAAGAATAAATATTGTAGATTATAAAAACAAATAAATTATACAAAAATCTCTTTAAAACCACATTTACATCAGGATAGATTTTAAAGATAACATTTATATCTCTATGGCAATTAAAAAGAGCAATTAAAAAAGTAAAATAACAAAATATATTTCCTTATAAAATGGGTAAAACATTCTGTGAGAACAAAATCAATCTCACTCTGAATGTTAGGATGGTGTTACTTTTTTCTCTCTCCCTTTTACGATCGAAGTCACAGACTTCTTCCCTGAACTTCTTTTTCACACATGTACACACACACACACACACACACACACACACACTGCGAACCCACACAGGCACCTCGAAGTTAAGCCATGACCTCTCTCTTCAATTTCCTTTTTGCAAGATTACCTGAACCACAATTTACCCTCGCATTGCCTTTCCAATTCGGACGTGAATACAGTAGACAAATTCAAGTGAAAGTTCACTACTCTCTCTCTCTCTCTCTCGCTCTCTCTCTCTCTCTCTCATACACATGCACACACACAAATAAATAAATAAAAATAAATCTCATACACACGAACACGCACACACACATAAATAAATAAATAAAAATAAATAAATAAATAAATAAATAAAAAATATAAAGGGTAGTAAAACTTTCAGGTAATTTAAATACTGTTACACGAAATATACGAACTGAAAAGGCTACAGGAGGAGTGTTACGCGTGCTATGGCATTCGTAACATTTGTTATAAAAGAAGATTCTGTTGATTTTTTTTAGAACCACAAGCATCCTGTTCCATTCTGCCAAAATGGGATTTTGGCTTTCGAGGTGAAATGAACTTGCAGTTTAATGTATTTGGTTCGTGGCCAGTCTTTGCATTTATCTAGTTTATCCTTTGGTCATTCGAGAGGGTAGTTTGTGTGAATAAAGGATTTATTTTTTCAGAGGAAGAACAATTATAGCGTCTAAATTCGAAAACATTCATACTGTAATTGAGGTGAGAAGTCCTATATGCATGATGTTTCGAGTGAACTAATTATTAAATATTATTTGCATAAACATATTGACTGCAAATGTCCAACTGTTGTTTAAACAATAGTCAGAAATATATTAAAAAAGATAAACAATTGTTTTATGCATAAATAGTTCATGTCATCCTTTTTCTCTATTTGTCTGTGTGGAGCATCATATACCATTCTACTCGAAAGTGGAATGAACAATTTTGTCTCGTAATACTACTCATAAAACTACTTACAATTACAACGAAAATTTAATCGTATTAAGGTACATAGAAAATAAGCAATCTCTTTGTGAAGATGCTATTTAAATATTAAGCAATACTGCGATCACAATAAGTTCCTATTATTGAATCATTAACTTATATTTCGTTCGTATGGTTATCTAAAGGTCCTTACTCAATATATCATGTTGCATTTTTAATGCACGTAACTGTTAATGGCATAAAATGTATATGTTGGAGATATAAGTTAGAAAGATTTCAATCTGCGTTGCGGGTGAAGGATAAATGATGCGAAGTGCGGTCCTTTTTTTTTTTTAACTAGATAATTTTTCATAAAATAACTGTGTTTTAGGGTAACGTGACCTCGTTGCGATGATGGGATGTAGGTTCAATTCCCGCTGCCTGACATCACAGTTGCTTCATATTTCTCATACGTAGATCTAAGGCTTTGTAGTGACAAGATTATCCAAAAAGTGTTAAGAATTTGAGAAGTTAATTGGGCACTGTGGCTATTACAATTAGTAGGTTTCCGGTAAGAAGTGACCAATAGAATATATATATATATATATATATATATATATATATGTATATATGTATATATATATATATATATATATATATACATATATACATATATATATATATATATATATATATATATATACATATATATATATATATATATATATATATATATGTGTGTGTGTGTGTGTGTGTGTGTGTGTGTGTATACATATGTATGTATAATGTGTATGTGTTGGAAGACAAACAGGCACACAGACAAAGACGCAAAGGTTTATAATTAACGATAGTAGTATAGTCCAGGAACGTCGACTACTAATAACTGTCCTACAATAAAAAAAAATTAAATCTCATTATTCCTTTCCAATTCGTTTAACTTTGTCTCACTCGGCGTACCTATGAAGACATATCCTGCGTTCTCTAAATGTTCCTGAGGTCAGAAGTCTTCTCAGTGAATTACATCCGAAATGCCTATCCTCCTTTCATTCGCCCTCAGGCGGAAAAACAACTAAGAAAAATAAGTAATTACTTTCATCCAACGTATAATGAAATTCTGGTTTCAAATCTTTTTAATTTAAACGTGAAATATCTGAGATTTTTACTTTTTTCACCCCCAGCGGAGAGAGAGACAGAGAGAAGAGAGAGAGAGACAGAGAGAGAACCGCATTGATTCAACCTCTTTGTGGAAGTATTTCGAACTTTTACCATCTCTTTAGTAGTCCTTTTCTTTTAACCCTATTTCTAATCATAGCAGAATTATAATTTAACCGCCAGAAAATTTCCAACCACTTACAATCTTTCCCTATGTCACTTCTATAATAATTTCAGCTTTATTTGCCCTTAGCTAAGTACTAATATCTGTTTATTATGCTGAGAAAGGTTTATGAATGAATTAACCATAAACCATCATATTTTCAACTATATAACAAATATTTTTCCATTGATACTAAAAGTGTTACAGTTTAGAGTAATGAACTACATTATTTCCTTAAATTATATAAATTCGCCACCTCCATGTCAGCCATCTTATCAAGGCGCTCTCTCCATCTCTCTCATCAGTTTTCGAATTGCAAATTCGACCCACATCCCTTGTTTACTTTCCCATTAATGCAGATTGATTGGGCTTTGCTGCCGCGGATAATTCTACTGATGAATGCGAAAAGCTGTCTTGGAGCTCCATTTCAATTTTCCATTTTCGTAAGATGCCGCTCCTACTTCCGCCTCCAGGCTTCACTCTCTGAGTAAAGCTCTATACTTTCATCTATGCTTGACAGGGGTTTCTTGTCCTAGTCCCTGATTTATTTCCGACATCGCCTCATTCAAGTTTACTTACATCTGACTTCCGGAGTTATCTTGCTGCCTGAAAGGTCATTCGGTTCTAGTCAGTTTTCCACGTACATTTTAATTTGGTATTCTAGTTTGCCCGAATCGTCATTCATTGCGACAGAACTATTCACCGAGATACAGAGTTTTTCCTCAATTCTTTTGCTTTCTCTTTCGCCAGGAGCTCTATCTTGAAGAAGAGTTTTCTAATTCAGTCAGTCATACCTTGTCTTCCGGGAACTGCAGATGCAGCTTAAAGGTACAGAACCGCGAGGTAGACGCCGTCATTCCTTTAGCTCTTGATTTTTTACTTTATTTTATGATCCCCAAAGTTACTTTTCTGTCCAATGCAGCGTTATATTTATTTAATATTGGATATATCTTTTTTACCTCATATTTTAATATTGCTTTCTGCACAGAAAACTCTTTCAACATTTTGACCATCTCTAACTTAGTTTCTAACAGCGACCATTAAAAAAATTACCACTGGAAGTTTTACATGGATAAACGTAACTGGCCATACTGGTTTCATCCGTTGCATTCAGCTTGTAGAAATTTATTTTCCATATTTTCGTACTATTGCTTCTCACTGTAACCACATTCGATCAGTAATTCCTGTTATCTTGAATGCAGAATTGAAAATGTCTATCTCTCCATTCAAGACCAAGTGAAAAATCCGAGTCAATGGTGGCATGCAGTAGCGGTGAAAAAACAAGAGTAAATAAGATTGGAAAAACCTAATACAAAATTAGTGCAATCGATACAGCAGCTACGTTAAATTCTAATTGTTTAAAAAAGGGTTTTTCTCCTATATATATATTTTGAGTAATAAAACTGCAGGTATCGTATCTTTGTTTATCGAGTGACTTGCCTTAACCCTGGTACTACTATTGTAACATTATTCTTTACATCGACTACGTCATAACTTTTACCTACAATAAAGCTACACAGTACGTCATCTCACGAACATTCTGGAGCAACAAAGGACATGAGAGCTATTCTATTTCTATATTCATAATATTCTTTTCTGAACTCTGTGTGTGTGTGTGTGTGTGTGTGTGTGTGTGTGTGTGTGTGTGTGTGTGTGTGTGTGTGTGTGCAATGCATCTCACTAATAATGAAGGAACTTAGCAGAGGTGCTTCTACACACACAATGTACTTATCCGTTTATTGATAAGAGTAAATGACGTTTCCTCCTCACGTGAATATAATGTGACCAATAAATAGTGATTAAAACCAGTCAAAAGGGTAACACTAACCATAATATTAGAGTAACTATAAAATACTAAATTATCACATTGCAAATATTGCCCCAATGAACATCATGTCACAAAAGCTACAGCAACACAACACGAACACTCCGATGGGATGCTCTGAGTAACAGCCAGATTTAAGATAAGTGACCGCAGAAGAGCCCCTCTATGCTCCTTGATTTAGTGCCAGTGCTTTTCTGAATGCCCAATTGAATAAGCTTGCCAATAATTGCACGACGGAAAAGACGTCGCAAAGGGGACATTCCCTCTTAATTAAGATGCTAATCTGTAAGTCATTGCTAGGCAGTTGATAGGACATCGTTTTCACATAGAACACGCATAACTTAGAGGAAAGCTGCATTAGTATTCATACCATCGCAAGTAATGTCCACTTCTAGCGTAAGAAGAGCATACTAAGTCCGAAAGAAGACATAAAACTGGGGGAGCTCCATCTGCAACGCAAGTTTCGCCAAAGGCTACTTTGAGTCAGCACCCATGATGATGGACAGATAAAATGGATCTGGCTGTGGCTGGCTACAAAATGTGTCTTCATCCAGGGGGAGGTTGATATTGCAATTTACATGCACACGGCCAGAGAGAGAGAGGAGAGAGAGAGAGAGAGAGAGAGAGAGAGTGTAATAAAACACAATCAGTTCTCGTAAATGAAGGGACCTTTTGAATCGCGTGGGAAAATGTAACGAGAGCAAGGTATGAAACCTGTGGAAATAAATTTTCTTAAACATGATTACTAAATGTCATTATATTTACAGTAAATTTCAGTTTTAACATTTCCTTATTATCGGATTCAAGTTTTGCAATTTAGTAGAAACAGTAAGTTGCTACTCTTTAGAAATTCGACTTTAGAAATTCCTGGTAAGGAATAGCGAGTGGTAAGATGATGATAGAACTATATATATTCACAACCAGTCCTAATACAGCCTTCACTTTTAAACAGTCGATGGGAATATCAACGACGGGGATTTCATTTGTAATCTGATCTTTCCATATGGAAATTTGACGAATAAAATTGACTAAGCTATCAAAAATATGAATTCGCTGATGCATGGCGAGATCTACAATTAGATTATATTTCAGAATAATAGAGATTGGAATATATGATTAAGGCCAAAGTCCAAGCATTGGAACCAACGAGGTCATTCAGCGCTGAAAGGAAAATTGAGAAAAGGAGGTTTGAAATGTGTGACAGGATGAAAACCTCAAAGCAGTTGCACCTAAAAGTAATTGTAATGGAGGGGAGTGGGGGGGGGGGGGGGGGGGGGGGGGGGGGTTGAAAGTAAGAACGAGGAAGGAGAACATGAACGGTCCAGAATGATTGTAACTTTCTGTGACTGACTGACTGACACTTACAAAAGTTTTTCTCGGGTAATAGGAATGAACTGTGGAATATTAGAAATTTATTTTACGCCCAGTAATGCTAAATGATTATTCGAATCATTTTAATCTAGAATTATTTATTCGGGATGTTTTATTTTATATGTAAAAGAATTTAAGATTAACCGAGTTTAGCTATTGAAAATATGTAATTTTATTCAACTTCACATACTTCTCTGAATATATAAATGGATAAAATTGATAAAATAGTTTTACTCTTGAAATACCAGTTTTCTATTCGAAATGAAGAGAATAAGCATTCTTCCATTTTATCATATAAAATGTCATTTTTCTCCGTTACAAATGTAGATTTTACACTGAATCCAATTTAGTTATTTTCACTACCACATAATTGCTCTTGATCGATCACAGTCGGGAGAAAGATTACAGATTTAATTAGCAAATGCTGTTTCGGGGTGTTAAGATGTCAGAATTGAAATGACTGGATGTATTCATCATTCTTCACCGGATGGAACCAAATTTGTTCTCATTTTAATAAAGATTTATTAGTAAAATAATTACATTTCATCCAAATAGCTATTGCCATCCTATTCAACAATATAATTCCTTATTTTTATAACGACGTCCAAATGGTAAAGAAAGAATTTCTTTAAAAAAAAAAAAAAAAAAAAAAAAAAAAAAAAAAAAAAACACACACACTTCACTGTGAGACTTGTGTCCAGAGACGTCTCAAAAACATCGATCTTTCACAGCTGATCATAATCATATCTGCCCTTAACTTTTAGTTTCTATGATTTCGAATGACAAGGGCACACCTATTGAAATACAAATTTTCTAAATAAATGACGATATACTTTCCATTCCTCTAGACTCTAAGGCAATAGACCAAATTATACAGACATGTCTACTTGCAAAATCATTGCCAATAACGCTGCTGCCTTAGACCCTGCCAGTTTGCCAGTACTAACTATTACTGATACCACTTTCAGTGGCTGTCTCTGCAGTAAATGGCTTGGAGGACTGGGCGAAATTGTCAGTGCCCCTGGAATATGGACTTCCGTTTATAATTGGCGTTTATCTTTCAAGTGAATACTACTGACATCCGGGCAATGGCGTCATCCTCACTTGCACTAAGCTGGTGGAGATGGCAAAATGAGATCCTTAGGAAATGAATTCTATGTATACTTTATCAAGTCAATTCTGCTAGGATTTCTTTCATGGGCGTATTGAAACAACCCGACGACAAAGGACTGCCGTGCTACAATTCCCTAATTAAGTCTAATTTTTGTCGTTTTGAGCAAGTGTTGATTGATGACATATGGCGTAAAACTAACGCAGAGTTAAGCACTAGTGTACTGAAATGTTCGAAATTCGAAAAGATAATTCAACGAGAATGCCGAGTGAATAAATAAAACGTTGAAAAAGCACTTATAGTAACGCTAATACCAGCACCCTTTGTGGTTTCAGTGTTTTTCGTTATCAGTACATAGAAGACTAGGACATACACACTGGCATTACTTCTAGAAATGAAGTCATCATTAGCACACAACTATGATAACTTATTCCTGAGCAGGCTTAACGGTTGGTATCTTGCCTCCCACTCACCTTCTTGCAATATAGTAGGCTACATGATGTTCTGTGACTTGTAGATGAAATGCTAACACGAATTAATATATATATATATATATATATATATATATATATATATATATATATATATATATATATATATATATATTGTCATAGTTGTGTGCTAATGATGACTTAATTTCTAAAAGTCATGCCAGCGTGTATGTCCTAGTCTTCTAGGACATACACGCTGCTGGTATTAGCGTTACTATAAGTGTTTTTTCAACGTTTTATTTATTCACTTGGTATTATCATTGAATTATTTTTCCGAATTTCGAAAATTTCAGTACACTAACGCTTAACTCTGCGTTAGCTTTACGCCATATGTCATCAAACACTTGCTTAATGTGACAAAAACTATACTTACTTAGGGAATTGTAGCACGGCAGTCCTTTGTATATACATATATATTATATATATATATATATATATATAATATATATATATATATTTATATATCTACCATTAATAATATGATCCCGATAAGTCCTAAAATCTTGACACAATGCCAGCCTAAATGCCGAAGTATAGACATGATGCTCATATTAGCACTACAATGTCGACGTCATGCTAACCTCAGTACTAGAACGCGACCAAACGCCAACATAAGCAATGAAATGTCAACGTCAGTCTATGTAATGAAACCGACAACGTCGTAGACAGAGCACTGAAACGCCCAAATCACGGTATCCTAAGCACCGAAATATAATCCCATACTTCCATGATGAGAGACAAGTCATTCACGAAAAACCCGGGCGCTGGCTCGTTAGTTGCAAACAAACGTATCATACAATAGCAAGAGCGGCAAAATTGGTTCAATACAGTTCGTTTTCAGAATGCAGGGGAAAAGTCATAGATCTCATTTAGGATTGTTATACGTTTCCATCAAAAGATAAACCCATCTCTATGGACCATTGCCGATCGATGAAAACCGGGAGAATGAAGTCATTTCGCTGGACATAGCGCGCTAACGATACTAACAAGGCATTCAACCTTGATGCAGTTACGGCCAAAGGGTGTGTTATTGCAAAGTATTTCAATATAATTAATGTAACACGGACACCATTCGAATGTCGGATAACGTTTTGCAACAATAAATGGACTCTGTATCAAATCATTTCAGTTTTTCGTTGGTATACATCATCGGCTCAGAATGATGGTGATTATAATGAGAGTGATGCGGAAATAGAATGACGCCACGATTTTTTTTTCTTTTTATAAATATGAATAAATAGAAAAGAACAACAGTGTTATTTGCTTCAAATTAAAATCTGTTTTCATTTACAAAACATTTTACGTTGCTTCATCAGGGAATTCCCAAACTGCCACCAGTACGAAACGATGTTCATTTTAACAGGCCTTCAAACAAACCTATCAGTACACAACTGAACACTGGTACAGGACGCATGCATCATTTTTATTCGAATAGGCTACACAAAATACAGGCTCAAACGAAACTAGACTTTCATACATATGCACAAACACACAAACATGATACATCATCATCACTTTCAACGCCGGACGACATGTGAAATATCGCTACTGAATTCGTGTGTGTATGTGTGTGTGTGTGTGTGTGTGTGTGTGAGTGCGCTTTCACTTACACAAATCTCCACTCCTCTCCAGCATTCCACCCAAAGTAGAACTAAGCCTTTCACTCTTTGGGGTCCTACGGAGCTCAACTGACATTTTCTATCACTATTCTTTTCGGTAACTTATCTACATATACAGCTTGTATAATTTCCATTCTCTCTCTCTCTCTCTCTCTCTCTCTCTCTCTCTCTCTCTCTCTCCTGATAGTCTTCAAAAACTTTATTCTTAACAGACAAATCTTTCGAACTCAATCACGTGGTCATACCAAGACTCGTGCCCGTAAAGCAATACAGCTTGTTCTAAACGCATCGTCTAATTTCATATGCAATTACACCCTATTTGATTTCTCAATCGTACTCAACCTACCTACTCTCAGATTTGCATTTTTAAAGTTTTCTCTGAATTGTACCAGATCACAACTATATTGGATGTTATTGTACCTTTTTACTGACAGACCCAACCTTGCTAAAGCTTTCAGATAACACACGTTTGTTTATATGTACTTAGTGCTATGCTGGTTCAAGTGGACATATTACCTCATCTGATATTTTTGTAATTTTCAATTGTTCAACGGCTATTCTTATTTTAATGGACTATGTTTCTGTTATATGTTTTTAATTAAAACTAATAGTTTTTGGTAACAGTATCTAGTATGTTTAAGATTTGAGGCCTTTCTTGGCTACTTTGTAAAAAAAATTTCCTCCCTTAATAAACGCCCCATGAAAATGTCCATTGGAGGCCGAAGCTGTTGGGCATATTCTGACCAAAACATCTTTCGTTTTCCTATGTGGAATACAACTGAATACACATATCTTCGTGTAAGAATATTACATATATTATATATATATATATATATATTGTAAGGGTGTTACGCACCCTTGTATTTTTTTCTTGTCTCGGACGATCGAAACGGTTGTTTCGGGTTGTTTCCCCGTGAGGGTCGTTTCACCTCTTGTTTATTGGTAGAAGAGGTGGAGGTAAGGTAACGTCCGACAGCCCGTGTCTGACTGCTTCAGTCAGTAAGGTACAGAGACCTGAGCAGGTTGTAAGCAGCATGGGGGTTCTATGCAGTCCCGTTTGGAGCCCGTAATGGCTATTTGGTTATGACTCGGGACCTGCAGGGTTAAGGACGAGCATCAAGATGTTCGGCAGAGCCAGTTTTGTCTGGGTTAGCAGCTTCGTCTGTGTTATGTTGAGGACCACGGCTTCAGAGTTGCAGCTTCGTCTGTTTTCATGAAGGGCAGTTTCGTCTGCGTTGTGTACAGCTTCGTCTGTGTTCTCCTGAAGGGCAGCTTCGTCTGTTTGGTTGACAGCTTCGGCTTAATAAATTTCTTCAGGAGGTATTCTTAGCGGGTCCTCGTGTGTTATCTCTGCAACTTGACACGGTTTCCTGGGTGTGCAGTGTCCTGTAGCGTTTATTGTAGAAGGCTTTTGTGCCTAAAGGTTTCTCCAGGGTTTAATGTTAATGGTTAAAGTAATTGGGAAATTTATACTGTTTTGTGACATAATTTGTTAACCCTGCTTTTGATTTTATGGTCCATTATTAACTTGTTTCTTTAATTGTAATTATGTTGTCTCTTATTAATATTTGCTAACTGCTCGTATTAAGGTTACTGTATCAATTGTCATGGCATTTACAGATACTTTTATGTAAATTTTTTTTTTCCCCTGCTTGCATGGAATGTTTATTTTTTGATGTACTGACTCATTCATTTTGTTAAAGATTGTTATACTGATTGGTCGATATTTGCCTTTTCTGATAATTTTCAGATTAAATATGTTATTTTTGCTTAATGGTTTTTGCTTTGCCACTGATGACTTTACGTAAATATTGAATTCAAACAATTGTACATTTTATATATAATAAATTAGTCTTAAGGTCTCTGTTTCGTATTACTTGTTTCGTCCTCCTTTGACTGTCTCAATTGCTGCCAGATTTTCAGTCCTGATAATTTTTTTTTTTCATTTATTTTTTCATACTTATTTTTTTAAAGAACCTGATTAACCCAACAGTGGTTCATAACTATAGTATCATATATATATATATATATATAGTATATATAATATATATATAATATATATTATCATATATTAATATATATATATATATTACATATATTATATATATATATATATATATATATATATATTATTTTAAATATATGTAATATTCTTACACGAAGATATGTGTATTCAGTTGTATTCCACATAGGAAAACGAAAGATGTTTTGGTCAGAATATGCCCAACAGCTTCGGCCTCCAATGGACATTTTCTTGGGGCGTTTATTAAGGGAGGAAATTTTTTTTTACAAAGTCAGCCAAGAGAAAGGCCTCAAATCTTAAACATACAAGATACTGTCACCAAAAACTATTAGTTTTAATTAAAAACATATAACAGAAACATAGTCCATTAAAATAAGAATAGCCGTTGAACAATTGAAAATTACAAAAATATCAGATGAGGTAATATGTCCACTTGAACCAGCATAGCACTAAGTACATATAAACAAACGTGTGTTATCTGATATTTAATGGATTCCATTACCCAATTTTGTACTGACATCTCATAACACGTAAAATAAAAGGATTTAATTTATATAAAACAGGCGATAAATTATTGTTTTATTTTGCTGTGAGCAATGCAAGCTGTTTCTATCGAATTTATTTTAATAAAACCTGTTCTCTTAAATAATATCTCTGACCTGAGCCAGTCAGATGGTGAGTTACACTACTGCTGTGAACACAGTACCTGTTACTTACTTGTACTACTTGTTCTTATATTATATTGTCCTATATAAAAACTTCCGCACTGACATGGTATCTTACAGACTGTGTGTGGCTGGAACTTGTTTCGTTTTCAATAGAAGATTAAAAAAAATATTTGAATGCAGATGCCTAATTTCTTGTTCCCAGTATAATAAAATATTTATATGGAATCTTATGAGTGTAGCTAATTCAATTATAGCAGATATAATTTTCTGGGTGGGATGTGTTGACCATGTATGTGCTGCGCTGGAAACTTATATTGACATTCTGGAAAATTTAAGATATTAGTATGTAGTTCCCTTCATAACTTTTACGGTTGACGAAGAAGACAACAGTACCATTTCATTTGAATGTTATAGCTGTGAGGACAGTTGTAAGTTCTAGCTATACGTTTAAAATACCTTCTAATTAACTACTCGTCCCACAAAGTTGACGTAAAACCTTCAACATTAAAATCAATATTACTTAGAGCACTTAATATCTGAAACCCAGAAATTAGCAATGAGGAATCAGACTTCATATATCAAGTTTTGAATGCAAAATAACTTTCAATTAGATGTTGATTACAGTCTAACATTAGTAACAAAAACATTTCACTCATAAGAGGAGAAAAACAGAAAACCGAATTTTATATCTTTCCCTTTCCATCGCACAATAGAATCTACAGCCTACCCCCTAAGGTTTACTTGGTTTTGAGGCAAATTTGTCCTACCCTAGCACCATTGGTAAAACTTTAATTTGTGATATTCCGGGAAGCGATTAAAGAATTATTTATAAGACACCATGAAAGTGCGGTTTTATATAGGACAATCTGGGAAGGGACTCGGATAAACGCATTGTGAATCATAAACAGAAGAGCAAATAACACGAGTAATGCCTTGTGTGTTTATAGCATTACGTGTAACTCACCAACTGACTGGCTCAGGTCTAAGATATTATTTAAGCTCGCAGGTCTTATTGAAAGAAACTTCATAGAGACAGCTTACATTTCTCATAGCAAAGGAAAAAAAATTAATTTATCGCCCGGTTTATATAAATTAGATCCCTTTACTTTACATGTTATGAGACGTCAGTGCAAAGTGGTCAATTCTATCTATTAAATATCATATAAAACACGTTTGTGTATATGTATCTGATGTCATGATGTTTCATATGGACATGTTACCTCAATTGATATTATGATAATTTTCAATTGTTCAACTGCTGCTCTTATTTTTGAGTAGTATTTTGTTGTTATATGTTTTTAGGTCAAATCACTAGATATCGGTGACATTATCTTTTATGCTTTTTTAGGCCTTTCTTGGCTACATACATTATACACATTTTTTCTTTCCTTAATAAACGCTCCCGGATGAGATCCATTGGAGAACGAAACCTATTGGACATATTCTAAACTTTTACATATTTCATTTTCCTATGTAGAACACAACTGAAACAAAGAAATTTAGTTCCACAAACAACTGGTATCCCATGAAGAACTGAGCTACATATATATCACAGCGCGAGTTATCATAAAGTCTTCAACTTGGAAGAACTATTTATAGAGCCTTAGCAAAAATCCTGGTTTTCAGGACCCTACAAAAACAGGAGGTATATATACAGCCTTCTCTTATCCTCCGCCTCACTGCAGTAGTCAGTAGTATTTCCGAAATTCCCCAGTTGTGTCTTTGATTCATTATTTCGTCTTTCATCTCGTCATTCATCGATCATCAGATTCACTCATTCTTTTCAGCCTCTATTCACTTCAATGGTGCCGATTTTTTTTCTTTGCATTTTTAGGCAATTATCTTTCTCTAGGAATTCCCGAATGTAAGTTGAGAAATCCGATTCCTAAAATACTTCATATCGGGAATCTTCATTCACATCTCGTTATCTCGGACCAGCTATCATATCTGTCAAAAAGGGAAGGGCCTTTTGTCAGGCGAGTTTGCGGCATTTTCCTTGTCATGGGATTTATGAATTGGTAAGGAATCAGGAATTTCGCTGGAGGCGATTCTTTTCAATTCTCTCTTCGCTGTCACTGATTCATTTTCTCATTTTTAGTTGAAAATTTCATGAAAAAATACGAAATCTAATGATTTTTACCTTCTTACGGCAATAATGCATATAAGGGTCATTGATTATGATAGATAACGAGTGAAATTTAAAATGGTAAGAGTACCTCTTCAGAATTTCCCTCAATATCAGCAACAATATTTTCCCGACTTCATCCAAACCCTGTGTTCTAAGGCCTCTATGATTTTCCTTAATGTGACAACTCTTTGCAATTCAGAAGTGAAGGCTTTACAGGTACTTGCTGTCGCTCTATCAGTGTCGTTACCTAGAACAAACTTGTTGTTAATTTACCTTTAGACATAATTATAACTCCACTACATCCCTGATTCTCCAGTTGGCTTGTAAAAGACGGGGAGTCCGTACTACAGTATTACTCCCTAATACCGCGCGCCTTACTGCACCAGGGGTAAAGGCTGTGCTGGAATAAACCACGTTAAACTCGTATTAAAAAATAAAATAAAACAAATATAACCCATCGTTATTATCATTATAATAAATGTGTAAGTTTAACCCCTCGTTTTCAACGAACACGAACATGTAGATTTCATTGTAAGCAGGTTATTATCAGGGTTCAAAAAAAGTGTGATCATAATGTGAGGGAAACTCATTCTTTCAAATGAGAAAGTTTTCGATGACACGCATCACGCATTGGATGACGAAATGGTACTGAAATAGTTGAACGAATGAAAGTGAAAATAAAATCCTAAGAATATCCTACTAATGATAAATAATTTCTCGATTATGAAGGAAATGCCAGAAAGATGAAGACCGAAGTCAGTTATGATATTTCACGTACAAGAAATTGCGTTTTTATATCAGCAGATCAGTTAGATATTACTACCTCAAGTATTACATATATTCGCAATACCATTGGAGCTGCCTGTTCTCTGACGGCCTAATTCTCCATCTGACAAAGTACTGCAATGGCGATTAACTTGCAAAGGACGCAAAGCAAGTGGCGAAGATATCCAAGGGCCCCGATATGAACATTCTGCTTCCGCATCAGTCGCTCTCCATTTTCTACTTATGTTGCTCTCCTCCTCGTCCATCCATCCATCCATCCATCACGCGCGACATCCTTCGGAGAGACTCTTGAGTCATTCATGAGACGAATGACCAATACAGAAGGGTCATCAGTCTCGCACCATGAAGATGCTCTCGCTTGCCAATTACGCACATTGTCGAGATGGCTTCGCTTGATTCTCAGCTACGATTCCATTCAGGTAGACTGGATTCAGAAGATTAAAATTTCAGAATGAATACCTTTTAGTTTGAATACATTGTATGCGCACCCAACACAGAAAAAACGAAGGAAAAACTAACTAAAGAGGTACAGTCTCAACACTTTCAATACATACACAATCATGCCAGAACACTAAGCTTACATTGGCAAGGACAGGACCACTGCTCGATTACGGCCGCTCTTCATAAGATGCCATTGCTATGAATAAGAATGGAACTAGCAAGCTAACCCCCAAAAGCCTTAACGAGAACCAAAAGGATAACCAGTTCTGTAGCCACCTATATCAAGATAAAAAGAATGTATATATATATATGCGTGTGTGTGTGTGTGTGTGTGTGTGTCATAGCTATTTCTTGTCATGTATGCATGGATTTCCAGCATATTAGTGAATCATTAGGTACTTAATTTCCAATATCACATCTTCGAATTTTATATAATCATTAGGAGTTTCCACTTGTTAAAGATTATACACTCAGATTGGCGTACCCTGTGAAGATATTCTAGTTAACTAACGATTAATGTGAAGACTGCGTTTGCGTTCTTTCCATGCATGTTTTTTTATTGTTTGTACATCCTTTTTTTTCTTTCTTTTAATCTGTATATTTCTACACTGGAAATCTTATGTGTAAGCTAAGATCACGAGAATACAAAGTCGTCAGTATATAAGAGGCTTCATCACACATAATCGTTTTGCTGAAAAGAAATAATTGTTATGCCGTAGTGAATACGAGCGATCTGTGAACTCTGAATCATCTTGATAATATTGTTGCTGAGCCTTGGTCTTCTATCTCTATTTCTCCAACGTCAGATTTGAAACATTCTTTGCATGTCAGAGTTCTCATACAGGTAAGTGCCTCTCAAGCTGCTTAAAAAACAAAAGTGTACTCTTGTGCACTCCACATAAAATATTTACAACATACAGTATCTTGAAAATTAATTAACTACGTAGAAAGGACTATTAAAATATGTATAGGTATCCACATTTGAGAGTTGTTCATCTATTCTCTCATGTCGCACCGAAGGTGTCTTGGATTATCTATTCAATCCATAAGGAAGAAAGACCGAAAAGACAAATGGTGCGGTTTTAAGCTCGTTCATCAGTGGAAAGAAACCTATAGTGCTCATTCCAAATGCTTTGGTTTTTACAATATATATTAAGGAGGCCATTAAGCAGTTGCTCTAGGGGCTCTCCTTTAAAATCCCTTTTGCACTTACCAGAGAACCAGTGGATTAACTGCAAATGACAAAACCAAGTGGACAGCGATATAGGCACTCTAATTCTAATTCAGCCACTCTCTTCCTGATCCTCGGCGTTTGGCGCCCTACGAATGGAGCCATGCATCATTAGTGTAAGGAATGATGGATAAAGAAGGGTCATCGTTTAGAAAAACAAACTTCTCGTCACTATAGCACAATGTCAAGATGGTTTCCAGCTACGATTGATTAAGTCAGATTTGTTTAGTGTGTGTGATTATGTGTTTGTTTTCTGTGTAATATATATCTCTCAATATCAGTATTTGTTCTAGTCTGCAAATATATGGGGTAAGTTTCTGTGAAAAAGAGACCTCTCATAGAATGACATTTTATGATAAAATAAATTTCCATTTCAGTAACCTATGATAAAATAAACTGAAACTAGTGGCAAGAAAAGGAACTCTGACAATACTATTTCTATCAGTAGTTTTATCTTTAACTTACGCTGCAATACAACTCCAATCAGCAATTACAAATAAACTTAAAAGCTTGCCTCTGCCCAATAGCGTATAACTACCAGAGAAAATTACATAAACATCTGATAGTAAAAAACTTGAGCTTTTATGCGTCAAACTCAGAGAATACGCATCTAACAGCGGTCAATAAATTATTTTATCTCACAATAATGAATCTTTAAAATAATCATGTTATAAACGCCGTACTCATAAAAGTAGTTAACATGCGATTTAAAATTTTCTGTAAAAAAAAAATGCAGTCAATATTGAATCACCCTCGTAAACGCAAATCAGAAAGGTAAACACGAGTTCGACTTTGATCCTCGCTGAAAAGTCAACCTCTTCAGCGCTAAGTCTATATCTGAAGGCAGTTATTTAAGTAACCCAATTACACGGTGAGGCTGCCATCTCGTAAAAGCCCCAGATAACGGTGGAGCGTTGCCTGTTCCTTGGAGGAATCATCCGCCTATTGCCTCAATCTCAGTGCCGGCGATAAAAGTGTAAAAGATACACATCCAGTGACTGCTTTGTTATCCGTGTTCGGCTTTCACTCCATTCCCCTTTTCATCAGCATTTTGCGATCTTCCTTCATCCTTCACGCACGAGACCTTTTGGATCGACTCACGAGTCATTAATGAGCGAATGACCAATAAAGGTGGGTCATCGCTCAAGCACAATGGAGAGGCTCTTGCC